>NC_086349.1:407007-750255 GCF_036324505.1 Eleginops maclovinus | reverse complement strand
AGGCCACAAAGCTGGTGATGTTGAGAAGCAATGTCCCCTTCATAAGAAGCCGCATCCTCTCAAGCGCTGCAGAGGGTTCCGCAGCAAACCCTTAGAGGAACGTAAAGCCCTTTTGAAGGACATCGGTGTCTGTTTTAGATGCTGCTCATCAACAAGTCACATGGCCAAAGAGTACACTGCAGTCATTAAGTGTAAAGAATGTGATAGTGAGAGGCACGTCACAGCTCTCCATCCTGGACCGCCACCGGCACTACCTGTGCATGGCGGGGAGAGCGCAGAAGAAACACCGCCACCAACTGTCGACTCAAGCTGTACTGAGGTGTGTGGAGAGGGTCAAAGTACACGGTCCTGCTCCAAGATCTGCTTAGTTAAGGTCTTTCCTGAAGCACACCCCAGAGAGAGTGACAAGAGCTTATGCGGTTCTAGACGACCAAAGTAACCGGTCTCTTGCAAGACCCGACTTCTTTGACATGTACAACATCAAGGATCAGACTCGCCCTTCACACTGCGTACATTGCGCTGGGACAGCAGAGATGATGGGTAGAAGAGCCACAGGATTCATTGTGCAGTCACTAGATGGAACTACAACGCTCACCTTGCCCAAGCTAATAGAATGCAACAACATTCCAAGCGACCGTGCAGGATCCCAACTCCTGAAGCGGCTTATAACCACCCTCACCTCAAGCCCATAGCTCACTCCATCCCACCACTGGATCCTGAAGCCAAGATCCTCCTGTTGCTGGGTCGCGACATACTCAGAGTCCACAAAGTGAGCGAGCAGCGGAATGGTCCACATGATGCTCCATATGCGCAGAGAGTGGACCTGGGATGGGTCATCGTAGGTGACGTCTGCTTAGGGAGCACTCATAGGCCTGCAGCTATTCAAACTTACCGCACCAACATCCTAGAGAACAAACGCCCTTCCTTCTTCAGCCCCTGTCCTAACAGGCTTCATGTCAAGGAGAAGTTTGGGTCTCTGTCTGAACAGACAGCCGTTCCAGACATTCACAGATCGTTTGAATGCACACTAGGAAGCACAATCTTTGAGACAACCAAAGATGACAACAAGATAGGACTTTCTGTGGAAGACAGACTGTTCCTAGAGCTCATAGTAAAGAGTGTTTTTGGACAATGCGCGCTGGGTTGCCCATGCCATTCATAAAACCTCGCGGCCACCACGAGTCGTGCCGGCCTTTCCCCGGGTGCTTCTGTCCAACGACTTGGAGAAAAGACCTGAAATAAGAAGACTTCGTCACCTTCATGCAGAACATTTTTTTATCGTGACACGCTGAGCAGGTTCCCTTTCCAGTGGGAAAAGTGTGGTATTTACCCCCCTCTTCGGGGTTTACCACCCCCAGAAACCTGGCCAATCAGGGTGGTCTTTGATCAAGTCGAAAAGCCGGCGTATCACCAAAGTGTCCCGCTGTTGGACCCGGCCGAAAACAGCTTGGTCGGGTTTTTTTGCGGTTCAGACGTGAAACCCTTGCGTGACTGTGATATAGAAAAAATGTTTCACAGCTTCGTTGTCAGGGAAGACCCATGAGATTTCCTGCGGTTTTTCTGGCAGAACAAAATGATCCCCCAAAGGGCCTCTGTGAGTATCGCATGAAGGTTTTGTATTCGGCAACAGCCCTTCTCCCTTTAGTTGCCATATATGGACTTCGGCGCGCTGGAGCTCACGGCGGGAGGAATTTGGCTCAGATGCCCGCAGCTTCATTGAGAGGGAGTTCTTGTGGGATGGATTCTGTACGACCACAGCCGCGAAGCCCTTGATCTACTGAAAAAGGACACAGAAGATGTTGCCCTACCCAAAATCCGTCTCCACAAAGTGGCATCCAACAGCAAGGAAGTCAGGAAGCTTTCCCGTCGACGACCACGCAAAGGGTCAAAGAGCTTAACCCAGATGTGTGCTACATCTATTCAGCGGAGCTAGGCCTGGATGGAGGGAACCAAAGACATTTTACCTCCAATGACCGACACAGTGAAAAAACCTTACACACGGAGGGAGTCCTACCCCATCAACGGATTTCGATCCCCTGGGGTTTGCTGCGCCAGTCACAATCCGGAGAGATGTGTGAGAGGCTTTCAAGCAAAAGGGTTTGGATTGGGGGTCTCACCTTCCCGCAGACAGGGGAAATGAAAGGAAAATGGGGAGATTCTCTCGGCGATCTTCGCAGTTAAGATTCAAAGACCTTATGCTGTACCAATTTTTCGGCAAAAAGAGAAAAAGGGAAGAGGAGGGGGGGGGGGAACCCGGGAGGGGGAAAGAAAAGAAAAGGGAAGGAGGAAGGGGGGGGGAGGGGAAAGGAGGGAGAGTGAAGGAAAAAGGGGGGAAAGAAGGGGGGGAAAAAGAAAGGGGGAGGGGAAAGGGGGAAGGGGAGAAAGAAAGGAAGAAAGAAGAGAAGGGAAAAGGGGGGGGGAGGGGCGGGGGGGTGAGAAAGGGGAAAGAAACCCCGGGGGAGGGAGGAGGAGGGGAAGGGAAGGGGAGGGAGGGAAAGGAAAAAGGGAAAGGGAGAGGGGGAAAAAAGGAAAAGGGGAGGGGTTAGAAAAAAAAGAGGTTGGGGGGGAAAAAAGAAAATAACAGGAGAAAAAAAGGAAAAAGAGGGAAAAAGGGGGGGGGGAGGGGGAAGAGGGAGAAGGGGAGGTGGAGGAGGGGGGGGGGAAAAAAGGGGGGGGGGGGGAGGGGCCCCGGGGGGGGGGGAGGCCAAAAGGGAAAAAAGGGGGAAGGGGGGGAAAGAAAAGGTGGGGAAGAGGAAGGGGAACAAAAATTTGAAAAGGGGAGGGAAAAGGGGGGAGAAAGAAGGGGAGAAGACTCCCCGGGTTAACTGCACCATTTCCCCCGAAAGGGAAGGAGGGAGGAAGGGGGGAAAGAAAAAAAGGGGAAAAGGAAGGAGGGGAGGAAAAGGGGAGGAAAAGGAGGGGGGGAAAAAAAAGAGAAAAGGGGGGGAAAGGAGAGGGAAAGGAGAAAACAAAGGAAGGGGGAGAGGGGAGCGGGGAAAGGGTTTTTGGGAAAATTTTTTGGGAAGGGCGAGAAAAAGAGTAAAATGTAAATTTTCCCCCCCCCCTTTTTTTTGTGAAGCTAAAAAAGCAGGTGGCGGGAAAACCTTTTTTTCTCAAGTCCTTGAAAGGGGGAAAGGGGAAGCCCCATGTTTTTTTTTGGATTTGTTTGGGGGGAAAAAGCCAAATAGTAAAGTCTTCCCCGCCCCAAAAATTGGCTTGAGCTGCTGTCTGCGGAAAACGCCGGGGGGAAAAACGCATAATGGATTGTTGTTTTGGCTTGGGGGGTTTTATTTTCCAAGGGGGGTTGGGGGTTTTTTGTTCCTCGGGAAATACCCTTAGTAACAAAGGGGCCAGGAGTTCTTAGGGGAATGTTTGGGCAACAGGGGCAAAAAGTTTTTAGAATTTGGGGCAAAACCTTATGGAAAAAGGTATTTCCCAATGTTTAAAAACCCCCGCTGGCATTGGTCTGGATTTTTTTAAACGGGTGAGCCCCTTTTCAACCTGGGGGAAAATTTTAAAAAACCCATGGCACAAAGCCCGTCTCCCCGGCTCTTGACCCTTCCCTTTCCCCAGGGTTTTTACACCCCCACCACTTTGCTCCTAAAAATTCAAAAAAATTTAACAAAACCCCCGTTTTACAATGGGGAACGACACATGGTTCAAAATCCCTTTTTTTCAAATTTTCCGGGAAAAATAAGAAATTGAAATCCGTTTTTGGCATACTGCAAAAAAAAGCAAATTTTGAAAAAGGTGAAAAAAGGGGGGGGGGGGGGGGGTAAAAAGGGGTATACGAAAAAAAAACCCAACTAAGTATGTATACATATGTTCGACACAAGTACAATGTTATGGTACAATGTTACGCCACGCTCTTAATAAGAAAACTGAATGGCCGGTGCGCCCAGTGACGCTGGAACAGCCTGGAAGTCATTCAGAGTTGGGGGTGCTGAGTGACGTCACACCAAACGCAGCGCAACGGAGCAAAAAATGAGCTAGATTCAATATTATGCTACAACTTACAATAGGCTACTTAAATTAGCTCTATCTTATAACGACACGTCGTGTCATCATAACATTACAATAGTTTTGTGTACATCAGATGGCCAGCGTGTAGTATAGCCTACTGTATACATTTACTGAGACACACACAGACTTTATTCCTAATAAGTGCATTTATTGAGTGACTTAACTGTTGACCTATATGTGTGTATGATTGACTGAAATGTATTCTGTACTACTTACCTGTTCCACACCATAAGGGGGTGCTATTGGTTTTATATGAGATGAATATGATTGGTGACGTCACACCCCCTATATATATGAATGTTCTGCGCGTGATTTTTTTCTCTTGGCCCGCTCCCAATATGATGAAGGCTGGAAGAGCAGTTCCTTTGTTTGCTATATAATAAATATGCCCTAAAGGCTGAAGGAAGAATTCGTCTCGTCTACCTTTCTAGTGTTGCACTATTGGACTCCTGCTGTGTGTTGGCAGTACTTCTGCTAACAGGTTGTGGGCCCAGTAACGACGACAGTAGTTGCAACAACGGAAAGTGCGGTGACGAACACGTTAGCTAGTTAGCTAAAAGTGTGGTAGCTAGTTTAGTGCGGTAGAACCGGGGAGCTAAGCTAAAGCTGAGAAGAATGGCAAACCAAAAGGCAAAGTGGCCGACGTTCGATGGTAGGGCCGAAGAATATGAGCTCTGGGAAGAACGGATGCTGTGTTGCATGCACCGTGTTGGATTAAAAGAGACTATTCTGAATGAGCCTGGTGGACCTCTGACCGTTGAGGAACGAGGCAAGGATAATGAACTGAATGTGGACCCATACTAGCGTTGGCGCCATTGCTGGATAACGTGAGTTTGGGACTGATATTCAGAGACACTAAAAACAAGGGACGTGTATGGGGTGCCGTTTGTAAAAGGACATGTCATGTTTTATCCCCCACCGTTTTTGCAGATTTATTGACAAAAAGTGCTAAAAACACCACTGCAATTTTTAACGCTCTCTTTTTCACACATTTACATACAAATATGAGCAAATTGGTGTAGAAATAGTGGAATAGGTTTTTGTAGGGTACGTTTTTATTGAGGGCAAGAAAGGACTTTAAATACTAAATCTAAATCTTAAATATATATCTAAATCCTTAATATAAATCTAAATCTTAAATATATATCTAAATCCTTAATATAAATCTAAATCTTAAATATATATCTAAATCCTTAATATAAATCTAAATGTTTAATGTATATCTAAATCCTTAATAAGGATTTAGATTTAAATCCTTAATAAGGATTTAAATCTAAATCCTAAAATCTAAATCCTTAATAAGGATTTAGATTCATAGCATTTATGTGTAGGCCTAACCAGTAGGTCACTGTCAGCTAAGCAATGCAGGTAGACATGTTACATGTATACACTGTAAAAAAAAATCTGTAAAATTACAGTAAAGTACTGGCAGCAATTTTGCCAGTAAAAGACTGTTTTTTTACAGTATTGATACTGTTAAAAATAATTACAGGAAGTGACTGTATACACAGTTACAATATTTAACTGTACAAATACAGCATTGTTTTGTGAAATTACAGCATGCTGCACTTGCCCTTACTGTATAATCCTGGCAAGATACTGTCTAATTATAGTACTATACTGCAAAACTAAATTACAGTAAAATGCTGTTTCTGCACGATACAACAGGATTCTGTGTAATTAATGATGTACTGTATATTTACAGTATTATATTAGTTTCCCCAGCCAGTAACATGCCCTTTCTTTCTTCCCATAACACACTACAAACACAATTTCACCAATTTAATGAAATAATGCAAATTTATTGGCACAATTATAAAACGTTACATGTTTACACAAACATATCGAAGAAAGTTTTAAAAAATAGTGTTAGCTACATTTCTGTCAAAATCCATGTTCCTGTGCGTGTGTGTGTATTCATTTCTCTCACCACATGTACATGTGTAACATTATAATATAAGGAAAATTATGAACCTAACTGTAATGTCCATCAGGGCTTTCATGAGAGAGCATATTCGTGAATTTAAGGGCTGGTTTTTTTTCTGTACCAGTTTTCCAGTGGTCTTGCTGGTACAATTATAAAACATTACATGTTTACACAAACATATCGAAGAAAGTTTAAAAAAATATAGTGTTAGCTACACATTTCTGTCAAAATCCATGTTCCGTGTGTGTGTGTGTTAGGGCTTTGACTTTTGCCCAAAAATCATATTCGAAGTTCGTTTGTTTATTAATATTAAAGTTCGAATGTATTCGAATATTTATTAATAATATTTTGACCATTAAATGTCTTCAGTAAGACCAATATTAGTATCACACTTCAGTTCGATGTTCTGTCCACCAGAGGGCAGTGTATCAGTCAATGGCGGGTGTCCGTAATATGTACAACATTAGTGTGGGTCCCACATATGACAGTTAACGCTCCATCGGAAATACACGAGCTTACAGGAACCTTTCGTGACGTGCACCTAGTCAGTCAATGATGCTTTCGGAAGAAAAACACAGTCACTTGTTTTGGTTTTTTTAATTGTATTATTATCAGACTCTGGATTAAACACAAACAGTTTTATCCACTGTTCTCATCAAAAATAAATAAAAAAATAAGCCAGTCAGGCTAAGTAGGTTAAGGCTTACTCCTCATCAGGCGTAGTTGTCGTTGGCGCGGCCATTGTTTTAGAATATTGTTTTAAAATAAGCGCGATTGCGCGAACCAGGAGGATGCCAACGTCATAGGTCTACAGGAGCCCAGATGACCAATAATAGCCTTGATAATGAGCTCGCGGTTTTACTTCACCAGGCGTGAAAAAAACCTTGGAATCTGAATTGAAAACAACACTAATAAAAAATAATTCCCATATAGGTTCGAATATTAAGGGCTCCCTAAAATTCGTTCGAATTTCTTTATTTTTTTAAACAATCGAATTATATTCGAACAACGAAGTTCGAGGTCAAAGCCCTAATTGGCACAGGTAAAATACACAGCCAAGACTTTATGTTTTTTCCTCCCTGACCCAAGTGGGTTCACTACCTCAAATGCATCTTGTAAAAGAAGAATTCCCAAAGCATTAGCTGCCTGAAATAATGGATTCTGGTCTATAGTTGTGCCATGCCATATGTCCTCCAAAATGTCTCTTTGAATCTGAGTGTGCTGCCTATAAGAGGGCACTTGCTGTCTGACTGACTCATTGCGAAGAAGGCACTTAAGAGATTCATTTATTGGCACATATTGTGCAAAACAATCTTTTCCAGACTCATTTTGGCCAAGATACACCGGTACTGGCTCAATATAGTTAAAATGAGTTTTGAATACAGTTTTCCTTGTTTGATTGGACCTAAGCAAACCTGTGTTGCAGGACCTGAATAAGTCCTCTGACATAACCACATCCAGTATCTCTTTAATCCTCGCCTCATTGACAGACAATGCAGACAGCTTTTTCTGCAGCTCACTTAGCAAGTGGGACTGGTTAATATCATGGACTCCCTGAAAATCCTCGATTATGCTTTGTATAAGAGATACTGGAAGAAGATATTTAGCCTGTAACTTCAAATAGAACAAAGCCAGATTCTGCAAGTAAGTCAAACTGTCTGCACTCTCAGGAAAAACGTCACTTTAGTCCTGAACAGAATCATAGTCAGGTGCATCTGGCTCAACAGGACAATGAGGCTCATACGATGCAACATTTTCGGCAGCAGGTCGTGCAGTTAAGCTTTGGTCGTGTTTATGATTTCGGGACACGTGAAGAAAATGTAGAGGTCACGGCGAAAGTTTTCCCACATTCCCTGAACGGACAAGAGACAGTCCGTCCCTCTCTTATATGGCTTTTAACATGTGCAACTACATATCTTGTGTCAGTACTCTGCCTGCCGCAAAAATCCACATTACACTCAAAAGTCACACTGGGTCGACCGACAGTACGCTCATGCCGTCGTTGGTGGTCGCGATAGATATGACACCTAAGGTTCTGTACTTTTTGGAAAGATCTTAGACAGCCTATGAGCGGGCAAGCAAAATTAGCATTAGGCACGTTCTGGTGTAATCGCATGTGGCGTGCGTATGCATATTTAGTTGAGCACTCGTTATTACAGAATTGGCAGGGAAACATTTTCACTAGTGCTAGCGCTCCAAAATAAGAAGTATATTTAAAGATGTCTTTCTAAATGTAAAGAAGGGTTAGAGTAAAATAACGGTTTACTACAATGACCACGCTTGGCTAGTGCTAACTTAGCCGTTAGCTTGCGCAAACTTCACTTAAAAATGGGCTGTGCCTAGGCTACATCATCGAACATAAATTCAAATGCAAATCGGTAGAAAACATTACTTGTGAGATATTAGGATGGCTAAGCCTGTAAACTCTAACATTATTACTTAACATGTACCCACCTTAGTTCCACGGAGACTACACGACCGTTTTTAACACGACTTTACTAAAACATTTACACAGACTGGACTACCTGCTCCCTCCCACCTTCCCCCCTCCTTCCCCCACCCCCTTTTACCTTATTTTTTCGCGATTCTCTAAAAAGTAGGCCTTAATAAATTATAAAGTTGAAGGAAAAGTTCGTTGCACATCCACCTGCTCAAGTCGCGCTGCCAGTTTATAAGAACAAGAATTGTCTGTAAAATCACTCATTTTAGTATTCCTTTTACACACATGCTTTGCAAATAACAGATAATTACTGTATAATCAGACATTTCAACAGATTGAAATTGCACGTAGTTTGTATAACCCAAAATGCATTGCTTTCCCCAGTAATATGTTGTATTTTCCAGAATACAGAATGTTCCTGGGAAAATTGGCTGTAAATTTACATCAATTTTTAACAGTGTATCTAAATCCTTATATCTAAATCCTTAAATCTAAATCATCCTTATTAAGGATTTAGCTAAATCCTTAATAAGGATTTAGCTAAATCCTTAATAAGGATTTAGCTAAATCCTTAATAAGGATTTACCCTAAACCTTTATTTGGATTTAATTTTAAAGGGATTTTTTTTCCCTAGCTTTATGGTGTGGGCCAACCAGTTAGTTTCACTGCACTAAGCAAGGGCGGGTTTAGACCTCGGGAAAGGCCCCGGGTTGAGCAAAGCCCTTGAGGGAGCGGGATGGGGGGGAAAAGCAAGCAGACATCCCCTTCGTACTTTTTGGTATTTTCCCAAAATTTTTTCCTCTTCAGTAGGTACTATGTAAAAGGCATTTAAAATTACAGAATTTTTTTTTTTGCAAAATGTATAGAGAATATTTAGTGTAAATTTAAATATTGAAAGAGCTTGCTACGGGCTAACGTTTTAGCACAAAACCCGTACTTGCCTAGAATTAGGGGAAAAAGTGTGTTTTAATTTATGTAAGGTTATTTTTTGGGGCAACAGGTCAGTACGCAAAACTTTTTGGGGTTTATCGGATTTTTTTTCACTACGAATGCTTACTGAATAAAATTTAATTTTTTTTTAAACCCTCTTTCCCCCCAAAATTTTTCCCCTTGGGCCCCCAAAATCATGGGCGAAAGGGTTTTGCCCGAGTTGGCCCACAGCCATTGAAAACCTTGTTGCCTCGGGCGAAAGGGTTTTCCGGGGTTTTGGAAACGATGTGGGTTAAGAACTTACCCACCCTTCCCTTCTCAGCCCAAAAAATACCCTTTTAGTTTAAAAAGTCAAATTTTTAGGGAAAGGGTTACTAGGGATCTTCTCAGCTTTAACCAACAGGACTAAAAATTTAGGGTTGAAAATTTTCCCTTTCCAAAAAATTGGAACAGGCCCTAGTATTTTCAAAAGGGGGGGTTTCCACTACTCATTTGTTTTTAACACCCTTTTTTTATGACATTTTTATTCCAGGGAAGACTTTCCCCGGGAAAAAAAGAAGAGGGGACACCCAAAGATTTTTGGTTTTGAACCAAACCCCTTCCGAAGTGGTTTTGCCGATGAAATGTGTTACCCCTTCTTTGTAAAATTCTGAGGGGGTTCAAAGGGAACAAAATTCACAAAATAACGACACCCCAATTGGTTCTTTACCCCCTTTTAAATTTAAAAAAGAAAACTATCCTAAATGAAAGGGAGAAAATATCTTAATTCACTTTTTGGGGTTTTTTTAAAAAAACAATTTATTGTTCCAAGAAGGCGTTTGGGAGGACAGCTTGAAGAAAAATTGTTTCCCATTGGGGGGTTCAGTGGGGGAAAAACAAGGGGGTTAGGCGGGTTTTTTCCCAGTACCCTTTTCCTAACTACTTTTGGCACGTGAGGGGAATCAAAAAGGTTATTAGGGGGAAAGTTGTTTACTTTCCTGCTTTTAGGGTTACAGTGGGTTGTTTCATTTTCCCCAGGGGTTCTAACAATAATAGGGTTTGAAAACTGTAAAAGGTGTTTTTCCTACACAGTCAATGTTTTTGGGCAAAATTTTTGCCTTTTTTAAAACAAAAAACCGGGGTTGGGGGGGAAATGTTTTGGGTTTGGGATGACTTGTACCAAAAACAGAGGCAAAAACCCCGGGTTTTTAACGGGGGACCGTACATAATCTTTGCATTGAGGGGTTTTAAAAGAGCCTTTAATGGGAAATTTTTAATCCATTTTTTAATGCCCCCAATTTCTTGATCTGGAATCAAAAAAAGGCATTTGATGTGGACAAGGTCACAGCCCTTTCTAAATCCCTTTATTTTAAACCTACCTAAAAATTCAACATAAAATTAGAAAATTTTGGGGCTTTTTTAAACAACCATCACTCAATATCCCCCGGGGGGAAAACCCGAACCCCACTTCAACTTTTTAAAACCCGGGCCCAAGCATCGGTTTACCTTTTCCCAATCCCCAAAATTTTGCACCAGGGGGAAAGTACCACCCTTTACGCCCAGATTTTTAACCCCTTTGACAGAAATTCATTTTGCCCTTTAAAACCTGCAAAACTTCAAAAATTTCCGGGGAAACATTTAAAAATCCTTTTGGAAAAGGGCCCAAGAAAAATTGGAAAAAACTTTGTTCCAGAAGGGGGGAAAAAGCATTTGTTTTGCCAAAAATTTGGCAAACCCCCCTTTTAACTTTTCAATTGTATTTTTGCCCAATTTGCATTTTTAAAGTTATGTTTCTATGAATAAAAGGGCCCCACAAAATTAAAAAAAGAAAGGGTCGGGGGGCCCATTTTTTTTGGAAAAACCCCAAAAGCTTGTTACCAACAAAAATTGGAAATCATTTTTCAAAAAAACGGGAAATTATGTATTTCAGAAACCCCAAACCCCTTTTTTTTTAAAAATCCTTATATGCTACCCTAATATATGTTTTTATTGTTCTGTCTCAAAAAGGCAGTTGCCAACACTTCAAGTCACTAAAAAAAGGGTCGTAAGTAAAAAGCCCATACACAGCAAAAGACTGTCCAAAAATTAATGACTTAAAATTAAAAAATTAAAAGGCGATTGTTTTAAGGAGAAAATTTGTTTCTGAGAAAATTTTAAAATTCAAAAAACTTTTCCCAAAATAAAGGGGGTACAACCTTTTTCCCACAGTTTATTTCAAGCCTTTTTCCCTTTTTTTGTTGTTTTAACCTAACAAATGCTTACATTTCACATTATTTTAATTTATGATCATTAGCCTTCCCGCCGTCCAACCCCAGCCCCCAAACACACAAAGACTTATGGGGTTCAGGAATCCCCCCAACCTTTTTTAAAAGGGCCAAGATCCTTTTAAAGTGTGCGATAAACCAAAAATTTTTAAATTCTTAAAGTTTGAAAAATTGGGCAAAAGCAAGCCCGAACCCAAATTTGGGGAAACCCACCAGATTTCCCCAAAAAAAAACCCCACTGCTTGTAGCCAGCTTTAAAACAAAGGTTTTTTTGAAAAATTGAAAAAATTAAACTAAGTATATTATTTTTTTTAACACAGAACAAACGAAATGATTTTTTGTTTGCCCCCCGGGGAATCAAGGAAATTAAACCAGCCTAAACTTTCCCCCCATTATAGAGCCCCCAAGGGCTGTATTTCAAAAAAGTAAACCACTGCCAAGGTTTTGGGGAAAAATTGATGAAATTTGAAGTTAAAATTTGAACAGGTGTTGCAAGGGGGAGGTGCTTGTCCCCAGCACAAATGACCATTTTTGGATAAGGTTCAATCCGGGGGGCTGGGACCTGGCTGCTGCCTGCCCACAAATCCCAAATTTATGGGGCCGAGGCTGAGTTTTTTAAAAATTTCCTGTTCGGGGTCTCTGTGGGGGGCTCCCCTTTTGGGAAAAGTTTCGAAAACTTCCCTTGCCTAAAAAAATAAAGAAAAACATTTTAAGAAAAATACTAAAAAACAATTTAATTAAATGTTTTTAATGTTTGAATAGCGCCAAAACAATTGACTTGTCTCAGGCGCTTTAAAAACCAAAAGGGTGTTGGCATTCCCATAGACCCCCCAAGGGGAAGGGGGCAGGGCGAGGGAAAAACCCCCTAGAAATTGGGGGAATGTTTGGGAAAAGAAACCCCCAAGCAGATTTTAAGCCCAAAAGGGGCCCCCGGGCCCCCCCATCTTCCTTTGGGTCTTGGGGGCGGGCAATGTATCTGTATACATACCCCCTAAATTTAGTTACATGATAAAAGAATAGTTGGGGGGATGGGGAATTTTTGGCCCTGGCTTTTGGCCCAGGATTTTAGAAAAAGGGCCTTTTGAAACACATGATCCCTAAATTTTTTCCCTTAAAACTTTCCACTTTGAAGGAATGCTTTTAAATTTTTAAACCAAAATCAGCCCCCTTTTTTGGGGGCCTTCTTTTACTTTCCAAAAAACCGAAAAACCCTCGGTTTTAAAAAGGGCCCACCCAAAACCTTCTGGAGTTGATGCAGTCCTGTTGGATGTCAAAGGTGATGATGCGCATATTTGGGTTTATTTTTAAAAGCGGGGGGACCTTTGTGAAAAAGGAAAGAAAGGTTTTGGGTTGTTAAAAATGTCTTTGAGGGAAACAACAGACAATAATTCAAAATTTCTTTTACAAAATTTCTGCTTGATGTTTGTTCGTCTGTCCTGTGAAAGGGGATATATTATTACACCCTGGGGAATATAATAAAACCTTGATCCTCTGTGTTAATATTGACCCCAGAAAGGAATTTTTAAAAGTGTTAATTCAACAAAAGGTTAACTTCTCAAAAAAAAAATTTGGAAATTATGTAAGATTCAACATTCTTTAATTGGGACTTTTGGGAAATTTTTCTTTAAATTTGTCAAAATTTGAAAAAACTTCCTAAAATTCAAATTCTATTTCCCTTTGGGGGGCAACCCAAATTTTTCAATTTAAAAATTCAAAATTTGAATGGAACCCAAATTTCTAAAAAACTAAATTTTTGCAAAAGCCTGGTGTAATTTAATTTAAATTTACATTACTTTAAACATTAAAAATTTTCAAAAATTTGGGAACTCTTACTTTGTATTGGGGAAGCCCATCAAAAAACTAAATTAAGGCAGCTCTGGCTTGGGCCGGGATCATTTTGTAAAGTGCCGCAGTTTTTTAACAAATGTATGTTTTTCCCCCGGGTTTGGGGGGGTTTTTGGAAGGCCCTCAAAAACCAAACCCCCTCCATTCACAGCATTAAATTTAATTTTCCCCAAATTCATCTTGTGTGCCCGCTCCTTTGCCCTTTTTACTTTCAAAAAGACACCTGTGGATTGGATGGGTTATTTAAAAGTAATTAAAGGGGAGGAAATCCCATTGTTTGGGAAAAAGGGGTTTTAATATCCTCTCATTGTCCTAAACAGTCTAAAATCAAAATGTTGTTCAAACTCTGAGATGTGGACCATTTATCGGGGGAAACAGATACATGCACCCCAAAGTCTTTGGGTTTTAAGTTTTAAACACAAACCCCCCTTTTCCCGGGCAAAACCCCTAATGAAGCATCACTAATCGTCAGGGGGCCACATGAACTTGGTTGAATCCCCTGTCATGTTTGTATAAAAACAACATGAGCCCCAAGGAATGCTGGGGGGTTTCACCCCCTTGGACTTTTATTTTTTGCCATCATCTCCCCAATCATTTTGAAATAGTTTTTTTTTTGGAAAATAAACGTTTTGTTCATTCTGGGAAAAAACCCATTTGGGGAGTCTCTGAAAAAAAATACACCTTAGCTAGTTATTTGGGGTTTAAAACAGAAATAGGGGAGATGTGAATACATATTTTTTTGTTTTATTTAGGGGGCTCAAAATGATTAGAGCAACATTTCCCTGATGTTAAAAAATTGACCCCTCCCCCAATTCTTCAAACCTTCAAAGGGCCACCGGTTTTGAAGTTTGGGCCCTACAAGAAACGAAAGAAACTCTTCTTTCGGGCCCCTTTTCCTAGGCCCAGCGCTTCTTCACCCCATCCATCTCGCATGGAAAGGGGTTACATCCCGCTTCCCTAATTTCTTCCCAAAAACGGGGTTCTGCTAAACTGGCGCACGGGGTTTATTCCAAACATTAAAACGGCTAAGGGGTTTTTGGGTTTTCAGTGTCGCAGTGACCCTTTTCTGCATGAAGCTTTATAAAAATTAAAACTGATCTTTTTCTTTTGGAAATTTTTTTTTGCAGCCCTTAAAAAAAAACAAACAATTTTAATCTTTAAAAAATAGACCCCCGGGGGGATGGAGGTAAAAACTTTAACAAATGCCGAATGGCGTCAGTTACATTAATTTTTGATGCCACCGGGCTTTTACTTTTTAAATTTTTTTCCGCCCCTTTGCTAGAAAAAAATCAAATTGAAATTTTACAAAATTTTTACCCAAAGTCCCGGGGGAAAAAACATCTGTATCCTCAAAAAGATACGCTTCATGGCTTTTTTCCCACCCTCCTTTTCCCTTCATAATTCTTTGGACGGGGAAAACAGGCACCACGCAACCCACAAAACACACACACCACACACACACCCAACCCCTAAAACAACACCACACACACAAAACACACACACACACACAAACCACACACCCAAACACACCACACAAAAAAAAACATAGGGTATACCTTTGGGTGTTACAGAAAGAAGACAGAAATGATAAAAATTTAAAAAATGGTGTTAAAAAATTAAATTTCTTAAAAAAAAAATTGGCGCAAGGGGGACTGAAATAGGGGCCAATTTTTCAGCCCAACCCTTTCACAATTTGGCCCCGCCCCTTGTCACTGGCCTGGGCCCCTGTCCTGTTTGCGGAGTTTCCCTTGTGGCAAAGGCTTTTCTCGGGGGCACTGTATAGGGTAAAAAAAATTTTTTTTCCCCTTTACTATTTTTAAAAGGGTTTTGGGTTTAATTTTTAAAACCGCTGACCCCAAGGACAAAACTGGTTTTAAATAGATTAAAAAAAAATAAATAAACGTCCCCAATTTAACTAAAAATAAATTTTCCCAAAAAAAATTTTTTTTTTTTAAAACCCTTCCTTTTTTGGGTTTTTGAATGATTCAAAAAAAAAAATATGAAACTAGTAGGGAGGCCTACTGTTATTTAGATAATTTTTTATCTTAGGTTTGTGTTGGGAATACACATTAAACAAAAATAAATCCATAGCGTTTTGGCCCTATATTAAACTTTAAAAAAAAATTATTTTTTTAACCGCAGCCACCCTAAAGTTTTAAATTAAAAACAATTGTTATTCCCAAAATTTCCTTTTTATAAGACCTGGGGGTTTTTACAATTTTTTTTTAAAAACCTTTCCCACAAAACTATGAAAACTACAACAACAAAAACCCAATTTAACTTTTGTTTTCTTTGGGGGCATTTAAAATCATCTTTAAATCCAAATCTTAATCAGGGACATCGGGATTTCTTTCCTTTTGTGCGGGGAAACAAAGGTTTTTCATCAAAAACAAAAAAATACTTCATGTTTAAAATTTTTTAAAAAATATCACATTTTTTTTAAAATTTTTTCCCTTTGGTTTGGGGTTTGTGTATTCCGCCAAAAAAATACAGGCATGTTTGGAGCAGATAAGGCCCCCCTCCTTACCCCCCAGGGGAAGGGGACCGGGTTTGACTTTTGGGTTTTCATTAATTTCTTACGCCTTTTATTTTCCCAGGTTTTCCCAAATGGCAGCTTTTTGGGGTCATTGACAAAAAAGGGGTTGGGGTATGATGTCCAAATCAAAAAAAAAGGGTTAAAACCCTTGAAAAAACAAAAATTTTAGATGTTTTTTTTAAATGTATATTTTTCCATTTCGGGTTGGGTGTAAAAGTATTTAATAGAATTTCTAGCTTTTTTTTACCAATTAAAACACAGTCCCCTTTAAAATTTGTCAAATGGGGGGAACCACAAAAAGCTTACAATTTTAAAATTAATTCACCCCCCTGAAGCTTGCAAGTTTTTAATGAAAATAATGTTTCCTTTTAATGAAATATATTCTCAAAATTTTTAAAAATATTTTTTTCTAAATTTAGAAAATAGGGGTTTTTTGGGTTGTACTGGGGGATTAAATTATCCCATAGACAGGTTTTTTTTCTCTTTTCCCTTGGGGGCCCAGTTTTTTTTAAAAAATAAAATTTTAAATTTCTTTTTTTACATTTGTAGAAGAGGGCTAAAATCTATCCCAAAGTAATTTTTTTTTGTTTTTAACCAGTTTTTTACTTGAAACACGGGTTAAACCCAAAGTTGAAAAATTTATTTTTTTACCCCAGCGACCGTATTTTAAAAACAGAAAAACGAAAAAGCAATTGACACATGAAAGGGCAAGGGAAAGCCCATGAAGTAAAATTTTAAAAGGATTTTTAAAAACATTTAAATTAGATTTTGTTTCAAAAAACATATAAAAAATTATTTTTAAAAAAAAATGAAAAAATGGTTTTGGCCCTTGTTTTAAAATTAAAAAAAATTTAACTTTTTTTAAAAGGGAAAAATTTATTGAGAAAAATTTTCATACTCAATTCATAGAACAATTCTTCTTTTTTCCATCATAAATATTAAAAAAAATCTTTGTCAACAATAAAAATTTAAAGGGAAAAATTTCAAAAATTTTTTAAAAACAAACACATCCGGGGTTTGGCCCCGGGAAATTTTTTCCAGCCCTTTCTGTTTTTGAGCCTGGAATGACAGGAGTTGACGGGCCCCGGCTCAGAGATCACAGAGAGCACATCAGTTTCATAGTAGTGAGGAGGGAGGGCTGAGGGGCCCGGTTTAAGACATTTTTTTGGGCCCCCCCTGTTTCATGCAGCTCACCTCTATCCTCCCTTTACCCCCAACCCGAGTGATCTTCCCCACAAAAGCTTTTCCCTCATAATTGACAACAAAGGGAATTTTTTTTTGCCCCTTTTTGATTTAGGGGGTGGGGGGTTTTGGGGGGTTCTGGACACATCCTGGGGTCTAAATTTCGATGGACTGTAACAAATTTAAAACTGCTCTGCGGTCTTGAAAAAAGCATGAACCCTTAGCGGTGGTGGCCCAAATTTTTAGGAGGCCAGGAGATCGGTTTAAAACTGAATTGGAAAGTCCCCCTAAAACCCCTTTTCAACAAAGTGACTAAAAATTTGCATAAAAAAAATTTAGGGCAAAATTTATTGCAGCTGCCCGCTATTTTTTGAAAAACCATAACGCAAAAAGCTTAAAAACAAAACACAAAAAAAACACAAAACCTTACACCCTATTTGTTAATCCCCAAATAATAACTGAACTGTAAACCCACAGGGGCGCATCACAAATTTTTTTTAAAAGTCCCCTGACGGGTTCCCAAAAACCCCCCTGTCCCCAGGATGCTAAAAAAAAAAGCCTCGGCTGTCACATGCGAAAAAAAATAAGTAAGCTTTTTTCCCTTTTTTGTAGAGAAATGCCATTCTCCTATTTCCCTTTAAAGGTGGCAAATGATCTTGACCCGGGATACAAAAAATCCCCATTGGGGCCCTCAGTGCTCGTATTAGGATGATTCCAATTTTAAACCTTTTTCCGTGGGGAAAGTCCTTCCCGTGCACAATGTTTCTTAGGAATTTTAAAACCTTTTTAGGGGAAAAGACCTCTCGCAGACCGTTTCTTGTAGCCCGGGTTTTTGGTGGGGCATCAGCCCCCACAGTTTGCAAACCCCAGAAAAAAAAGGGGGTCCGTTCCCCTCTTTTTTGGGGCAGGTTAGCAGCTCAGCAAGGGGGTTGTGAAAGAGTGGGCCGCAAAGATTACCGAAGTTCATTTTTTTTAGTCGCTGCTCGTAAAAAACTGGGGAGGTTTTCAATTTAACTGGAAAAAGCACGGCTAGGGAAACCCCAATTTTGAGTAAGTCTTAAACACTGCAAAAATCCCGCCACACGGAAGAAACTCAGATTTTTTCATTTTGGAAAACTCAGTGTATTTGCTGTAACAATTTATCCAGAAAATTTAAAAAAAATGGGGGCCCATTAAAAATCCCCGTGGAGCCCGTGTCCGCTAGATCCCCACCCCTAAATGGCACCAAAATCAAAAACCTCCAGGCCGGGGGGTTCGCTTGGTCGTCGTTGGGGAAGCCAAAAAACTGTGTCGCACTGGGGTTTCCCCATTTCAGGGGGGCTGAATGTTTAAATACTTTGGGGAAACCTTCAAAGCTTCAGAGTGCCGGGCACTTTTTCATACACTGTTTATGTCCAGGGTTTTGCTTTTGGAGTTTTGGAACAATGGTTCAGGGAGGCCGGAAAAATTTTTTGGAAAAAACGCAACATAACATGAAATCAAAGTCGTTAAGTTTTTGTTTCCCGAGAAGAGCTCTGTGAGACTGCAAACGTTATCCCAACCAGGGCCCGTCGCCCATCCGGTCAAACGCGATCATCAACGATGTCCCGCCCTCATGTCCCGCATGAACGCCCCCGGGTCTTTAAATTCCCCCCGCTCTACTTCCACCAGGGACGCGTTTTTCTTTTATCCCCGTCACGAGTTTCAGTGTCCGCTTTCCGAACGGCCCGAAAAAAGGTTTTGGAAAAAAGTCGAATCGGCGAAAAAGAGCTTGATTCTTTAACCCTTGTTGTCCCCTTAGCCAAAAATAAATTAGCTTTTTGTGCATAGCAGTGAATAAAAAAGCGTTGGGGCATTTTGTCTTGGGCCGGGCCTGTACCCCGCCGGTTTCCACTCATGCAACTCGGGTCCAAAATACGTTTGACGGGTGGCTTTGTCTCAGGACTGTAGTTTGCAATTGCCCTCATTGTCACATCGGCTATGGCTTGAGCATCCCTTTTTGCACTGACGTCAAAGAAACCAAGAAAGCGCTCGCATATCTCACCCTTGGCATTAACGTAGCGAACGATGACAGTCAACTGGCACTTGCAAGATATGTCCGTGGTGTCATCTACTTCGACTGCTATGAATTCGCATGTGTTTATCTCCTTGTTTATTTCCTCCTGAATGACATGATCAATGCTCTCAATTATTTCATTTTGGATTGTACTTGACAAACCCACGAATGTCGTAGCAGTGGCTAGGGTTCCATCATGTTAATATCAAACTCAGCAAAAGAATTAACCCAAAATCCCCAAAGTTCCCCCTTTTTGCTAGAGCTTGCAAAATACATACCCCGGAATGCCTGCTCTTTGGGATCCGAGGTACACCACCCCCAAAATTTATCCCCTTTAAAAAAGGCACGAATTTTTCCCACCTCGGTTTTGGGTTTTAAAACCCTTATTGCGCCCGGGTTTATCTAGTGCCTCCCTATCCCCCTCGCCCAAAAAATTTTATTTTTAGTTCGGAAAAATTTTATGCCACGGGGGCTTGAATGCCTCTCAAATTTCCCCCCGAGAGGGTTTTTTAGATCAAAAAAACCCGTCGTTGTTCCCTTGGGGTTTTTCAAGGGGCTGGAGCGGTCAAACAAGAGGCATGGCCAGCAGAAAAGACAATTTTGCATTACACTCCCCGTTAGCCCCGTCTTTTTGTATAAATTCCCCTTTACAAAAAATCCGGGGATTTTTCCCTTTAAACTCTTCCCCGAGTAAGGGGCGAAAATTTTGGAGTGGGCCTACCCTCCCGTTTTTTTTTTAATGAATTTCAAACGGTTTTTTTATTTAAACGTTTTTCAGAAAAAAAATCTGGGTTTTCCCCAGCCCTCCCTTCTTAAATTTTAACCTTCCCTTTAAAGGTTAGCAACAGCATGGGGTTGGGGGTGTGGGTTTGAAACTTAAAGTTTTTAAGGGAGGAGGGACGTACAAGCTTGCCTCCTCATTTTTTTAAAATTTTTTCAGTTTTTTTGACCCTTTATGACGTTCGGGGGACAAGCCGGCTTTTAACTGATTGGTTTAAAAAACCCTTTGTAGATGGGGGCCAATTTTAAAGGGCCTCCCTTTGATGGCAGTATTTCACCTAAAGGGGCGCTGTTTGCTCGCCAAAGAAAAAAATACATCAGGGAAAATTAAAAAACGGCATATTTGGAACCTTTAAAAAGTGCGTCCCTGAATCCCAAACCCCAGGATATTTTTTTTATTCGGAAAAAAAAAATGGGAAGGGCCCCGCCCCCCCTTGGGGCCCCCGGGGGAAAAAACCCAAAATGAGCATGAAATGTCTCTGTACAGAATTGTGGCTGGCTCTGTTGAGATGACTTGATGCAGCTTCATGGTGCCTTTTACAGCTGGCAACAAGCTCTGGCACTTTTTCATCAAACTTGTCAACATCCTCCTCAGATATCCAGTAGAAGTTAACGGTAGACTTCTGTTTGATCAGGAAGTCATAAACATCCTCAGGGGTCTGCAAATCTTTTCCTCTCTGCACTGCTGTATCGGCTATACGCTTCACAGTTGCTCCAAACTCCATCAGGTGCGCCTTTCCCGTGTGCTTTCTCACTGAAGTTCCAAGTCACACTCTTGAAACCTAAGAGAAAAGGTACAGTACTCAAGAGGTAAAAGTTCTTTCGGTTCCTGTACTGTGTTACAGGCCCATCACTTATGATGTGGAGGGAGGAAGGTGGTGTTTCACATTTTGTCATGGCATCTCTCACAACAGGTTCTAAATGTGGCCCACACAGCACGTTCGTCATGGCGAAGACAGCCAGAGATGGTGGCATAGGTGTGAGTGGATTACCTGTGTATACCACACAGGTGTGGATGGTGGCCTGTTTCCGGCTGCCACCGAAGTGAAAATGCTGGACCTCACGATTCAGTTTACAGGCATAATATCCGAAAAATCAATATGAACGCACAGTTCATCTCTAAGCAGAGAGTGCTTCAACTCTCTGAGGGACCGGGTCTGGTGCAGCCAGTTAAACTGATGGCGTATGAAGGCGTCTATTTCTGGTTGAGGAGACCGAGAAGGTCTGCCGTGCTGCCACTCTTCTCAATTTTGTGAAATTTTGCATATGTTTTCTCCCCTTCTGTAACAACAATCCTCTCCCACTGCTCCCATGTGATGATACTATTATCTAGTGGGCCCTCAAACTCCACCTCATTGTAGCAACATTGGGCACATAAGCGGTACATGCACTTCTGGTTGGTTGAGTCACAAACAATGGCTTCCAGGAGCTCCGAAATCCTATTGGTCAACAGAATGCCTTTCTGACAGAGCCTGTCAACAATCATTTTAAAGTTGTCATGGTCAAAGCAGCTACATGTGTTTCGGTCAGACTCTTTGGCTTGGGTAACATAGAAAGGGCAGTATCTTAGGAATTGTCGATAGGAGATTGCATGGTGTTTCAGGGCAGTTGAATTATAGTTGGAGTGGAGGTCTTTCAGAGAATGAAGAAGTACTCACCTTTGGTGTTTCATTTTATTTTTGGTAACTGTGTCTTTCTTACCCGACAGCATGCGGGTATTCTCGTCTCTACAGAGAAAGCTTACAACCCTCTCCTTTTTCTCCTCTGCAATTTTCTTTTTGTCTCTCTTCTTGTTGCTCACACTTGCATCCTTTCCTTTCTTCACTTTGAGCTTATCAACTTTACATTGCAGCTTTTTTGCTTTCAGTCTTTCACTCTTAAGTACCTTCCTTATTTTGATTAGCTCAAACCTTAGCTTTTCCCTTTCCTTCAGCACTGCTCTATGTTTGCTGGTGCTTTTCTGCACTGCCCTCACAGGAGTTGAGGATGCCCGTGGTCTCTCTAAACGTGGCTGCACATAGTCATGGTCAGCAACATCCACTAAAGGCTCTGGAGGGCCATTAAGCTGGTCATCTGCTGTTGAATTCAGTGAGGGAGGAGTAAGGTTCAAAACTTCAGCAAGCACTCTTTTCCTCTCTCTGTACTTTCTCTGGTACTGTTTCCACTTTTTCCCTCATCTGCACCTGTTTTTTCCCTGGGCAGATCTGCGACTGGGATGTTTGTGATCTTTCCCTGTCTCTTTGTCCTTCTCTTTGTCCTTTGATAGCTAAGAGTAAGAAGATGAATAAAACTGTTAATCTTATGGCCTTAATTCTTCTTCCATTTTAATGTCACATCTCTCTCTAAAACTACCCTTTCAGAAGATCTACATCACTGATTTTACTTTCTCATGAAGCGCGCGCGTGTGTGTGTGTGTGTGTGTGTGTGTGTGGTATACCTTCGCTTTCTTTTAGTCAGATAATTTGCCCTTGCAGCAGGATCTGCATTAACCCGCGCTCTGTGGCGAGCCACTTTTTCTTTACTTGTTAGAGCAGGGTTCCCCCCAGGATTTTTAGTCTTAAATTTAAGACTTTTTAAGACCTTTTTAAGACCACTTTCAATAAAATTTAAGACCAACGTCGCACCTTCCCTGGTATGCGTATTAATGAAAAAATTGAAAATCAATCAATCAATCAATCAATCAAATAAATAACTTTAATGAACAATATGCTCTGAGGACAACAGCTTTCAAAGATCTGCTTCAACATAACATTCACCATATTTAAACACAATAACTGTGTGAGGAGTGCATGTATGCACATGCACACGTCTGTGGGTGCGCCTTTGTATGGATGTTTTTTCCCAAAGTAACCTACAGCCTGTCTACACTGTATTTAAGTCATTAATTTAAGAACCATTTAAAACAATAACTGTGAGGGGTGTACGTGTGTGTGTGTTTGTGTGTGCGTGTGCCTGCATTCGTCTGTGGGTGTGCCTGTGTGCGGTTGTTGCAATCTACACTGTATTTAAGTCCTAAGACAGAATAATTTAAAACAATAACTGTGAGGGGTGTACGTGTGTGTGTGTGTTTGTGTGTGCGTGTGCCTGCATTCGTCTGTGGGTGTGCCTGTGTGCATTTCAATAGATCCTACAGCTTTTGGAGCTCAGCTCTTTTGGCAGCAATCTGTTCGTCCAGTTTAATGAGTTCAGCCATCTTTTCCTTGTGGCTCCTTCTAAAGGCATTCGATTTTGCTATTAGCTCCGCCATCTTGCTGCCTGCTTGCTTGGCTTCAGCCTGGTCTGCCAACTTATCAGCATCCCTGAGCAGATGTTCGGCTACCTCCTTGATGGATCTTCTGTGCTTTCTCAGTTGCTCCAGGTTCTCCTCAATGGCCTTTCGTTTTTCTGACTCTGCTTGAGATTCTCTGTTTTTTCTCTCCGTCTCAAGATGAATTCTATATCTTGCTCTGGAAGATGAGACCGAGGAAAGCAGGGCTGGCGTGAGGGGGACCTTGGTAACCCCTCCATGGAGAGAGATGTAGTCACAGACGATTCTCTGCGCTACAACGGTGTCTTCGTGAATGTTAGCGGTTTCAATTTCTTTGTTCACCGAAAAGCCCCGCTCAACTGTTGCCTGCCCGTGTGATTGAGTAGAAGCTTCTGGATAAAGGACCAAAGTTGTGGGTAGGTCTCACTGATGATGTTGCTTAGAAAGACATCCAGTCTTTTCTTGAATGGCTGGAAGGACTGAAATTCTTCAGTTCGGACCTCCAGGGACAGCATCTCTGAGAACTTCTGGGTGATCAGATCACCTAAGAAGAGTGGATGAAAGAGCATTCAAATAAATGTATAGCTACAATATCAGTAATATATTATTATTCATACGACTGCTTGATCTAATGTCCTATTGTGCTGTGTTAGCATATGCATTATGTTATGATTCTTATTACGTAGTTCCTATTTTTTGACCATCGGCCGCATTGGGAAGCTTCAATGAACTGTCACATTAAAGAGTGTTACAATACACTTAGTGCTATGCACTGCACAGCATTATTCTAACTTATAATGGCATGACAACAATGGCATAATCAGGATAACGAACTGCATTCGTAGATAAAACAAATAATGCACTTTGAGGTGTAACGCCTGTGCTACCACTTTGAACATGCAGTATTTTTTGATACAAGAATACCATGATGTTCTTTATCCCTTACGTACAGGTATTACATTAGTAAATTGTATGCTTATGTTTAGACCTCATTAATAAAATAATGTATGAATATGTACCAGCAGCAACTCCTCCATCCAACTGTCTGTCTTGTAGAAACTTCCTGACTATGCTCTTCATCTGTTTCTGACACAGTTCAGGGTTGCTGTACTAAGGCTGGGTTCAGACAAGTTAATTGTCTAACAATCGGAAACTTCAAAGGGCTCCTCTCCTGAATCTTCTGGACCATTTTGGATAGACACTCCATGTATTGGTTTTGAAAATGTAGGATGGAAAGTTCCTCTGAGGATTTACTCCGCTGTTGGAGTTCCTAAGGATGAATAAGGACTAGCTGAAGTGAACTGTCCCTGATTACAACACAACTGTTTACAACACAACTCTCCTTGCTCTTTCCCTTTAACCACCAAATTGCAATTTTGTGAAACGCCTACTTGTCGGCCATGATTATTTCCAGAATACCTTTATGGCAGTCTCTGCACCAATGCCGATGTCCACTGCCTTTGGATGCACCCTCGACTGCTTGTCAGTGACATCAAGCCGTACCAAGTGCTGAGGTGTGACATCAGTCAGTAGCTCTCGCTTGATGAATCGCCTCAGCAAATTCTACAAAACAGGGAAAACATATCCGAGAATGAAAATGTCTTTGGGACACAGTAGCATCATTGTCACAATACACTTGAGCTATTTGAAATTGATTATATAGATGTAGTCTGTGGTCACATATTGGCCCAAATCAACCAGCAGTAGTCTTATTGTAATGAAAAGAGATGATGTTAAATAAAAGACATATATTCACACAGATTCACTTAAAAGATTCAGCTTACCTTCAGTAATTCAGCCAAGTCATTGGCAAAGAATGGAAGCACAGGTTCATCCGTTTGATACTTTGTCAAGAAGGGTGTCACACTTCGTGAAACTGCCATGAAAAAATGCAGCTTTGCCAAAATAAGAGGGTCTTTGGTTGCCACCTCGATGGTGTCATAAGAAGACGTTCCAGGGTTTGGGAGCTTCTTGGTTGTAACAGCATCAACATATTTCTTCATGTCAGGCCAGATCTCAATGGCTCTCTGCACTACTGGGAGGTTCTCGATCCAGCGGTGACCACAGAAAGGCAAAGCAAAGGTTTTGGACTTTGTAAGATTGCAAAAACCCTCCCTTCTTGCTGGCACATTGTGAAAAATAGTATGAAGAGCTCTTAAGAACTTCTCCATATGCCACTCAGTGAATCCACATTTGACAGCATTATGTAGAGTGTGTAGCCCACAACTTCCCACTACAACCAACTGGGCACCCCCAAAATGCTCAGCATGCTCCGTCCGCAGCATCTCAAGAAAACGCCAATTGACGTTGGGTCCGTCCATGGACAAAGAGACCATCCTCCTCAAATCAAGGTCACATAAACACTCCTACAAGAAATATCAGAAACAAAATTCAAACACCTTTGCAGTATTCTGTCATACAATATAAAAGTGCTCTATAACCATTTGTATCATGCTTTGGGTAGGGGATATTGGATTGAACAAGTTGCTGATATACAGGGATTAAAGCAAAAAAAAATCCTGAGCCTGAACTTTTAGACTCATGCAAACAACTATATACATGTATGCAGATTATTGTATAGTGTTCACAATGGTTCCCAAACTGGGGGCCATGGCCCCCTTCCGTGGCCGTGACCCCCCTGGTGCCCCCCTTTTGATAAAAACACTCTTAAATAGTGAATTTTGAGCATGCTGTAGTAAATGCACTCTGAAATTTAGGGTACATTAAAAGGACTGATTTACTTTTCAAACAGTTTTAATAAATCAAATAATTCAACAATTTCAACATTTCAATAACTTTGAACTTTGTTCATCAGAAATAAAATGGCAAATTAAATACACAGATGTTAATAAAACCAATAGAAAGTTATATCAAGTAATATCAAAACAAGTAATCAAAAACATTAACTCCTACATGAAATGATAACTTAAATCAAATAGAAAGAAATAAACAAAGTGCATTTGTATCTCCAAAGTACTTTTTAGTGGGGTTTAAGTTATCAAAACTAGATTCAAAAAATGAAACAAAGTGCTCTATTTTTTCCTCTTTTTTCCGGGTTCTGAGTCATCCGAACTCTTCCTTTTTCCAGAGGTAGTTGAGGCTATTGAAGAGGATTTCTTGGCTGGACCATGAAACAGAGAAAATAACTTTGGTTGCCCAGAGGATGCAGTGGATGGCCCAGAGGAGGAGGCAGAGGGCCCAGATGAGGAAGCAGAGGGCCCAGATGAGAAGGCAGAGGGCCCAGATGAGGAGGCAGAGGGCCCAGATGAGGAGGCAGAGGGCCCAGATGAGGAGGCGGAAGGCTTATTAGTTGCCCCAGACGAGGAGGCAGAGGGCCCAGAGGAGGAGCTGGATGGCTTTTTAGCTGCCCCAGAGGAGGTGGTGGAGGGCCCAGTGGGTCGAAAAGGTCTTGTTTTTGCAGAGGAGATGGTCTTTGGTGAAGGTCTGGTTGGTCTAGGTGAGGCAGCTGGCCTAGTGGAGGAAGAGGATGGCCCTTTTGATTTCTTCGCCTGGGTCACTATTCTGTTTGCCACCGCTGTAGACCTCACCCTCATGGCCTCACTCATCCTTTTCTCCCTCATTCCCTGTTCTCTTGCCTTCTTTTTCTCTAGGTGGAGTTGGTATGTTTTATAGGAGGAAAGGCAAGAATTCCTTAAAGGCTGGTCAATTAACATTGTTGAGGCCGTCCACTTCCTGGCTTTCATTGTTGACTTAATTATGGCGAGGCTCTCATACGTTTCCACATTCATCCTGCACCTGTCTGCCTCCAGTATGTCATCCATTATGTTGAAAGACCCCTCCACCAGCGGGCCTGTGAAAATTGAAAGAAGGGCTTTCACAAGTTTGATCAGGGTTGGGTATCTCACACCTCTTTCTGAATTTCTTAGAAGTGCCACCTGACTCCACCAGTCCACATCCACTCGGCTGTTTTCTTCAACATAGGTATTGGCCAGAGGTACCAGGTCAGCATCTATTTGGTATGCACGAACCTCCTCCCGCAGTGGGCCGAGTGCTTCAGGTGGAACCACATTAGGCAAGGCCTTCCCTAATGCCATGAATGCTGAACCTAAGGAGTCACACTGTATGAGGGATGGGGTCAGAGCCGAGAGTGAGGTGACCATGTGGTTGTCGAGGGGAAGGTTTTTGAGTAGAAACTCTGCTGCCTTCATGTAGCCCTCTCTGAGGGAGTTGTACAAGTTTCCAACCCACAGTGTCTTCGCCACACGGGCCTTGGTCATGGCAGAGTATCCATATTTTCCAACACACAGGGATTTGTTAGGCAGCTGTAACGCTGCATCCCGTACATTGATCTTGAGGATCTCTTTGACACTCAGGGGGATAGCTCCTGGCTTCATGAATTTGCTTAGCAGCTCTCTTACCAGTGCCAACATTTCAACATGCAACAAGTGCACCATTGGTTTCTCATGTTGCAGTTTTTTCAGAAATGCCTGAAATGTTGGAAGGACACCTGTAAACATACAAAAAACATTTAGGCATGTTTCCATTAGTTGTAATTAAAACTTAGAACAAGACATCAGTTACTACTATGCAACTAGGTAATTACAGTACAGTTACTAACTATACAATGCTGTAAGGAATTCTCTTGAGGTGGATTACTTTTGTTGAAAAATAGACCTAACTGTTCCATTTGCACCTTGTCTTAACTAAAAAGCTATGCCATCCAGGAGAGCTGGGCCATTACCACCAAGTAATAAATAAATGTATGTAAACTAGCCATGGATTTTCCTACTCATTCAAGATACCTCTGAACAGGTCAATCAAGACTGTGAGCCTATCAAAATCTGTGAATAGCACAGAGATGCGTTCCTTCCGGCTCTGGTTTGTTTGGGTCCTGGATGCTGTGGCCTGTTCTCCTTGCAGAACCTCTATTCTGGCCCTTTCCTGAGGCGAGACCTTGTGCCTTTCAAGGACTTGTTTGAGTAACTTTCTGGAGTGCACACACACACACACCCACGTTATGCTCCCTCTTATAAAACCATATGGGGATTAAGGCTGCATGTTATAACATACAGCATTATAGACAATACACTAATACATCCCTATTTTATTTTTTTAATGAAAAAAAAAACTGTCAGTAATGCAATATTTTTATCATATCATCATACAGCATATAGCTGGCAGTTTCATGTGTTGCATTAACTACAGCAATACTATAAAGCCGTTATAGCCACTATTAAAAAAAACAGCTTGATTCTGCACTACAACACATTTTCTCATAAGGGAAGGCTATAGGCCAGAATATAACACATGTTCAAAAAAAGAAAAGAAAAAAGCTCCTTAAAAAGGAAGGTCGTTTTATTTTCGCGCAAGACAAAATAGTTATATATCAACTATCAATCCCAACGGGGTGCTGCTGAATGACAGCGCAAGGGATAAGACG
The DNA here is from genome assembly GCF_036324505.1 of Eleginops maclovinus. NCBI lineage: Eukaryota > Metazoa > Chordata > Actinopteri > Perciformes > Eleginopidae > Eleginops > Eleginops maclovinus. The sequence continues at coordinate 721,666 of NC_086349.1, read as the reverse complement.
CGGCTCGTAGGTGTAGGTTTCGGATGTTGTCAACATTTAAAAGCACGCATGTATGCCAGGTAACCGCACGGGTGAGCAAATAAAGAGGACCTCTGCTGTGTACTCTGTGTTATTTTGTGAAGAGTGCTCATAGAAACGACTAGGCTAAAACTACACAAGTCCCGACTTTGTGTCCGACTTTTACATTGGGTTTCGCCGCACACAAAGACAATCGCAATTGTCGTAAGGGGGGGTCTCAGCCGAGAATCGGACACGATAGTCGCGTATTTTGAGCCAGGCTGAGAGGCTATACTGTGACAAATACGATTTAATTCACACACATTTTTAAATGCTTTGTACCTACCTGTATTTATGCTCTTCGCCCGGATCCAGTAGGTTGTAGTAGTGCACAATCAGGACATCCAGGAGTTCTCTCACCCTATTGCACACCTCCAACATCTGCAGGAACCTGTTACTGATGGGCCTGATCAAGCTCTTCGGTGTAAGATGGAGTAATCTCTGGAATTCCGAAAATATTTCTTTCTGTTTCGGAGACTTCTCTATGTCATAAAACACATCCGAGCAGAAATCTTCCACCTCTGCCTTGAAAGGGCTCATCATGGCTTTTGCACCGTTAGAAACCATATGGACTGTGTCGCCAGATATATCCAGCAGGTGCGGGTTCTCCCTGCGCAACTGTGTCTCGAGACCGGACTTCTTTCCCCGCATAACCGCACAATTGTCCAGTAAAATACTGGTCACCTGCTGCAGCCCTAAACCATAGGACTGCAGCACATCCTTCAATTCCTGGGTAAGTGCTGCAGCATTGGCTATGTTCATTTTTCGACTAGCGAGGTGTTGCGTTTTAACAGCATTTTCCTCATTGTCAAAAAAACGAACAAGAACATTGAGGACTTTATCCATGTTATTATTGGTGGCCTCGTCGACGTTCAGGGGAAAACATGTTGTTTTTCAGTTTGGTGGAAATTTGCCTTTTAAACTCAGGTGTTATCCCGTGAGTGTTGAAATAGCTGGCCAGCTGATTTGAAATGGACATTTTACTTAGTGCAATTTTATCTTCCGCTACTTTTTTACACAGCTCGACCAGGGGTTGTGATAGCGTGAAGGAGAGGTCGTGTTCTGCGAGAAATGCACACACCCGTATTTTTAACTCACACACACGGTCAGTTATGGAAGCCGGTACATCAGATGTTGTTGTTGCTCCTGGTAAACGCGTCGTGTGTGGGACAGCACGAACAGCAGCTAGGTGACGAGGGTCTGATTCGTGTTTACGAAGAACCTTTTTGCCGCTGGATGCATATATTAGCCTCCTGGAGCACAGCGTGCAGAAGCAAGCGCCTGTCTCACTCAACTTCTTACACCAACTGCTAAATGGTTTGCCATCTCGTCCAATCTCCTCCAGCCATACCCAGCGCCATTTATTTTTCAGACCTTTATCTATCTCGAGGGTATTTTCCCCTGGTTTCATGTACTGCATCGCGCCTGCTCCTATGCCCCTCTCTCCATTAACTACAGTCACAGCCTTCGTAGTAAGAGAGTAGGCCTATCTGTGCTACAGTTTAGTTCAGGGGTTTTCAACTGGTTTTGTCCCAGGGACCACCATTCGGACTAGAAAGCAATCCGCGGCCCACTGATGTGCCTGCGCGTGCGCGTGTGTATTTGGTGTTACATGCATAGCTCAATGCATGAAACATGAAAGAGAGGCCACGCAGATTTTATAATAATAAAAGTAGATTTATTAAATTAAATTAAATTAAAGATTATTTTAAAGAAAGAATAAAGAATAATAAAGTGTTGTGCAATTCAGTATTGGGAAAAGTAACTAAAAATGTCATGCAAAGTCAGTCTAGGTGTGTGACAAAACAACAACGGAGAACAAAAATCCAACAACACCGGAGAACCAAAATCCAACAAATGAAGACCAAGGCAGCCTCAACTGCTGGCTGGTCAGGGCTTTTATAACCCAGCCAGGACAGACCTGTCACCAATCACCTGCTGTAGAGACAGAGAGATTGAGAAAAGCAGAGAGATTGAGAAAAGCAGAGAGAGATTGAGAAAAGCAGGGAGAGAGAACAGGCTTACCATTAACACAGGGCGGGGCCTAAACCCGCCAGGGTCGTAACAGTGAAAACATGGGAGAATTAGGCCTACCTGTCAGTGTGATATCTGGGCGTGGTGAAGTCCACACAGCCTGTCTATTCGTGGCGAAATGGTAGACAGAGACAGTCTCATGTCATTCTCTGGATCAAGCCTAGCCCTGTACTTATTCTTTAAGTACGCCAGTGTAGAAAAACCACTCTCACACAGGTATGTGGTTGGAAAGGGCAAAAGACACCTCATTGCTTTTGCAGCAAGCTGTGGAAATTCTGTCTGGCAACTTATCCAGAATTTAACAAGGGGCTGTGTGTCGTACATATGCCTCCTGACAGAGTCTGTGGACATCTCAATCAGCTTATCCTCTTCCACAGCCGTCAGACTTGACCCTACTGATGCATCGTCACTGAATGGGAGCAGGATCCACTTGCTGTCACGGCGCCACTCTTCCGAATCAGTGAAGTACTTTGCGAATTGACGCACAAGCTTCCTCAAATGCTCACATATAGTGTCGTTGATGTCAGTGCTGTCAGGGTATTCCTCAACTGAAGGAAACATCGCCAAGTTATTGCTCTCCACTCGTTCGATCCACTTTGACATTTTTTTCACAAATGCGTCGAGCTTCTCGTAGAGCTGCATGACGTTTGCATCTCTCCCTTGCATGGAGCTGTTCAACTTGTTCAGCTCTGCAAAAACATCTGTGAGGTACGCCAGCTTAGTTAACCAGTAACTATCGTTGAAATTGGAAGCCAGATCAGAATGCTTCTCGCACAAGAACTCGTAGATAGCTCCGCGTAGTTCAAACACACGGGCGAGCACAGCGCCGCGAGACAGCCAACGCACCTCTGAATGATAAAGGAGAGAGCTGTGTTCACTTCCCAAGTCATGGCATAGGGATGAAAACAGGCGTGTATTCAATGCGTTTCGTTTTATGAAGTTGACCGTCTTGACAACGACATCAAACACACCACTGAGCTCAACACTGAGATCTTTGGAGGCGAGAGCCTCTCTATGAATCAGGCAGTGTGTCCAAATTACCCCCGGAGCCACCCTCCTTACATGCGCAAACAGTCCAGTCTTGCTGCCACTCATGGCTCGGGCCCCATCGCTGCATAATGCAACGCACCTCTGCCACGAGATATTGTGCTCCGTGAAAAAATCGTCCAGTGCTTTAAATATTTCTACACCGGTAGTTCGCCCGGGCAGTGGTTTGCAAAAAAGAAATTCCTCGCACATAGTGCCACTGTCCTCGTATCGCACAAATGTTAACAGTTGCGCATCATTAGTAACATCTGTCGTCTCGTCGATTTGAAGGGAAAACAGAACTGTCTGAAGTTTTGCCATCAGCTGGTCTTTGACATCATTTGCCATTTCCCCAATTCGTCTTCCGATTGTGTTGTCTGACAACGGAATAGTTTTTAATTTGTTGGCACATTCTTCGCTTACCATAGCTCTGCACATATCTATGGCTGCTGGCAATATAAGCTGCTCTGCAATGGTATGGGGCTTCTTACTTTTTGCAACCCTGAGAGCGACCAGATACGATGCTTTCAGTGCGTTTTCATTTATTTTTGCACTCTTCCTCATGGTAGCCTGCTGTCCTTTGAAATCACGCAACATCTGTTGCATGTACTCAACGGGTTTGGCCTTCAAGTGGACGTGATGCGTCTCCATATGCCGCGTAAGTTTCGACGGCTTCATAGCTTCATTACAGAGAATTGTTGAACATACGAAACACAGTGGTACCTCCTCTCCTGCTCTGTCTGTCGTCACTGTGAATCCATATTTAACATATTCCTCATTGTATTTTCTTTTTCGTCTTTTTTGCGAAGTTGACGCTTCGGAAGCCTGTCCTTGCCCTATCGTGGCGGCCTGTCCCTCTGTCGTGGCAGCCTGACCCTCTGTCATGGCAGCCTGTCCCTCTGGCACTTTCCTCACTACAAAACGATCCATTGGTGCTAGATATATAGCTAGACTAGTACATATGTAACAAATGTTTGCTGTACTACAACCTATCTTAAAATACTCTCGTCGGCTATGCTTATAAATGTGTGTCAACTTTGCTCGCAAGACTGTACGTAATGAATAATAAGTGAGGTTAGCGACGCAACTCATTACCATTAGCGAATCACAGGCTACCATAGACTGGATAGGCGCAAGGCTACATTCTGTCAGCTTGAATTTCCTTTATATTATTTTAAACATATTTTTCACGATATGTAACGGTATTCTGGAAATGTGTTGAAATATCAAAGCGAATTTATATAAAAAAAAAACAATGGTGAACTGATCAACATAGGCTCTTGTCACGGACCACATGCAATGCCGCCGCGGACCACCAGGGGTCCGCGGACCACCGGTTGAAAACCCCTGGTTTAGTTGATCGAGGCGCGTTGTGTTAAGGCCCGCCCCGTTTTGCTTCTGATTGGCTAACACTGTTTAACATCAGAACTGGACAGCGGCGCTTCTTTCCTACCATTGGCAGAGAACGAACAGACTCGAAAGCCGTGGAGTTATCGCGTTTTGGGTTTAAAAAAAAAAATAATAATATTTTTTTTTTCCACTCCAAGTGCTGCAGGCCAGAAATCCGGCCCGGGGCCGGAATACTTTAATCCATGTGATATAACAGTTTACACTATATACATTTTCATATGAAAGGGCAACAGATTTTTTTATTTGTTTTACATTTTGTCAGTCTTAACAGTAATAGACTACATATTACTGTGTAAGATTATAGAAGGCCTATTCATTATTCCACAGTACTGCTATTCCTGCAGTTTGTTGCCAGACTGTGTGAAAAGTTACTAACAAAACTATACTAGACAAATTGCTAATAACTTGTTCAGCTCAGTTGTTTTAAGAATCGCAATTCTTATCTAGGTAATGCACGGTAAGCAACTAAGAAAACGTGATGACTCAATATTGACAAAAACGATTTCCTTTAGATGGCAGTAGCGCATTAGCGCGGGCTCTGAAGTTAGCATGGGAATAATTGTACAGCCCTGTTTACCATTTCATAAAGTAGCCTAGCTTATCTCTTGTGCAGAGCCTCACTGTAGCACGGATATGCTCTGCCTATATGGACTTTAATTTCAAAACATCCCTGTTTTACCTTTAGGTTACATATTGAATTATCTTTTATTAAGTATTCTTCAGAAATGTTATCTGTAGCAACTTACCTTGAAATTACTGAGAAGGTCCACCGCCTTTGCATGGCCCATGAACTGCGAGCCAAAATATCGTGATCGAACACGGTCACCGTCCCAGTAGCGGAGATGGATGTCAAGCTGTTTGGTTTTTGTGCTTTTGTTGAGGCTTTCGTCCAACATTGGCACAAAACCAACAGCCTGGTTTACCTGCTCGGTGAGCTCCTTACTGATAAAAGGGACGAGACCGAACTTCGTAAGATACGCTGTCTTGTTGCTCCCGCATGAAAATGTTGCCGCGATTTGAGAGTCAGGGAACATGCATTTGAATACATCGGTGATGCCCTCATTGGAGGAGTAGGAGTGGTGTTCGTATACTGTCCTAAGAGTCCATATTACCTCTGCCTGCAGAGTTGGTGTTGACCCGCACAGTAACCCTGACAGTGGTACCTGCTGCAGTGGTGTAGCGCTAGCCACGGAGGTAGACTGCACTGAAGGTGGCACACAGAAAGTTGCTATCGGTGCCTGGCTCGAACGCACTTCAACCAATTTTGTGTGCTTGGCACTCTTCATATGGGAGTTCAAGGCTATATGCCCCATGGTCCCAAGTTTGAAGGTTTTTCTGCATAAAGTACACTGTGCCTCCCACACATTCCCTGGCACAGGCTGAACCCAGTTATACTTAGGGTCGTGTACCCACGACGGATTGAACCGACATTTGCCCATCTCTAGCAAATAGAGTAGCCTACTTTAATGTCAACACATTTTTTTCGGATTTCACTTCGCGCGAACTCAAAGACTGTACCAAAGAGAACACAATGCAATGCAGAGGGGGGTGTCAGCGTCTCAATCAGTTTACAATGAATCGGTACAGGTTGCCTGATATTTAGGATGTAACCTACTAAAATGCAACGTTTGGGTGTTCTAAGATTCGCTGTAACAACAAACAAAAAAATACATGTTGTGGCGCCGTATCAAATAAGGAGGTGGATGAAAATTAAGACTTTTTGAACAAAATTTAAGACCTGTGAACAAAATTCAATACCTTTTCAAGGCCTTAATTTACGAATACTAAATTTAAGACTTTTTCACGTTTTTAAGACCTCGCGGGTACCCTGTAGAGGCATCTGTTTGGAGAAGAGGAGAGACGGTGTTGTTTACATACACAAGTTTCCACCCACATACTGCTTGCTTATGTATACTATAGAAATGTGAAATTAAAAACAGATTTAATTTAAAGATTTTAAAGTTATTTTTAGACTATTTCAAGCAGCACATTATAGCATTATCATTTTATAAATAACAACAACAATCATTTTAATCATTTTATCATTATTTATAATAATAATAACAATAATAATAATGTAACAATAATAATAATAATAATGTACTACTTATACTAATAATAATAATAATAACAACAATATTCATGATAATAATACAAAAATATGAATTAACATTACAAAAGTAGACCTTTTGTCCATAAATTGATCAAATTAGCCTCATAAAGGAAGAGGTCCAATGGTGTAACCCGGTTACACCATTGGACATTTCAGATTGAGACCAAAATTTGCAGGCATTATTGTGGACGACTATGTAACACTTAACCTTGGTTTGAATATTTAAAACTATTTTTCATATCAATGTGAATATTTTATGATAATTTATGTTTATTAACATTTTACTGAGGTCATACCATTTGACATGTATTCTAATCATACCTGACCATGATCTGAAAATACTTTATTTTGTCAAATTTTAGAGAGAGTTACTAACCTTGACTTGTGGCAGTTGGTGTCTTCAGGGGTCCTTCTGTTTGACATCACATCCTGTCACATGATCTTCTAGCTCAAAATATTCAAAATGGCTCCACTAAGGGTGCACTGCAAAAAGAGATGTGTCATTCTGTGTTGAATTTTGACACATGTTGGGAGTGTGTACAGGGACAACACATTTTGTGTCAAATTTGACACATTCATTGTGCTGGTCATTTTAACACACTGCTTGTGTCAGGTAATTTTACACATAAATGTGCTACTTTAACACAAATGTTAAACCATATTTAACACCACACTTGTGTCAGTTCTAATTTAACACACAACTGTGTATTATGTTACTTTTTTACACTATAAATGTGCAGAATCATATCACTCTAAGTAGTCATTACAAACAATGATGGGCTGATAACTTTAAACCTGAAAAAGTGATGTGTTAAAACACTGCACAGTCACAAGTTAGCAATTGTGGCTATAAAGAAAGAGAAAAGACAAACAGTTACACATTAATTCACTTAATTTATTGATCAGTTAAACAAATGACATTCTTAGACACTGTCCACGAGCAAACTGAAAAAAAAAATCTTATGAAGTATTAAAATTGAGTTCATCATAACATTCTTTAAGAAATAGGTTCCAACATATTAGAAGAAAAAGCAGTTTCGAACTTACAAGACCTTGTACCTAAGGTTAAGATACAGTTCTTCTGAATGAAAACTCTGCATTATATCAATGGGCCTAACATCTGCCACATCACTTATACATATAATTTCACAATCGTCTGTTTTTTGTACAACATATGCAAAAAAATGATTATCAAAATACTTAACTCTAATAATCCTTACAAGCATGAAAACGAGTTCATTGTCATTCTGTGGTAAAATATGGAGAATCTCTCCAAACAAAGGCTCCCCCTTGTAGTCTGCTTTCAAAATAAGAACACAGCCTGTTCTATAAGTGTGACCACGCATACTGATACTGTGAGTCACATAGACAGTGCTGTTTAAAGTAAGGTCAGGTTGATTGTCATGGTCTCTCAGGTTCTCAAGCACAACATTAGCTTTTTTTAAGGAATTAATTGTAACGGGATATGAATTTGAAATTTCAATTTTTTTAGAAAACGGCTCTCCAAGCTTAAAATTGTACATTTGCTGAACTTGGTGCTTATGACTTAACGTTTTTGAAATGTTTTTGAAATTTCCAACAATATGTGCATGCCTTTTTAACGGATTATGTTTTGATTCAAATCGCATGCACCACATTTGAGAAATTGGTCCAAACATTACAATCATTCGGGGATAGTGTATCATAAAATGATGCTTCGGTATTAGGTTTCTTTCGTAAAGTTTTTTGAACATCGTGTGATGTTCAATAATGAGTTGCTTCAAAAAAACAGCAAGGCCATAGGTAACAACAGGGGCAAAGACAATACTGCATATTTCTTTTAACAAAAAGAAAAGATACCAATGTTGGTTTGTCGGAGGTACAAGATCCCCTATTAGAAATGGTAATACTTGTATAAGACACCACATCTGTGATGCAGTCTGTTTTACTGCATTTTCAGATGTTCTCAAATTAAGTATTACAGTTGGCTTGTTTTTCTCATTTCCATAACCATAGTCAAAGGTTGTCATTCTATGATTCAGGAGTTCAAGATCAAAAAGCTTTTCCTCGTAAATGAAATGGCGTAACATTAGCCTGACCTCTAAAGGGGCCACTCCCTCGAGTATATCGTGCATAATGTCTACACAAGTGTTCTCTGTAATGTGAAAATAATTAAGTCTGTTCAAGCAAGAGTTCTCCTTAACTCCAGATGAAGACGGATCATTGAGCATGACATGCTGCCCATAGTTTTCTTGAGTACACTTCTCAATGTTATCTTCATCAAAAATAGACTGGGCACCTGTTTTGTGAACCATACAAAAGTGGCAGTACTTGTTTGACGAAAAACTTTCCGTATATCCACCCAGGGAATGGATAGCCAAATTGTCTGCTGTTAAGACACAGATCGTTCCATACAGTTTAGAGCTATGCCCTAGAATGTTTACGTCTACACCAGCAGTTTCAAGAACTCTGATGTCGTCTATCAGTGGTTCGAAAATCTTACCATATCCATATGTATCTCGGTCAATTGAATTAAACAAAAGACACAAGTGAATATTTGACAGTGAAGAATTATACTGTGGTGGAAGATTTTTCAAACAAAAATAAACGGCACCCATTTTATGGATTTTTGTTTTTGTTCCCAAAGGATTAGTCGTTTCCACGTCATCGAAATATAACTGTATTTGCAGAGCCTGAGGATATTTCGTGAACAAAGGGTGAGAAGAGAATTGAGAGCCATCGCAGTAGTTCTGCATTTTCTCTTCACTTTGCGTTCTACTCTCCGTGTAAACCTTTTGCATCTGAATGTTACTAAACAAAAACTTAATTGTCTCAATTATAGAAACATACTGAAACGTATCTGCAGCCAACACCTGTTTAACTAGTCCTTGTTTTCTTGCCATGTCTGGCCTATGACCTAGAAAAATTTCTTTTGGTTTTACCATATCAAATTTTTCTTCAAAATATTTATTCATTTTGAAAGGTGTGTCTACATCTTTAAAGATTTGTTTAGCACTTTCAAACTCCTGCAGTAATGACTGAACAGGCTCAGAGTCAAGAGGTACCTGCATATTACTCAACAATTGAGTGGTCGAGTGCTGAAGGCTAGATACAGTTCTCTCTAACACCTCTTGTGTACATGAAACATTTCTTGTTACATCTGCTAAAGTTACATTTGAAGAACAGTACATTTTTGCGACATATGAGGCAACAGTGTCACTAGGAATGGCAGCTTGAGAAGGAACACAACATGCTCTTTCTTCAGTATCAGGTGTGTTGCTCGAAGCTGCATAGGCTGTCTGAATGTCAGTAGATTCAAAAGAGTCATTGAAAGACACATCCATTTCTGGTGTTGTGGACTGGTGGTGTCTACGTAGATGTTTCGAAAATGAGTTAAAGTTATGGTAAGTCCTTGGACAGCCATCTTGGCTGCAAATTATCGTCATATCCTGTGCATCTGACAAAGCATGTACTTGACGTAGATGCCAAATTACTTTCTTGATGTCTGTAGGTAGTAACTGTTTACACTTTGGGCATGTATACATGTTGTTGAGTGATTACTGAGCAGCTTGAAGCTTTGAGAGAAGTTCTAGTACCTTGGCTCGCTTGTTGGTTGAGATGGTGACGTCATAAACATATTCAAAGAAAGTAAAAACGGAGCTGAGCTGTGGTGGATATGCTAAATTACAGACCCAGTAAAGCTTGAACAGCTTGTCAATTGCGCAAGTCAGGCCGTCAGCAACGGGAATGGTCACACGGTCATTCCTAGCGGTGATGACGTACTGTCGCGTCGGACTCTTCAGGTTCCCAATGCAGACCACTAGTGGTTGGGTTCTGGATTCCATCTCAGTGTCGGTAGTGCAGAGGGATGTGAAGTTGGTTCCAGACTGAGAAGTAGAAGAAGAAGAAGAAGAAGAAGAAGAAGAAGAAGAAGAAGAAGAAGAGAGATAGACATCATCAATAATACTTAATAGCAAGCTTTACTTAACTGATTGAAAGGTATGAAGCATACCAGCCAAACTAAGTATAGCCAAATCAACTATACATATTACATTGATATCATGACTTGTTCTTAGACCTTCATTATACTGTGTGAATTTCATTTCATTTCATCATTCTCATTCATTTATAATTTCGTTATTTATATATACATGCAGTGTTATAAGAACATGGCTATGACAGCCTTAAATAGCAGGTTAAAATATGGTCATTGTCATTTTGGTGACAATAAGGTCATAACAGGCTCTGTATAGCAATGACTCGGTCATAACAAGGGTTTTTAAAGATTAAAAGATGTTTTAAAAAAGTCACTATCCTTTAAAACATACCTGCACAAAATGAACCAGAAAAGATATCGCAGATTTTACACTGCAGCGGCTCCCTGGCATCGGAGGCAGAAGATGTGTGAGAACTGTGAGAAATGTGTAGCACTTTTCATCTGAAAATGAAAGCAGAAAATTGTACAGCAGTACTTTGATTTCACATTCACCAAAGCCTGTGTCTTATAACAATACCACAGTAACATATTATCACAATTGCACACAACACAACAATAAGAAAAATAATTAGAAAAAAACCCTCAAAAACAGATGAAAGGTGGCAGAGGGCCTGTAATTGGATGACAATTAAACAATCATATAATACACATGTAAGCACACACACACTTACCATCAGTCTGGTCATCCAACTGTTCAATCAGAGAGGCAACCACACCCTTCTCCTTGGCAGCTACGGCTTTCAACTTCGGAATGATGCTCGCTTCCCATTTTCTGATGAACTGGTCTGATTTCCCGTCAGTCATTTTGCCAAACTCAACATCCAGCTAAAAAAGAGAAAACACATTAAAATAGTATTAGGGATTTTTGTACTAACAATGTTGTAATGACGAAAGAAAACATGATTCTTATTATGTAATGGAATGTTTGTCTATGGTCTGGAACTGGGGTTAGGCAAGAGAGACTCTCAGTTGGACAATCCTGGCATAATAAAGGTTAAAAAAAGTCACAATGGTAGACGTACCAAACTTGGCATATCCAGGAAACGGGGATATTTTTCAAATATGTCGCCAATGGAGGGGGAGTCCTTGGAGATCCACGACCTGCGGCTGTTGTATGTTTGTTCCATTGCTGACTTTATTGATGGAATGTTCTCTGAGGTGGGTCGGAGGCGTCTCATCAGAGTGATCCATTCACTGCAGTCCTGCTGGCCTTCTTCTGACCCTGCTCCTCCCGGTAATGACGGAGACCCCCTCTTGCGTTTGTAGCGACGCTGACTGGTGTCTAATTTTCGGCGGATGTTCCTGAGCCTCATTTCCAAGAATCCGCAATGGGACAAAGGATCATAAAAATGCTCCTAAGGTAATGAGAAAGTACAAGAATTAAAAATATTACTATGAATCAGAAATGTGGACTTGTGACTTGGCCTTTGATGACTTACGACTTGAAATCACAAAATAAGGAATGACTTGCTATTCGTGATTTGACCTGGATAAACGTGTCTTTAATTTGTGACTTGACTCTGAATTCTTTGGTTGGACTCGAGACTTGTGACTTACAAATTATTGGCTTTGTCCCACTTCTGCTATTAACATCAAAATTGAAATATTTTGAATGTTGCTAACAAGGGGGATACAGAAAGACAGGCAAGTGAGTAGTGTAATTACTTACAAATCCTTCTCCTTCTCCAGCTACTTGGACGCGCAGCGATGGAAATACACCGATTATTGCCTTCGCTAAAGCAACTTTTTCAGTGCCCAGTGGATAACTGTGAGGACACAAAGAAACCACATTCAGTGTATCAAGTCAAGTTAACGTATGAAATGCTCCCTTTTGCCTGGAAAACAAGGAATTTAAGTGACAAGATTTAGTTTAGTTTTACCTTGTATCCAATTCTAACACAAGATATGTACTTTACAGAAGTACTACTTTACAGAAAATAATTTCCTCAGCTCCAGTGTTCAAGGTGACTGTACAGACGATTGGTGTGGCAGTATTCTCAAAACAAACAACTGAGCCACACTTAACACCACAAATGAAAGTTGCAGCTGCAAGCATACAACAGCTAGAGCACTTTTTCATAAAAAGTAGAATGCTTTTTTCCCTCCAGACCATAGTGCAGTATTCTCTTTTCAGAGCATCAGAAAAACGCAATGTATCACTCAGGTATCCACATACATACACACACACAAACACATTCACACACATTCAGCTAAGAAATAGTTGTGAAGTCCTGCACACTTGCTGCATTGCAGATATTCTGTGGAGAAGCCATCTTTTCATTGTCAGAATGGGAAACTTACAAGCCATGCTTCTCCACAAGGTCTGCGACACACAATTTCACCAGTAGCCGTCTTGACTCGGTTTTCAGTGTTCCTGTTTTTTGATGCTCGTCGAGGATCTGAGGAGCTTTTTTCTCTAGTAAAGGCTGCAGGCTGTAGGCACACTAAAAACCAAGGCAAAAGTATGTTGAAATTACTCGCCATGTGTAAGCAAGAAAAGACACAAGTGTGCAGACTAGTGTGTGGGTTTTAAGTTATGCATGTTATGTATTTACTTAAGTAAGTACTCAACTGCCTGATCCAAAAAGAAACCATGCTATATTTCAAATCATAAAAATACCTCTGTTTGACACATGTTGCCAGAATTTGTTTGGGTTGGTGCTTCTGCCTTTACCATGAAGATCTGGAATCTGTCCAAGTTCTTTAGCCACACATCTGTCTACATCCACAAATTCTTGGAAATCAGTGTGGTATTTCAGGACTCTGTCAAATTCAAACCCTGGTTGCTCTGAAAGGCTATTGTTAACCAGTTGTTCAAGATTGTGAACATTGTATATCTTTCGTGTGCACTCTTTTTCATTTTTGAATACAGTGGCAAGAACTTGGACAGATGTGGACACAAGTCCTCGGCCCTGATTAAGAGAGAGAGGGAGAGAGGGGGGGGGGGGGGAGCACGTTAGTTTCCAGTGCATTAAAGGTACTTTAAAAACACAGTACAGTAGCCCTAACTGGTGTTGATAGCCTGGAGTCACTACCACACTTCACACTTCACACAACGCTGCTGTTCCTCTACTCTGCCACCTAAAACTCAAACTTTGAATCTTCTTTTCAGAACGGCTGAAGTTTAAAGTCATAGAGGTAGAACATAAGACTAGAGGTGACCCCGCCCCCCTTTTCACGGCAATCGGTGGCAGACATTTTTTGGAGGTAGACCTGAGAAATGGAAATGAATGGAGAAGGGGGCTCACCTCTGTCAAAAAATGACTTAATAATGTGAAAATGTCCATCAACACACTATACAAGGACAATAGTTGAAGTGTGTTGCTAAATATCTACATAATTAATATAATTGCATTTTTAAATGTATTTTATCGACTCATATGATTTAAGTAGATATTTAGCATGACATTTCAAATCTGGTCTTTGATTAATGTGTTAATTCATTTTCACACAGTTTTAGTCCATTTTTTGACAGAGGTGGGCGTGTTCTCCATTTGCATTGACTGTAGGTACAGTACACTTCCTACACAAGATGGGAGGCTGCACTTGCCGTTTTCCAGTGCTGTCGCGAATTGCCGTGTCACCTCTAGTCTAATGTTCTACCTCTATGTTTAAAGTAGTCTCTATGCCAGCCCGTTGCCATGCCCCCTCCTCTCCCGTTACTAGCAGTAGTATTCGCTAGCATCCACTTTTACCCCATTACTGCTACGTCAATCCATCGTAGTGTTACAGTATCCTCCCTGCATGCATTCTGTCTGACTTTCTTTTAAAAAAAAAAATGTTCAGAAGATAGCTTCGCGTCAGTAAAGCGCCGCCTGATTTATTCCATAGAGTCAGCTAATCATCCTTATCTACCCTATACACCGATCCGAGGAAATAACTTTGAAAGTCTATAAATTGCTGAATTTATACTGGCCCAGGCGAGCTAGCGGCTAACAACTAGCCAACCTGAGGTAAAATAACACAGGGCTAGCTATCCAGAACATGCAATGTTGACAACTAACAAATGACACAACCATTTAACAAGCCCAAAATTGCTCAACATCCAATATCACATTTCAAACCTTTAATTTTCCCAACACAAAAAGTTTTAAACATTAATATAGTCCAAATGTGAATTCAAAGAAAATAAATAACATTTGTGTGCAAGCGTTAATGACCAATAGCTAACTGTGAGCTAACTGAGCTAACTGTGAGTATCCATAACTAGCGTAAATCTGAGTGTATTCTTCACAGAATCGCTAACAGGTTTGATTTTAACCATACATTAACACTACCACACGTAAATGTTACGAAATTATACAAATAAAGCAAATTACTTACGTCAGCTATTGTCTCGGTGTCTGAAGTCGCCTGCATCTTGCATTTCCAACGGAAAAAAAAGGCGGACGGAAGTGTACTTTCAAATCTCCACAGTCGACTTGATTGGACTGCCAGAACGGCCGTTAGTTTCTCACTCGTAGCAAGATTCAGAAATTAATCTTGTTTATTTTTTTCCCACTTCAGTTTTAAGACCATTCAGAGGCTGCTAAGCATATGTATAGTGTTTTCTTAATTTTATTTTTATTTAATAAATTGTTCACTAATGTTAATTCTCTAACACAGTCAGTGTGTCATTGTGGGAAACAAGGTGTGACACATTCTGTGTAAAATGTACACAAAAACTACACAAATTGTGTCAATATGCAGTCTACACACCACAATGTGTTATTTTTTGACACATCTGTTTTTGCAGTGTGGTTACACCAGTTTACATACCAGAAGTTTGACTTGGCACACATCATAGACTGTATACAGTCTATGGCACACATGGTTCCCCATGTTAATGGAAATATTCAGAACTGCTGATGTTTTTATATTATTATTCAGTATTAAACAGTACTTGTTTAAAATTATGCCAATGTATTTCAGAGGGTGTTTAGGACATTATTACACATTTTTACAACAACTTATATAATTGGTGCTGCATTTTTGTGGTTACACCATTTAGACAATTTTGCTCTTATTTTCTCAATATTATCTCAAAACTTAATAAAATCATGCATTTCAAGATAGGGGGGCAAAGAAACATATATTTTTAAAGTAAATTATAACTTTATTATGAACTTTGCACATTTTTAAAGTTATTCAAACCTCAGGGACAGAAAAAATGAGCGGCACGTCTTTCACCCATTTGATTCTCTGCCAGCCCAAAGCTGCTTCTGAAAATGGCTGATATTTCAGCACGTAGCTGTAATTCAGACCAGTCAGACCCAAAATTAATTTTCCCAATAAGACCTGATTCTGCTAAATTATTGCGGGAATGACCTCTTGGGATGTTCATTGTTGTTGCTGTACTAAATGGCAAACAGATCACGTCTTTTGTGTACGTTCTCTGCCTCTGACGAGTCCTTCGATTTGTACCCCAGCTGTTCTGAGGGACTGATGGAAGGGGTACCTGTAATGATATAACAATTAACAGTTTGTTTATGCTGTAATTGGTTAAACCTATGACCATGAGTTAGTATGGGCATGCGCAGCTGGTGACCTGGCACAGAAGACTACATATTGAGTTCCAGCATATAGTATAGTTTCTGTAAGCGTGTAACCTGACCAAAGCATTAACAGATAAAGTTCATTCTCTTCAAATATCCTCACGGTGTGTGTATTGAAGAACCCAAATTACAAACAAAACAATACCTACAAGTACGTTGGATTAAAAGACATAAAGATAATAGTAAAACAGTTTCATAGCATGACTGACGTCAACTTTAAAAGGCTGCTACATCTTACTAGTCTTACTGCAGTGGTAGCCGAGGTTGTGGCTGAGGTTGACAGTCCAGCTGTTGCTGATGTTGTCTAGAAAGAGAGCAGATGAAAGTACCAAATAAATAAAAATTAAAACACACTTAAGAATACACTAATTCAACATACACTGCCCACAGGGGCGCCGCCAGGATTGTATTCCATAGTACGCACAGTCCGACCCCTCAAACAAACAAATTGCAATTTCGTAATACCCCCAAACAGTAGCTACCGCCGATATATTACTCGGTATACCACTGTTTGATTAAGACAGCAAAGACAGAGTCATGTTACAAGTTAACAACAACATTTATTGCGGCAAATTAAAATTCCAAAAATAACGTCGGCAGCCGAAATTGGGTGACCCAGCAAAAGTAGGGGGGTTTTGGGGGCATGCTCCCCCATAAGAACATTTTGAAAATATCCTTTTAAATTGTGTCCTCTAGTGGGTTTTAGGAAGATAAATTAACAAATGTAGAGTTTAAGAGTAGGCGTCAGGATTTCAATTAATACGCTGATCTATCTGCTATAAGTACCGCTAGTGCAGTTATAGATATTTTAATTCCCCTTTAACCGGATTTTTTTTTAATTTGTTGAAAGCATTTTCAAGGGTTTGTAGGGATTTGAAAGTAAAGTCAATTAAAAATTCGGCTTAGAGTTCCTTTGTAGCTGGGTTAGGGGCGGCCCAATGTGCGGTTGGTTTTCACAAACCCACGGGAATCAAAAACATAGGAAAAAACGGAAAAAGGGCCCATTTTAAAAATGTTTAAAAGAACGTTGTTTCAATTTTCATGTGGGCTTTCCGTTTTCCTCTTTCACTGTCACTGCCCAAAAACCCGTTATTTGCTGCTGGTTGACACTTTGCTTTGACGCCGTTTTCCCAAAGTAGTAGGCTTTTCCATTTAGATGGGGAGAGTTAGTTTCAGGGGGTTTTGTTTGGGCCCCCTCCCAGGAAAACTGAAAAATTGATTTTTCCCCGTACCCTTTGCTGTAAAAAGTGTTTTTTCCCTTTAAACCGCGTCATCCTTTAAAAACAAGCGGGTTTTACTTTTTAACGCCTGGAAAAGATGTAACTTTTTTATTTTTCTTTGCCCGACGAAACTTATTTGCTTTTGGGGGTTTTAAAATGAAGATTTTTATGAATAAATTGGAACGTGGGCATTTTTTTTATGTCATGAGTCATGAAAAATTTTTCCCCAAAGATTTAAAACTAGAGACCCCGCGAAATCAATGAAACCTTTTCCCAAAAATTAGAGAATTTTTGGCAAAACATGTTAAAAAATCAGAAAATTAAAATCTTTGTAGTCAAAAAAGCTTTTTTTTATTTTTGAAAAAAAGGGGAAAAATTTAAGGGGGGAAACTGCCGTGAAAATATTCGCCCCGTGGATTAGGTTACCTGCCGGGCCCTTTGGACTCCCCATGATGGGGGGGGACTTGGGGGGAGCTAACCACTGAACTGATTTTGATGTTTTTTTAAAGAAAATTTGATAAGGGAGCACTAAGAGCTGAAAGTGACCCCCCAAAACAACCCCAAAACAACCAAACTATCTACAGTGGAGAAGCAGGCCTAGGGACAGGTCAATATCAAAGGGTTTAGGGGAATTTCCAAAACCCAGTGTTTAGGGTTCCCAAATTTGATTTGAGGGGAACCCGGGAAAGGGGGGCGGGGTTCGGGGATGGGGGGTGAATTGTGTGGGGAACTTTCGCTATACCTTTTCCCCTGGCATTAGTGTGAAAATTGTTTAAAAATTACAAATTAAAAACTTTAACAGTGATGTGCTTTTGTTTTTTTTGCAACTTAATTCCCTTTACTGTATAACCCACAAAAGTTTTGTAAAATTTTGATGCAATCAATTTTGAAGGTGGATTAGCGGTGCCATTTGAAACATATTTGTTTCAAACCCCTGGTAAAACTTACAATAATAGCAGCCCTTTTGGAAACGGGGGTTGATGATAAATCCCTTTTTTGAGATAAAATTTTTAAAACGGTTGGGGGAAACGGGCGGTCAGAAAATGAAAAGCTTCATTTTTGAAAATGCGGGTCCCTCAGTTTATTAAAAAAAGCCCCAAATACCCCTACCTTTCAAACTGGGTTTGTTAATATTCACAACTAGTTTGCCCTTCATTCAACAAATATGAGGGAAACGGAAAATGGTTTTCACCACTGGGGGAAAGCTTTTCCCTACAGTTTTTTAATTTAGGGAATCCCTTGTGAATCATGATGGGGGAAAAATTCCCCCCCCAAAATATTCTCGTATTTTTTATTACTATTAAATTGAGGATGTCTGTGGCGATAAAAGTGAACCCCAATCCCCAAAATGCGGGTTTTTAACCCGGGGGCCCTTTGGGGGTTTTTTTTGAGGTATCATTTAAAAAGTAAAAAGGGGTTTAGGGTTTGGGGGGGGCTTTCGAAAAAATTTTTCACGAACAAAATTCGAAAAAACCCAAGAAGAAAAAAATGTCGGGAATGGCAATTTGTAAAAAAAACCCCGGGGAAATTTTATAGTTCAGAAAAAATTTATTTTCCCCAACTTTTCCTGCTGCGGTCGAGAATGGGGGCCCATTATTCTTTTTTTGGGGGATCCCGGGTTATACCAGAGTCGTCTATTTATGTGGTTTCATCAACCCTACAAAAACGGGGCTGATTTTAAAAAGTTTGGTGGGGCAGCCTCCAATAAATTTGGTTTGCCATATTGTTCAATTTTTTACAAAAAAGTTTATTTGTTACTAACTGAAAAAGTAGTTTGGGCCTGTTTCTTTGTCCTTTTAAGCGCAACTTTCCCCTTTTTCATGAGGGCCCAACGGGGAAAATTCATAGCCTATGTGCAGCCGGGCTTTTTCAACTGTATAGCTACCCATTACTTAAAGTTATTTTAGATGGAAAAAGGGTTCCTTAAGGCCCATAGATGACAAAGCGGCCTTATTCCAGAGGGGGAGCCTCTAAAATGGTTTGTGCCAAGCCCGGGTCAACCATTTCGTATGTTTTTTTCCCCAAATTTTTTGGGAAAAAATTGTGGGATGGGGTTTTAAAAAAGGTTATTCAGTTTTCCCAGTAAGCTTCAGTTTTCCCCCTACCCGGAAAAAAAAATTATTTAAATTAGTCACGGGCCCTGTATCCCCGAATAATATTACATATGATATCACACAAATTTCCCCATAGTTCTAGGCTGATGTTTGTTTAGCTGCAAATACGTTAGCAGCTAGAAGGGCTCTTTAAATTATAAAATTTAAAAAAAAAACTATTTTTTTTAATCACGAAAAAACAAAATTCTAGTAATTAAAAAGGGCCTTAATAGTGGGCCTTATGAAAAAGGAAAATTTTTGAAAACTTCCCTTTAAGTCACAAGGGGGGATGTTTGCTTGCTTTAAAACCCTCCATTGCTATAAAGGGGTTTTTTGCTCTAACCGGGGGCCTTACCCCGAGGTTTCCTGCATTGTTTGGGCTGACGTGCCATTATGGTTGGCCTACAAAAAATGCTTTTGAATCTAAACCCTTTAATCAAAATTCCTTAAAAAGGATTTCCCCAAAACCCCTTTTTTTAAAGGATTTAGTTTAAAGGGATTTAGATATAAGGATTTAGTTTTGGGGATGCACGAAATGAAAATTCTTGGCCAAAACCAAAAAAACCAAAAATGGGGGAAACCCCAAGGCCAAAACCCCAAAAAACACCGAAAAAATTTTTTATTCCCAATTATTAGTCCTTTTGCATTTATGGCAAAGACTGTTTTGTTTAACCTTTTTAAAAACCCAAGGCGTTCCCAATTCAAAAAAATAAATAAAATCACGAAATTATAAAAATTTTTTAAATTTGAACTGCTTTTATGCACAATAAAAAAAAAAATTAAAAATGTTTAACTTAAACCACACATGTTTTGACATGAAAATAATTTTCAGGCCTGAAAAATTTGACTGGCCTGCAAAAAATATTGAAAAATTTAAAATATGTTCTCTCAAAAAAAACAAAGTGATTTAATTAAGTGCATTCAAAAAAACAAGTGAAATGTAAAAGTTAAAAATACCCAATTTTCTCTGTAGGCTACAACATAATAGTTATCAAACAAAGATTCCCATACCCCATTTTTTAAACTTAGGCCTTTTTAAAACAACAAATGTGAAGGGGAAAAACAATATTTAAACATTGACAAAAGGGGCCCATTCTATTTTAGGAAAAAAGGGGCAGGTTTTTCTTGTTAAAAAGTGTTCTTGTTTTATCACATTTGAAGCTGTTCTCTTCTCATCGGAAAAACAGGAGCTGCAGAAAAGGGAACGTCTTCGCTGTCAACCTCGTGACGGAGCAGACAAGAATTTTGCGGGCCATTTTTTTCCGGGGGTTCAGGGAACCGGCTTGGTTTTTTTTCCAGTGGGAAAGAGGGTTATATTTCTGGGGAGGGTTTGACTTCGACAGAAAAACCCTTTTATGTTGGGGGGTTTTTTTGGTTGTCATCTCCCTGACTTTGGAAAGATAAATAGGGCCGGGTTTTAAAAAAAACATTTTCTCAAATGAAAAAAAAATTATTAGCGGAAAAAAAAATTTCATTGATAATCCCATATTTTGAAAGGGAAAAGTATATAAAAAAATTTAATACCCAAACTATTATTTGGGGCACTCCTTGCAGGATCTCATTGAAAAATTAAAGACAATGAGGGTGCATGCCTTTCAATTGGGGTTTTATTTTAGAGGGATTTTTTTCCCGGCTTGTCCCCTTCTTTGGCTGTGCGCTTCTCCGTCCCCAAGGGGGGTTCTCCGCATCCATCGGGTTTTGGGGTTCTTTTCCGTGCGCGCTCCTCTTTCCCCAATCAAAGAAATTGTTTTTATAACGGGGTTTCAAGTACAGTCGAAATTAAATTTGCAGAGGATCCGAAAAATTCAGTAAACCGTTGGGGCTGACGACTCTAAGAGTGTATTTTCTTGTTTTCACTCTTTGGGTCCGTTCAACCCCCTTTGTTAAGAAGACGCTTTAGCGCTGAAATTTAAAGGAAAAACGTTGCTGAAGGCATCAGGGGAGTGATCTCTTTGTTAGTGCTAAAAGGGGGGCAGGAAAAAGGGGAAAATTGTTCTCTTTAAAGACCACTGTGGGGAAGTAAATGCGCGAGGAGCTCTTTGATTTGGCTGTATCCCACCCAAAAACCGCTTTTGCGAAAGAGGTTTTCGAGCATTTTAATTTTTGGTTTTTCCCCCTTTGAAACTCACGTTTTGGGGAAACTGTTTTTTTGTTGTTCCCTTAACTGATCTTGCTAAAATGAAGGGGAATGGGCCCAGCTGAAAATGTTTAAAGTGGCCAAAAAATTTTTGCCTTTTTCCCCAATCGTCTTTTACGCCCCGCTGGGGGACAACACCCCCTAAAGGCCGATGTGGGTTTGTGGGGGCCCAAAGCCCCTTTATCCTTTCGTAAACTTTCTTCTATCGCTTTGTTATTTTTTGGCGGTGTATGATTTTGGGGCTGAATTTGGGATCGGTCGATTCCCAGTGTCAAAAATTTTGGCGAATGCTTCGGAAATGGTGTGCTGTATGTGATCCTCGAAACTTTGTGAATTAAGCAAAATCTTTTGCAGCTTGAAATTGGGGCGATCCACTGTGCTTTAAGATGGCTATTCGTAAAGCTGGTTTTGAGCTCCATATTTTGGGTCGAAAAACGCTTGTTGAATTTTCAGTCCCTTGGGTCGGGGACGTGGTTGCAACAACATTGAACAAGCCCAGGAAAAACATATTGAGAAAGTGTCTGCCGGGTTTATGCTTAACGGGGCTCAATGTGCTTTCACCCTACGAACCCCGTCTCTAAAAGAGAACGGTTGATATCTAAGGAAATTAAATTTTCCATCTTTTTTGTGTAATGCCTTAGCCTTGGCCCATCACGGGGAAATTTTTTGGGGCCTTTTAAAAAAGTCTGCCACAGACGGGTCGGTGGGGCTCGGAAGGGGTTTCCCTTTTCTGTGCGGTTTTTCTAAAATTTTCGGGAATTAGCGATCGGTTTGTTTTGTTTTAGGGATGATAAATTTAAAACCCCGACTTGGAAAAAATTCTTTGCAGTTATACCCCCTCTAAAAAATTTGGGTTTTTCCGGGGTATTGAAAAATTGTTTTCTTTTGTTCTTTTTCAGGACCAGTAAATTTGGCGTCCACACCGCGACTTGGGGCCCCGAGTGTGTTCGCGGTTTTTTGCTTGGTATATACAACGTTGGTTTGGGGCCCTTTGTTGTTTCGGTGACAAAAGTGTTTGGGGCCGAAACAAAAAACCCCCAAAAAGGTTTTCTTTTTTGGGGCCGAAAATTTTCGGGGGGCCAAATTTTCGGGCCCCTAGTTTTTAGATATACTGTAACATGCCCCTTTGCTTTGCTTGTGACAGGGGCCCAAAGGGTTTTGGCCCACCATAAATGAATCTAAATCCTTATTAAGGTTTTAAAATTCTAAATTCTTAATAAGGTTTTTGATTACATTAAACATTTGTTTTTTTAAAGGGATTTGTTATATTTTTAAAGGGTTTAGATTTAATTAAGGATTTAGATATTTTTTAAGATTTATTTTTTGTTTTTTAAAGCCCTTTCTTGCCTAAATAAAACTTCCCCCTTCCCCCAAAACCCTATTCCACTATTTCTACCCCAAATTTGCTCAAAATTTGTAGGGAAAAATGTGGGGAAAAAAGGGGCGTTTAAAAATTGAAAGGGGGTTTGTTTTTACCCCCTTTTTTGTCAAAAATCTGAAAAAACGGGGGGGGAAATTTAAAAAAAACATGAATGTCCTTTTACAAAGGGGACCCCATAGTATGGGTGATAGCGGTGGGGGTCTGAATTTGCTGGGGAGAGCAAAAATTTGGGAAAATTTTTGGCCAGGGATTTTTTTTATGTACATTACTTTGGTCCTCCTAAAGAAAGGGATACAGAGACTGTAACGGGTTTACTTACCCGGGGACAGAGATTTTAAAAGCGCTCAGAGGTGCTGGGAGGGCAGGGGGGGGGGATGATGTTTGGAAATGATTTTTGGGGGGACTTCCAGAAAATTCCCAGCCTTTTTACGTGAGGGGAACCCCATGGTTCAGCGGGGTGAAACTGGGGGGGAGTTCAAGGTAAGCGCGAAATTGGAGGCGTCGGAGGATGCGACCCAGTCCCCGGATGGGGGGGGGAAAGGGTGCGGGAAAGGGCCCGCGAGCACTAAAGGGAAAAGGAGCGGCGGATCTTCGACAGCAGGGGTGTTGGGGGTTTGCGGGGGAAAAGGGACATCGAAAAGATGAATGCACGGGGAAAAGTTGGTGGGGTTTTTTTTCTGCAAAAAAACAAGCCACAGGGGAAAAAAGCCTGCAGGAAAAAAAGAGCGGGCCCCAAAAGCTCTAGGTGCGCTCGCGCTGATGAGGGCGCGGCGGCGGTGGGGAAAGGGTGGTGGGAGGACGGTTCGGCGGGGGGGGGCCCCGGGGGGGAGACGCGTCCTTCCCGGGCGAGCCCGAGGCACCTGCAACCCAGCGCAGAGCGGCAGTTCGGGGGGAAAAAAGGGTTGGTCGTCGAAAAGGGCGCACCCCCCCATGCTGAAGACAAGGCCGGTTCAAGACCTTAAAGAAACATTAAAACCAAGAGGGCCACAGCATGGAGCGGGCCCGGGCGGGGGGCGGGTTCGGGGTTGGGGGAAGGCAGGGGGAAGCGGGGTGTGTTCATCGACAAAGAAGGACCGTTTTACAGTGCCCTTTAAGAACCCCCTGTACATCCCTTTTCCCCAAAAGAACTTTTCTCCGTAAAAAGCCCCCGCAATGGTCCCAAGGTCTTTCAAAGGAAGGTAAAAAATGTTTTTTGTGGGTCTAACGGCGCAAGGTTTAACTTTTCAAGTGTGTAACAAAATTGTATTACTTGCAAACAGAGTTTTGTGAAGATGATGTGTGAAAATTTGCCATGATCCAAAATTGGCACAAAATTATGGGGATTGAAACTATGATGCATAGGAAACTGCGGGAATGAAACCTTTGGCATGCACATTAAGGTGAAAAAGCTTTAACCCTGACAAAGAATGGGTGTTTTGGCTTTGGGGGGAAGTTTATAAGAGGAAAACAAAAAATGCAGGGCCCAAGGTGCAAAACCATTGGGTTTGGGAAAACACTGATTGTGGTCGGGGAAAAATGGTTAAATTGGGGTTTAAAGGGGTTTTGAAATCTTTTTCCCAGATTTTGGCACAGGGTTTTTTAAAATTACTTTCTAAAAGCAAAAAGGATTTAAACCCGTACGGCTACGGGAAAAGTTTCTGGCTGACGTAGCCCCTTGGGGGCCCAGTGTGAAGGGGCATCCGGTCAAAACGGGACCGGTTTATTTGCAGAGGTTTAAGCCCCATATAATAAAAACCCGAAAAAAGAATGAGACGCCCTGCCCTTACCCCCCAACCAGAAGGGGGTTTAGCTGAGAGGGAGGGGGCATTTTCTTCAAGAGGGGGCTAGGTGAAAAGTTATTGACAGCAAATTCCCTGGGACCCTATGGCATTATGCTGTTCGGGAAGGCCTACCCCAAAAAAAACCGTTGTTTTTTAAAAGCAATTGGTAAAAACCACCGTAACGCTTGACAGGGAAAAAATGTGATCTAGTTAAGTGCAAAAAATTGGGTCAGAGTTTTTACGGTACCAACAAGAAAAGGGTAAATAGTGAGGTGTAAGAAGGGGTTTCTTAGGGCACGACAAAGGAGCCCGCTCTTCTAGTTTACCACCCCCCAAGGGGAAAAAAAAGGCGAGAAGCAAAAGGTAAAAATTTATCACAAAAAAACAGGTGCAGTGGGATCAGATCGGGGTTTGGTTTTGACCCCATTAAAAAATTTGTGAGAAGACAGACACTTCAACCCCAGTGCTCCGAGCACGGGGAAGTAAAAGACTACAGTCCCAACCCCCAGGAGATGAGGGTGAGGAGCCCCACAGGGTGCCGCCACAGGCCCAAGCAGTGGGAGTTTCCCCCTTAGAGAGCGTAACCCCCCAAGTTATCTTTTTGGATTACGCTTTTGGAAGATAGGGGTGATGATGATAGTACGCCCCCCAGTATTGACTTTTTGCTATGGGAGCGTGTGGGGTTTGTGCACTGCCCTTTTAAAAGGTATGCATCCCCACAGGAAAGGTAAATGGAAGGGGGCCCAATGGACGCGGAATGCGTCACTCGGGGAAAAACCCAGCCCTTTAAACCCGCCCAAATTTGGGAGGGGGAGAAAAAAGTGGGGGTAGGGGGGGTTTACCTTAAAAAGGGGATTGTTGGACTGGCAGTCCCAAGGGCCCGATTTGTGGCGAAGGGGTATACCCAGAGGGCGGGGATAGTTTTATGGTGGGGAATTCCCCCCACAAAAATTTTTGGGACCAGTGTGTTTGAAAGTCATGAAAAAGGAAAGGAAAGAAAACTTTTTTATACAAAAAGGGGAGAAAAAAGACAGGTTTTCTACATGCCCCCAAGACGAGCTTTTAAAATTTGGATAAACCTAAAGGGTTTTCGAAAAAAGGGGAGGTTTGTTTTTTAAATTTAAGGAAGTTATTTTGGTTGAAGAAATTTGGGGGAAAGGGTTTGGAAGGGCTCTCCAAAATGTTGTTAAAAAAGGACAATTACAAGACCAGCGGATATTGGTTTTCTCAAAAGAGTTAAGCGGGAGGGAAGGTGTTTAAAGCCCCTTTGGGTGGATGATTTTTCCCCTCGCAGGGGAAAAAAATGAAAAGTCTAGAGAAAGTGAAGGCAATGTTTCCCGGGTTTTAAAGTAAAGGGAATGGCAGGTTGAAGCATTTTTTGGGGAAGACTTCAGCCCGATATGATTGTGAAAATTTCAAACAGGGTTTTTGGGACAGATTTTTAAACCCGTTTTGTTGGGCAGGGTGCAGAACACGCGAAAATCCTTGTGAAAAAAAGGTTGACCCAATGATGATGCCCCCTGAGTTTGATGAGAAAGGAAAATTACAGGGAAGCTGTAGGTGTCTCATTTATTTAAAAACCTACTTGTACGAGCACTGATTTTATGTTTTTGGTAGGCAAGCCATAAAAAATTTTTTTGCAAACCCACAGAAAAAAAACGGGGGGACAGTAAAAAGGGTACTCCCGTTTTCTAAAAGGTTTAAACGGGAAAAGCAGGATTTTGGGAAAAAAGCAGGAGGGTTTTTGGGCCCTTTGGGGGCCCCCCCCGGTGAGGATTGGGGCGCAGACCCCAGTCCCAGCCCGGGAGCAGTTGGTCTTTTGTGAGCAGGGAGCAAAAAACGGGCTCACGGGTATTTTTGGAAAGGGAAAAAGCAAACCCCATTTTCCGTTTTTTGCATGTAAACCCAAATTTTTGGGTTTAGCTTAACAATACAGGGGGGTGTTTTCTATTTAGAGAAATTTAAATTAAGGATATGGTTCCCCTATGAATATGTTAAAACTGTTGTTCTTGGGGGTTAAACCGGGCACCATTGAAACTTAAAAGAACCCTTGGTCCCAGCCCAAAGGTGAAAACATGTAGACATCAAGTATCTTTTTCAAAGGAAACCCCTTTAAAAGGAAGGGGAAAGGGATGACACTTGTTTACTGCCCCACTGTTGAGTTGTTTGGCGATGCTTTGAAAGCCTGTCTAAAAGGTTAAAAACTGATAAAAATTTTTCAGGAGCCTTTTGGGTTTGTAAGCGTTTCGGGAGTTTGAAAATTTGTTAAGTACTGTTTGTACTGTAAAAGGGTTTTGATTTTTTCGGGGGTTTTTTAGGTTTTGTTAAAAGCTGACGGATAAAAGTAACTCAAGGGGGAGTGTTGACATATGTGTGATGATTGACTGGATGTATTTGTACTTTTACCTGTTCCACAATAAGGGGGGGGATTTTGGGTTTTTTTTATGAGATAAATTTTTGGTTTGGTGCGTACACCCCCTATTATATGAATGTTTGCACGGGGATTTTTTTTTGGGCCCCCCCTTAAAGGTGAAGGGGGAAGAGCATTTCCCTTTGTTTGTTTATTTTTTTTAAAATATCCCCAAAAGGCTAAAGGGAAAGGGAATTCGTTCTTTCCTTTCATTTGTTCCCTTTTGGGAAACTCGCTGTGTGTTGGCGTGGGGCGGGAAACGTTTTTAAAGAAAAATTGAAATTGCGTTTTTTTCTGGCGGGGGTTGGATTTGTTTTCTCAGGGATTTTTTTTTTTTTAAAAAATTTTCGGTAAAAAACCAAAGTTGAGAAAAAAAATAGTCTTATTTTTAAAAAGTATTTGGCAAAAGGCCCCAAAGGTTTTATTATAAAAACATCAACTTTGCGGGATTTTACGATTTTTAAACCCGGTTTAAATTCAGCCCCCAGTGTTCTTAAAAAAAGGGTGGCAAGGGAAGGGGAAATGTAAAGGTAGTAAACAAAATAAAAAATAAAAATTTAAAAAACAAATACATTTTCCTCATCAAAAAAAATTTAGGGCCCAAACCCGGTTTTCCCATTTTTTTAACATTAGTCGGGAAACAAAAGTTTGGGTAAAAAAAAAATTGGTGAACCCCTTTTTAATGGAAAAAGACATGTCAGGGAAAGGTGAGAAGAACAAAAACCCCAAAAATCAATCTTCCCCTTCTCCCTTCGAGTTTTTTGGCCCAAGAAAACCAACATAAAAACCTTTGTTGGTTTCAGTTTTGGCACCCTAAACAAGGGGACAATATTGAAAACTGGCAACCCGAACAGCCCTTCTTGGGGGTGACTCGTTGTGGTATGAAAAAGGTACTTACGGGGGAAATTGGGTAAGCCGGGGGAAGTTAAATTTGTGCATTTCACCGGGCCGGGATTTTGCTCCCCATCAAGGGGTGGATTTAAAGAGGTAGTTGCCCAGTTTGTTTTTAAGGTTTATCCCCCCAAATGACAGTGAGGAAGCAGGGCCCGCCTTGGTTTTGAAAAAGCCCCCAGGCCCGTTTCGCTTTGTAAGGTGGATGGTGGTTTTTCTTTCCCACTCGGGGGCATGGGAGGGGTTTGGTGACAAAAGCCCTGAATTTTGCAAAACACAGTAATAAGAGGCATCGGGGGTTTTGTATCATTTTGTGTTTAAAGACCAAGAGGCATTTTGTCAAAAGGGGGTTTAAAATGTCAGTAGAGTTGGTTAAAAAATTAAAAATTAAAACAAAAAATCCCAACTTTGTTTTTTTTTTGAAAAAAACAAAGAAAAAGGGAAAAAGCAAAATTTTGTGCCCCCTTTTCCCAATTCCCATCTTAAATTGTCTTTGATGTATGGGACATTTCTTCGTTTTTGTAGTCTTTTGAATTTTGGGCCCCAGGAAAAGGGATGTGTTTGCCCAAGAGCCCCTGTGTCATGGGTCGCTGTTTTCTTTAAAATGTGGGGTGGAGCAGTTTCTTAAATTTGATCCTTGGTGAGATTCGTTTTTGGGGTCATTTTCAGAAAAGGGGTTGCTTTTTTGAGGGGAGGGGAGACTGGCTTCAGGTATGCACGTTAGAGTCCTCCCTGGGGGGGTCGTCTTGAATCCTAAAAGGGGAACCGGGGGCATTTTTAACGATTAAAGGGGACTCTGTGTCTTCCCAAATTGGGACGGTGCCGGGTTTCCTGTCTTCGACAAAAAGGACTTTTCCCTTCCCTTTGCTCCAAAAACCCCCCCAATCATTTTTTTCCCGGGGGAAGCCCATCTTTGTAAAAAAATTTCAGTGCCCAGTAAAGGTTGGGGGTAGGTTCAAGTTTGGCTGTCCCTGTTTTGGGCCCGCCTTTTTTTTCCCAGCTGTGATTTAAAGACCAAACCCAGGGCTTGCAAGTCCTGGGGCCCTTTTTGTTCTTTGTTTTTCTTTGCGTTTTTTTTGGGGGGAAAACTTTTAATGTATTACAATTGAAAAGCCAAAAGGGTTTGCTAAATAAACAGTTTTCATAACTTTCCCTTTTTTTTTCATCTGTTGTAAGGGTTATTATTTTCAATGACTTTTTTTTTTTTTTAGCGCATTAGGGGGGGTACTCCCCACAGAAAGTTATTCCCCCAAAAATTTAATTTGAAATTTGGAAATTTTAAGGGTAAGAAATTTTAATTTTGGGTTTTTTTTTGTATTACAAAAAAAAAAAAAAATCTTTTTAAATTTTTTTAAAATGGCTTCGGGTGATTTTTGCCCCCCTGACAGGTGTTTACTAAAAAGGGTAGTTTTTTTGGGGTAAAAAAAAACGCCCCCCTCGCCCCCAAAAACCCACTTTAAAAGGGGCCCCTAACCCCCAAACCCTTAAAACCCGTGACACAAAAACCACCCCACACAACACACAAAACCCCACAACACCAAATTTTACCGATAAAAAGGGGTCTTTTTTCCCCCTGGGGTTTAAAAAGTCGTTAAAGTGGGCATTGCGTAAATTTTGGTCAGTAACAAACGCTTGCCCAAAAAAACTTCTGGGCTTCGCCCCCAGAAAATTTCAAACTCTAACATTGTATTTAAAACTTTGGAAACATACCCCTGGGCAAAAACCAACTTTTGTACTTCCCAATTCCCAGTTGCGCCTGTGTCCGAAGAAATGCAGTTGGTCCTTGGTTTAAAGCCCCTTTGTTTTTGTCCCAATTTGAGGGGTTTTTTTGTTGTTGTTATCCCTTTTGGGGCCCTCTTTTTTTAGCCCCCATTTGGGCCCAAGCACCCCTTTCACCCCCATGGAATTTCTCCCCCGGGTTGGCCCAGGGGGAAGATGCTGTCCGGCAGCGGACTACCCCCAACTCGAAGTTGGCGTTGACGAAGGCCGGTCAAACCCCTGTAGGGCTCGGTCGTTTCCCTTGCCACAGCCCTTTGTTGATGAAAAAACCCCGTTTTTTCCGTCTTTTTACAATTTTGGGCCTTAATTTTGCGTTGAGCTGGGGATGGAAACTTGTTTTGAATTTAGTGCGGGGGGCAAAACCCTCCCTCTTACCATTGTGCTTTAGCAAGTTTTAAAGGCTTTCGGGGGTCACGGTTTTTAAGACCCTTCGATATGTAAGTCGTTGGGCAGTGGTAATCTTTTGTGTCTTTCCCTAGTTCTTTCTTTAAGGGTCACCCTGGCGAAAAATGATGTTATTGTTGGTGTTTTGCCGAAGTATCGCTGTGCTTGATGTTTCCCCGTTCTTTTTCCCCCATGCATAATCATAAAATTTCAGGGGTTTGAATTTAAGTTGCGATGTAAATTGGGGGGTTTGCCACCGATTTTGGGACTTTTACACACATGTTCGGCAAACCCTGTTTTGGTGTTATGTGGCCTAAAACCAAAAATTTCTCCCAAAATTGAAAAGTGTGTTTTTCTTTGTTTCTTTTTCCCCGGCCCCGTTTTTGCTCCTGCCCAGCATGTTTAAAATTTGGGAAGAACGAGCAAAACCACTGACTTGGGTGGCGAACAGGTGTCTGGTCCGCGAGCCGCAGTTTTTTGATCGGTAGGGAAAGAGTTGGGCATTAAGTGAATTTTGAAAAATTTATTTTATTGTTTCCCCTAAAAGTTTTTGGGTTTAGTTTTGGGGTTTTATATGGGGGGAAAAATACTGCCCCCTAGTGGACAGTTTTTTTTTAAAAGAAAGCAGGTTTATTTTCTTTTTATAAAGAGTTGCCTCTTTTAAAGAAAGCCAGGAAATTAAGCATGCCAAAATTCCTCCTCGAAGAGCTCCTTTTCACGGTGAGTTTTGGGGAATTTTAAAGTCTTTAAGTGCCCTATCATTTGTTGGGACATTCAATCCCATGTAAAAAATTTGGGGTTTTAAAATGAAAATTAGTTTTCGTCTTGTTAATTTTCATTACCCTATGTAGCTCTGTGGTATCATGTAACTGCTATGAAATGTGTTATTTCTTCCCCAAAAATTTATGTATCCTTTGTTTCTTTTTGGGTTTTCAGTTTTACAAAAACAAATGCCCTGTATAAATTTTGGTTGGTGAAAAAGTAAAAGGGAAAGAAAAACCAACATTTTGCCTCGCCTGGAGTTCATAAACTTTATTTATTAAAAGACAAATTGTAGTAGTGTTTTTTGGAAAGTTTGAGAACCCCAAGCAAAAGGACTGCATAATTTTTAAAATTTTGCCCCAAGCCCAAAAAACCGCAGTTTTGAGTCCAAAATCGTGTTTTTTCTGAGTCGCGATTTTCGGCCCCCAAAAGATAGAATTTAGCTATTTGGGGCAGTACTCCTGCTAATTAAGATTATTTTTTAAACCAACGGGAAAAAAATCAGGTCTGTGAAAAACCCGCGCCCATTCTCTTCTCTCTCTCCTCACTCACTCACTCAAAACACCCCAACCCACACACAACACACACAACACCCCACACACACACACCCCACACAAAAACACAACACCCCACCCACAAAACTTTTAAACCCAGTGCACCCTGCAGCTGACAGAAACCCCTTTGCGCTCTTTCCACAAAACCCACAAAGAAAAACAAAAATTAAGAAATTTACCCAACTACATTTTTAAAAAATCCCCTAAAAACAAAGAGAGGGAAAAAAAATATAACGATTATGTAAAAGTAAAAAATTTGTTTGTTTTTATTTTAAAAAGTAAAAATTTTGAAAAAAAAAATGATTAATTTCCTACGTCGTTTTAAAAAGTGTTGAAACCCTTCACCAGGGGGTGCTGCGCCCCCCTCAGCCCCCTATTCCCAGGGCCAGGGGGGAAAAGCCCGCAAAAAGGGGGTGAAAAAAGTTATTTGACGCAATTTTTTCCCTTCTTTTATGGGGTTTTTTTTGGGGATTTTAAGTCGGGAGGCTGAACCCTTTAATAAAACAAATTGTGTGTAAAAGCTTGCTTTGCGTTTTGGTTTGACCCAAAAAAATTGTAAAAATATGGGTTTGGGTTTTGGGTCCCCAAACTTTTCCTGAAAAAATTTCCCATGCTTCCGGGAAATTGAAAAATTTAAGAATTCCTTTATTTTCCCGGGAGGGGAAAAAGGGTTGGGTGTTCCCCAGCGCATAATCAATTAAAAGGGTCATCGCCCATTATAGAAAATAAAAAAAATACAAGAAAAAAAAACAATTCAAAAGTATGAACTTTTAAAGAAAAAAAGGAAATGAAAATAAACCAGTATTATATATATATTTTACTTTGGGGACTATGAATATAAAAAACCCGAAAAATGTGGGGAAAGTAAACTTTTGGAGAAAAAAATATAAGAGGATTTTTATACAAATTTTGTGCGGGTGAAGGGGAATTTTAAAATTAAATAAAAAATTTACAATTTTAAGTGTAATTTGGGGAAATGTACCCGGTATTGATTTTGATACTTTTTAAATTCTCACTCTTTTTGTTTCAAAAAACGTTTGCATGGTTTTTTCCCCCACTGTTTACCGAAACCACCCCAAACCTGTTTATTTTACGCCTAAAACAAAGACAGCACCCCACTGCCCTTTTAAAAAGGAAATAAAAATCAATCCAAAAGTGTTGAAATATCTCAGATAAAGCCACAGCACTGAACCCAAAAAAGGAATACCCCAAACTTCAAGTCATTTTCCTGAAGATAAAAAAATGGGGGGGAAATTTCCGAAATAAATTGGGGGTTTTTTTTGTGTCGGGCCCGATTATGATCCATTTTTGTTTTATATCTTTCCAATTTTTAAAACACTGAATATAAACTGTCAATGCATCAAGGGGTTTTTTGGGGCGGCTGTTATTTCCTCAAAGGGTTTAAGTGTTTTTAAAACGAACGGGATTTGAATCCCCCCAGGTGTGTACCGGGGTGGTTTTGAATGATTTGAAAAGCTTGCCCAGATGTGGTTTTTTTGATATTCTGATAGTACACAGTGGGGGAAAGATGGGCCCCCCTGGGATTATGGGGGGAAATGCTGAAAAACCCACCCGGATGGTCGTGGGGGTTTATGTGTCTTTGGGTTTGGGGCCAGGAAGGATTTTTGTATATTTTTTGGAAAGGGACCCAATTGCACAAAAATATTTTACTTTTCGTTCTTTAAGTAAAATTTTGTGTTTAAATCTTTTCTTTTAGAAAATTTTTGATTGCACATACATTTTTACTTTTTACCCCGGTATCCCCCAGTGAACGGGGCTGGTGAAAGGGTTCAATAAAAGCCCCCCCTGTGGGGGGAAACGAAAAGGGTGGGGCCTTTTCCTGCCGGAAGTGCTCATGTGGAAATTTGCGTTTTTTTTTTTCCCGTGTACTCAGGTTGGGTAAACCCCAGATGTAATTTCCCTGTGATGGTACTTTTCCCCCAACTGCTTCCCAAAGGGTTACTTGTTCAGGGAAAATGCCCCTTTTAAAACTCAAGCAAAACATTTTTTAAAGTTGTTGGTTAAGTATGTCAGAAATACCCCAACCCTGGTTAATTTTTTGGGTTTTTTAAACCCATTTTTTAAAATTGCATGTTTTTGGGTGCATTTTTGTTTTTTTTTCCCAGAGTTTCGGGTTTGTTCCCCACAGGTGTTTTAAAAAAATTATTTAAAACTATATTTTGCTTTTTTTATTTTTAAAATTTTTTGGCTTGTTTTTTTAATTTTTTAGAGGAAGGAAACCTTTGGTTATATTAAAATGTGCTGTTCGATACGGGGTTTTTCCGGGTTTTTATTGAACGCCCCGAAGAGAGTTTTTTTTTCGTAAACATGAAGGAAGTAAGTTTTGGGAAGTTCTTGGGTTACAAGGATGTGGTGTTTTTACGACACCCCCTTAAAAAGTCTGGAAATACAACCCCCCCACTTATTTTTGAATTTTTAATTTTGGGGTTTCGAGAGCGGGTGGTGTTGGCCCACGATTTCAGTTTTTAACGCTGCGGGGTTTTTGGCCCTGCGGTTCCCCACCGGGGCGAGCTAGTTTTACCCAAAGGGTAGCTAAGTAGATCACAAACCTTCCCCTGCCCCGTCAACAAGCAGCAGTTTTCCCTTGTTGTGTTGTTAGCTTTTCATAAAAGTTTGTTTTTATTTAAATTTTGGTTTATGTGTGTCAGGGCTTGTGAAATGGTGGGGAGAAAACAAAGGGTTTTTAAAGACGGACTGCCCCTTGGATTTATTTTCAGTGCTTTTGAAGACCCAAATGACCCCCTATTTCCCGGGGGGGTTGGCTGACATGGACGGAAGTGGGGGGAATGCCCACCGGTCGTCTCTGGTGGGGGAAAAGATCTGTGTGGGAATACGTTAAGCTTTTTTTAAGTGGCCCTTTTTAAGATTTTGATTTTGTGCTACATTTAGTTGAGAATTTAAACTAATATTTAAAACGGAAAAAATTTGTGAAAAGGGGCATTTTTTGGGTGTCAGGGGGTTTGTTTGGGGTACGAGTCAGAAACCCGAAGAATTTTTCCCTTTATTTTAATTTAAAACAAAACTTTCTGTTAAATTTGTTATGGCTTTAAAATGTCTGAAAAAAACCGTCCAGAAAAGGGAAAGGGGGGCCCCTTGTTGGCTTTTCCTGACAGCCCGCCCGGCGGGTGAGGCCCCGGGTCGCAAAGGGAGGGGGGGAACAGCGGAGGCAACAATCTAAAGACACACTGAAGCTTGCTCTAATTGACTAATTGACTTATTTTTAAATGACTTTGCTGGAGAGGCGGGCTCACCCATAAAGGAGAAGATTGACTAATGGAGATACACTTTTCACTCGTGACATTATGAAGCCATCATATTTTTATATATTAATAAGACGTGTCCTTTGTTTGCTAGACCTTGAACAGCCCACCTGTCAGCTTCAGAGAGGGGGTGCTTGGAGCAGCCCCCCCTGAGCCTGCAGGATGTTGGAAGGCCTGGTGGCCTGGGTTGCCTGAACACATACCTGGGGAAATATGTCAGCAACCTGAACACAGACCAGCTCTCCATCGCCCTCCTCAAAGGTAATTACACGTGCATTACTAAAAGTTATTACTGATTATTTTACAAATCATGCTACATTGTTCTATACCAGGATAAATGCACTGAATGTGATATTCCAGCTCAACCAGCTGAGCTGCAAAAAACAACAGAAACAACATTTAGCCCTGATAGAATTAAAGCAACACAACAGATTGGGCCGATCTGCAAATCAGATCCCATGGTCGATAGCAGTAGCCCATTTTCATCCTTTGTGTCAAATACAGTTTATGATGGCTAAATCTAAAATTCAATGATGGGCCAATACTGATACTTCCTTACTCTAGATGTAGGAAGGTTGTTTTCCCTTCCTTCCTATTCCTTCTCCTTTGGGTGAAAATCACTTCTTTGATAAAATAATCCTTCAAAATGAACATGATTTCTGCTAAACTGTATTGTATTTTAATGACATGTTTTTCAATTATTTTGTCCTCCCCATTAAAACACTAAAGGAAGTCTGAAAAACACAAACAGAATTCAGTATAACACAATATATTTCAGCAGCAACATAAACTTCATCTGTCAGACTGTGTCCACTAGCAACTGACGCAGCTGAGCTCTAGTAGTAAGGAACTGTGTGATCCTTTACGTTGGACGATCCCTAGGTCACTGTGTAAGCACCAGTTATTATTTGAGTGTTGTATTTTGAGTATTCAAGTGTCTGTGTGATGGTGTTTTTCCTCAGGGGCCGTGGAGCTGGAGAACCTCCCTCTGAGGAAAGATGCCCTCCGAGAGTTTGACCTTCCATTTGAAGTAAAAGCAGGTGAGACACACAACGTTTACACACAACTATGAAAAGGATATCCAAAGTGGGGTAGGGGAGTGCTCTCTAAGACAAAAGCTTATCCACACATCACAGGTGCTGTATGCTTAGATACGTGTGTTCATGTAAGGTAAGGATTCTCAGTGCTCAACAATTACTTTACTCAACTGAAAATAACATAGCATGGCATCAGTTTTCAATAGGGCTGGTCACTCAAACATCAGTACTTTATTGAGACCCACTTTTCAGTCAGCCGCAGACTGGGTTAGCTGGGTCATGTTGATGAAGCTTGAAGACACATTTACTGTGTCTGATATTGTGCCTGAAAGAGTAATGGCCAACGTTTGGTGAAATGCTTACTTTTAATACACAAAATCTCAACATTATGTCTAAATCAAACTATATTGTCAGATGGTAGTGTCTTAAAAGGTAATTTCAACTGAATCCTACAGATGGCTTATTTATGAGAAGACGAGTCAGGATGCCTGTACTGCAGAGAAGTGTTCCTCTTCTGACTTCTTGTATGTATACTGCAAGTATCTCCTAGAGCCAGCGCTTTCTTTCCATCTTCGCAAGCTGAGTCAGGATTTAGCTGCTAACGTGTGATCTGATGTAATGACGGTGAATGCCTGCTTTTCTCCTCGAATGAAAGTAGATCAAGGGAATTTTGGGTGGCACGTCACAAAGGAAGTCAGGGAGTTAGGGAGCTGAGGTTAAACTTCTGAAACTCACACTCTTGCCACATACTGTATGATGCACACAATCAAAGGCATTCTCTAGTGAATCAGAAGGGTTCAAATGCTATTCAAAAAAGGCTGTCTGTCCAACATTGAACGACTGGAGCCTGAGGGCAGCCCAATGACTGTACACATAAACACAATATATAATAAAACACTTCCTCTAGTTCCTCTCTATCAACTGATGACAAAGAGCAGAGTTTAACCTGCTCTACTTGAGATGTTTAAATGTCAGTCCAACACATAACCAGCACATGGTTAAAATAAATGATCCATACCGTGTGCAGCTGCTTCACTCGCACACACACGCACACGCACACACACACACACACACACACACACACACACACACACACACACACACACACACACACACACACACACACACACACACACTCACTCATATTCAGAGTGATCCATGCATCCTGTTTTCTCTCCCCAGGCTTCATTGGAAAGATTACTCTGCAGATCCCTTTCTACCGGCCTCACAGTGACCCGTGGGTGATCTCCATGTCCCAGCTCAACCTCATCATTGGCCCGGTGCAGCTGCAGGAATACGACGGAGAGAAGGAGAGAGAGGAGGAGAGGGAGCGCAAAACACGCCTCCTGAAGGTTCTGGAGGACAAATTCAAAGTAGGTGGATCCAAATGATGCATCATGAAAAGTGCTCTTTTTTTCTCCCCTGTGAAGGTGTACAAAAAAACCAAATCCTCCGTCATTTTTCATCAATCAAGCAACTAGGTTTTAAGGTATTTTACAGCCTCAGTGACCCTACAGTGGCTTCACTTGTGCAATGTAGAACTTTACAGTTGAGGCCACATTATTAGCCCCCCTTATGAAATTAGACAAAACCATTGATTTCTCCATGTAAATGACCATTAACAACAAGTGTTTATTGTTACTCGAAAAGAAGACAACTTTTGTATTTAAACAACAACTCCTTTATGACGCTAGCCATAGTCCACTCCACGCTCCAAAACCAACAACTAACTTCCTGTTTATTTCACAATAACAGCCCCTACTTCCTCCTACTATGTCAACTCATATACAGGCATTTATATGTAGTTACATGAACATAATTAGAACTGTATGTAAATATAAGCATGTTAACAAACTCCCTCTCTTCTTAAAAAAAAGATGCACCTTTTCCAGTACTGAGTTCAAACATTGAGACTTGAGACTCAAACAGAAAACACTGAACATCAATACAACAAAACAATAACATTGCATGTCTTAACAGGCCTCTATTATTGAGTCCACCTTTTTCTTAATGTAACACAAATGCATATCTTTGGTCTTAAGCAAGTTTCCATTGTCCTTTAAGTGCCTTGAGTAACTGGAGAGCTGATGCCCCCTTTGAGTAAGGCAGTCCGCAAGTTGTTCTTTTGTGTTGGATCATAGGACTCGCTCCACCTTCTTTGTTTAAATAAGTTATTTGATGCTGCTTACTTCCAAACGAAGTCTTTTCTCAGTTACTGACTTTGTGGACTTGAGTGCATCAAACAGTGAATGGTTGTCTGTAACACAGGTTATTGGTGTGGTATGTTCAGCATCACCAGTTGTTGGCTCAGAGAAGAGTGTAGCCAGAAATATAGCATTATCCATTCCATCAGACATTGCCAATGTTTCACCAGCAAGTGTGCTCCGTACGATTCTCTTGACTCTCTTCGACTGCCAAGAAAGGGGGGAGAACTTTCCATTTTCTCCCATGAGAACAATTAGGTGTCCTCCCTGAGTACCTCCATCTGAAAGATTTCCAAAGGAAGCATCGCTGAATAGTCAACCTCAGAGCACTGTCTCTGCACAAGTATTGGAAATTCAGAGCTACTTTCTTGGACTTAAGTTTGCACATTATTCTGTTTGCTTCGTGAACAGTCTGCCCAGTCGCATTTTTTATGCCTGATGCCAAGTTGTTAAAATCAAACATGACATCCGGTCTGCTTTGTCTTGCAACCCAGAGAATTTGGCCTATCTTAGACCTGAGTTGATCCTTTTCCTCCTCATGGAGAGGTGATTCTTGTTCCACAGCTCGTGCAGGATCCATATGTTTGGGCTGCATATGCTGAATGTTGTTTTCCTGCTGGACTTGCACTTTTCTGTCAACAGTCACAAAGTCTATTCCCACATAACAGAAGTTGTCATGCTCCTCACGTCCCACTTTGAACACTGATCTGAGATGGGGTATTACTGTTCTTGAGAACCTTTGAGTGCCACCCCATATAAAGTCATCCACATGGCAGGCAAGTACCCCAGTTACAGTAGTGTTGATCTAGCCCAGGGGTGGGCAATTCATTTTTACAAGGGGCAACATGAGAAACCTGAACTGTGTTGGAGGGCTGAACCAATGATAACTTAAACTTATTTCTGCTCAATATTCATTTTCTCCCATTGTAAAAAGCAGTAAATTATATATTTTGATTAGCTGCTACTGGTTATCAGAAGAATAAGGATATTCTGTAAATATTTATATACATATTTACAGAATAAGGATATTCTGTAAATATGTATATAAATATATGGAATTGTGGTGTAGGTCAAATTTGAAAATACTCCTATAGAAGTAATAAACAGTAAAAACAAAAACAATCATTACATCAGTGTTTCATTTTATTTTTAACTAATCTTCACAAACAGTGGAAAAGGTGTTGCAAGATATGCAATTGATCAACTTTATACAAAAAGCAATGCATGCTTTTAATTTTTTTCAGTTCATTTTACTGTTCAGTGAGAGAAATCCAGTCTAGATTAGGCTTGAACAAGTGCATTGAAATCTGGCTGAATGTCTGAGGTGGATATGCGAAGGACAGGTGATCATCAGTGATAGAGGATCTGTATCTGGATTTGTTTAACTCCTTCACTGAGAATGTCTGTTCACATGTGTAGGTAGATCCAAAGAGGACTAGAATCTGAGCACGCCTCCTCAGGTGTGGAAAGTTCTCCTCTTTGAGAGAAGAGTAAACATCCAGCAGTGAGACTGACTTAAAGTGCTTTGCCAGAAGTGTGTCAGAGTGCAGGTCAAAGAGTTCCATCTGAACATCACTGGGTGCATTATCCATACTGCAGGTGAAGGGAGAAGAAACCATGTGCATGTCAGTCTCAACTGTTTTGAAGTCT
Organism: Eleginops maclovinus; assembly: GCF_036324505.1. NCBI lineage: Eukaryota > Metazoa > Chordata > Actinopteri > Perciformes > Eleginopidae > Eleginops > Eleginops maclovinus. The sequence continues at coordinate 681,973 of NC_086349.1, read as the reverse complement.
TGAAATCACCTTGAAAACTCACCATGCAGTGCTTCTAACATGGATGAGTACCTGTGGAGGTGATCAGCTGATGGTGCGGCTTCCTTCAGTTTTGGCAAGTGGGTGAGAATGTTGTCCTTCATTTGGCTTGAGAGAAGCTGCAACTTTCTCATAAAAGCCTTCACTGCGCTGTACATTTCATGCACAAAAAGCCCCTTGCATTGCAGTTTGACATTTAGTTCATTCATGAGTGATGTCACATCAACAGCAAAACCAAGTTCTACCAGCCAGTCTGCGTCTGAAAGCTGTGGGACGTCATTTCCTTTCTTCACACAGAACTCCTGAATCTCCGTCAAGAGTCAGGTCCCAGACATTTTTCAGCACTTTGCCCAGGCTGAGCCACCTGACAGCTGTGTGGTAGCTTATGTCACCATGTTCACTCTCATTTTCCTCCAAAAGTGCAACAAACTGTCTGTGATTCAATGCTCTTGCCCTGATGAAGTTAACTGTTTTAGTTACAACATCAACAACATGGTTCATTTTTAACACTGACTTACACAACACCTCCTGATGTATAATACAATGCAAAAATGTCAGAGGGGATCTTGCTCGGGGTGTAATTCCATGTAGAACCGCCACTGCCCATTTGAGTCCCAATTTGTCCAAACATGCATTTACCTCCGTAAACAAATCACTCCCAGTTGTTGTTCCTTTCATTGACTGCATGGCTGCCAGCTCCTCCGTGATTTTGAAGTCTGCAGTTATCCCACGTAAGAAGACGAGTAGCTGGGCTGTGTCACGTACATCGCAGCTCTTATCCAACGCCAGAGAAAAATAGTCAAAGTTGACCGCTCTGTTCTTCAGCTGAAGCTCCAGATTTCCCGGGATGTCCTCAACCCTCCTCGTTACAGTGCGTCGGGAGAGGGGCACGTCCCCAAATGCGCCCTTTTTTTCCGGGCATATTAGTGCTGCAGAGTCCACCAAACACTCCTTAATAAACTCTCCGTCAGAAAACGGCTTACTTTTTCTGGCGATTTTGTGGGATATGACAGAACTTGTCCTGACAGCCACATCGCTGGGTGTGCAAAGTTTTGTAAAAAGTTCTTGTTGGTTTTGCAGTTTAGCTAGCAAAGCATCCGACAGCAAATTCTTTTATCTCTCTTCATGTTTGGTCACATAGTGGCGATTGAAATTGTAATCCTTTAACACAGCGACCTGTGTACCACAAACTAAGCACACCGCTTTACCTTTGACTTCTGTAAATATATATTTAGCCGTCCATGTCTTCTTGAAAAAGCGGCATTCGGTGTCAACTTTTCTTTTTTTGGTGTGAGCTGACATTTTGACGGCTAGCTGGCCAGCATCACTTTTCTCTGTTCACGCACGTCATGGACGTATAAAACGCACGTGCGTCCACACGTAAATAAAAAAAAACATGTTTTTCAAAATAAAAGCAACACACTTGTATAACATGAACGGCATAAATATTTTTTCATTCATGTTCTGATTGACCTCACGCGGGCTGGACAGGGACGCCCAAAGGGCCGGATGTGGCCCGCGGGCCTTGAGGTGCCCAGGTCTGATCAAGCCAATAGAAAACAGCTGGATCAACTTGGGACATTTTTCCTCCTGCTCTAAGCATTATTTCCTTGACTCTGTTGTATCAGTATAGTGAAGCATCTGCCAGACCATAGACACACTTTTTGAGCTTCCATATTGTTCCTTCACAGTCAGCCTCGGGAGGAGGCTTGATGTAAATGTCACGTGATAGTTCCATTCCCTGTAGAAATGCCGATTTTAATGTCCATAGAATGAAGTGTTCCGAGAACCAGCACCTTATCGTGGTGGAGAGGTTTGTGTGCCCCGATGAACCTGGGGGCTGTGTTGTCTGGAACCTGGTGTTCCTGGTAGGGTCTCCCATGGCAGATTGGTCTCAGGTAAGGGGCCAGACTAAGATTGGTTCAAAAAGACTTCATGAATGAACACACTTGGAAGCGAGGATACCCGGCCCGGAGGAAGCCCGGGGTCCCCTTCTGGAGCCAGGCCCAGAAGGAGGACTCGTCAGCGAGCGTCTGGTGGCCGGGCTTGCCACGGAGCCCGGCCGGGCACAGCCCGAAAAAGCAACGTGGGCAACACCTCCGCTTCTCCGTCCCGCGGGCCCACCACCTACGGGAAACAACGATGGGGTCGGGTGCGCTGCCAGAAGGGTGGCAGTGAAAGCAGAGGGTCTCGACGGACCAGACTCAGGCGACAGAAGTTGGCTTTGGGGACGTGGAATGTCACCTCTCTGGGGGGGAAGGAGCCGGAGCTTGTGCGGGAGGTGGAGCGTTACCAGTTGGATCTGGTGGGGCTCACCTCTACACACAGCGTCGGCTCTGGAACCTTACTTCTGGATAAGGGTTGGACTCTATTCTTCTCCGGAGTTGCCCAAGGTGTGAGGCGCCGAGCGGGTGTGGGGATACTCACAAGCCCCCGGTTGAGTGCCGCTTTGTTGGAGTTTACCCCAGTGGACGAGAGGGTCGCCTCCCTACGCCTGCGGGTCATGGGGGGGGAAACTCTGACTGTTGTGTGTGCTTATGCACCAAACAGCAGTTCAGAGTATTCGGCCTTCTTGGAGACCCTGAAAGAAGTCCTGTATGGGGCTCCTGAAGGGGACTCCTTAGTCTTGCTGGGAGACTTCAACGCACACGTGGGCAATGATGGAGACACTTGGAGGGGCGTGATTGGGAGGAACGGCCCCCCTGATCTGAACCGGAGTGGTGGTTTGTTACTGGACTTCTGTGCTAGTCATGGATTGGCCATAACAAACACCATGTTCGAACATAAGGATGCTCATAAGTGTACGTGGTACCAGAGCACCCTAGGCAGAAGGTCCATGATCGATTTTGTAATCGTATCATCGGATCTGAGGCCGCATGTTTTGGACACTCGGGTGAAGAGAGGGGCGGAGTTGTCAACTGATCACCATCTGGTGGTGAGTTGGGTCGAGTGGCGGGGGAAGCCTCTGGACAGACCTGGTAAGCCCAAACGTGTAGTGCGGGTGAACTGGGAACGTCTGGAGGAGTCCCATGTCCAGGAAGCCTTCAACTCACACCTCCGGCGGAGCTTTTCAGGCATCCCTGTGGAGGCTGGGGACATTGAACCAGAGTGGGCGGTGTTCAAAGCTTCTATTGCCGAAGCTGCGGTGGGGAGCTGCGGTCTCAAGGTCTTAGGTGCCTCAAGGGGCGGTAACCCGCGAACCTCGTGGTGGACACCGGTGGTTAGGGAAGCCGTCCGACTGAAGAAGGAGGCCTTCCGGGATATGTTATCCCTGGGTACTCCTGACGCAGTTGCAAGGTATCGACAGGCCCGAAGGGCAGCAGCCTCAGCCGTGGCCGACGCAAAGCAGCGGGTGTGGGAGAAGTTCGGAGAAGCCATGGAGAAGGACTTTCGGTCGGCACCAAAGTTGTTCTGGAAAACCGTCCGGCACCTCAGGAGGGGGAAGCAGGGTACCATCCAAGCTGTGTACAGTAAGGATGGGGCGCTGTTGACCTCAACTGATAGTGTGTTAGGGCGGTGGAAGGAACACTTTGAGGAACTCCTGAATCCGACAACTCCGCACTCTATGTTAGAGGCAGAGCTGGAGTATGAAGGGGGATCAATTCCAATCTCACGGGGGGAAGTCACTGAGGTAGTTAAACAGCTCCACAGTGGCAAAGCCCCGGGGGTGGATGAGATCCGCCCAGAAATGCTGAAGGCTCTGGGTGTTGAGGGACTGTCATGGTTGACACGTCTCATCAACATTGCGTGGAAGTCGGAAACAGTACCGAAGGAGTGGCAGACCGGGGTGGTGGTTCCTCTCTTTAAAAAGGGGGATCAGAGGGTGTGTGCCAATTACAGAGGCATCACATTACTCAGCCTCCCCGGGAAAGTTTACTCTAAGGTGCTGGAAAGGAGGGTCCAGCCGATTGTCGAACCTCAGATTGAAGAGGAACAATGCGGTTTTCGTCCTGGTCGTGGAACGACGGACCAGCTTTTCACTCTCGCAAGGATCCTGGACGGGGCCTGGGAGTACGCTCAACCGGTCTACATGTGCTTTGTGGATTTGGAGAAGGCGTATGACCGGGTTCCCAGGGAGATACTGTGGGAGGTGCTGCGGGAGTATGGGGTGAGGGGGTCTTTGCTTAGGGCCATCCAATCTCTGTACTCCCAAAGCGAGAGCTGTGTCCGGGTCCTCGGTAGCACGTCGGACCGTTTTCCGGTGAGGGTTGGCCTCCGCCAGGGCTGCGCTTTGTCACCAATCCTGTTTGTGATATTCATGGACAGGATTTCGAGGCGTAGTCGTGGGGGAGGGGGTTTGCAGTTCGGTGGGCTAAGGATTGCACCACTGCTTTTTGCAGATGATGTGGTCCTAATGGCTTCATCGGTCTGTGACCTTCAGCACTCACTGGATCGGTTCGCGGCCGAGTGTGAAGCGGCTGGGATGAGGATCAGCACCTCCAAATCTGAGGCCATGGTTCTCAGCAGGAAACCGATGGATTGTCCACTCCAGGTAGGGAATGAAGCCTTACCCCAAGTGAAGGAGTTCAAGTATCTCGGGGTCTTGTTCTCGAGTGAGGGAACAATGGAGCGTGAGATGGGCCGGAGAATCGGAGCAGCGGGAGCGGTACTGCAGTCGCTTTACCGCACCGTTGTGACGAAAAGAGAGCTGAGCCAGAAGGCAAAGCTCTCTGTCTACCGGGCCATCTTCGTTCCTACCCTCACCTATGGTCATGAAGGATGGGTCATGACCGAAAGAACGAGATCGCGGATACAAGCGGCCGAAATGGGATTTCTCCGCAGGGTGGCTGGCATCTCCCTTAGGGATAAGGTGAGAAGTTCAGTCATCCGGGAGGGACTCGGAGTAGAACCGCTGCTCCTTCGCGTTGAAAGGAGCCAGTTGAGGTGGTTCGGGCACCTAGTGAGGATGCCACCTGGGCGCCTCTCTAGGGAGGTGTTCCAGGCACGTCCAGCTGGGAAGAGACCGAGGGGTAGACCTAGGACCAGGTGGAAGGATTATATCTCTTCACTGGCCTGGGAGCGCCTTGGAATCCCCCAGTCAGAGCTGGTTGATGTGGCCAGGGAAAGGAAAGTTTGGGGCTCTCTGCTGGAGCTGTTACCTCCGCGACCCTGACGGAAAAGCGGGAGAAGATGGTTGGATGGATGGAGAATGAAGTGTCCACTGTCTCGGACAAATCACTGCCAAAAGTAGCCAAAGTGACACTTAAAGCACATGTGGGTGAATCCTTTTGCAGCTCTGAAACTTTGAACTCCTCAAAACCTCTAGCCACAAGCCGTGCTTTTGGCACTAATCCAGCGAGTGTGTCTTTGAGTGTACACACACATCTGGTAGAAATGCACTTTTGTCCCTCATCCCTAAATTCTTCATAAACGTTGTTATCACTCCAGTTCTTTATCTCCTCTTGTTTTGCTGAGTGAAATGACACATCTTTTGTTACAAATACATCCTCACACACATTTGTGCCATTAGTCTCAGTAACGGTAGTTTCTATCTGAAGATCATCGACGTTTGACATGTTAGTTGACTCTGTAGTGCCTGCATCAGTGGTGTGCTCAATGTGAGGTGGATAATACCAGTTTTTGTATTTACCTGTAGCTTTGCCTGCCCGTCCTAAGACTTTAGCTGTGTGCAAAATACCTGTGTCCCTTTTTCTGTATTTCACAACTTCTCCTGTTTTTAGACACAAGTTTCCTGCCCTGTACTGTGAGTCTCTGTATTGTCATTTGTGTGTTGCTCTGCTTCATTTTCAGTTTCTTCTGTGACCTTTATGTTATTGTCAGCAATCTCCTGTCCTTGCTCAATGTCTGTGTCATTTCCTGTATCATCATTCGGGACATCTCTATCCTCGTTTTCTGTATTCACTTTTCTCAGTCTGATATGATGCACCCTAATGCAGGCCCTCCATGTCTGACAAACACCACTGCACTATCCTGACCGATGACAACTCCTGGTCCTTTCCACTCTGGACAATCAACTCGCTTACAGTACACTCTGTCGCCCGTTTTATATTTCTCATCTGTGGGACGTAGTTGTTTCCATAGTGCTCTCCGTATCCTTTCTGAACATTCTGCTTCTGTAAATGCCTTCCTTGATGCAGGTAAAGCAGAGATGTGTTTTGCCACCCATTCGCTTTTTGTTGTGCCCTCTAAAGTTGGGGGTTTATCGGTTAGCACAGAGGGCAGTTTAGGATTCTGTCCAAACACCAACTGATGTGGGCTGTAGCCATGGACATTTTGCATGGTGTTCTTTGCCTTCAGAGCCCAATCCAGTGCAGTGTTCCAGTCACAACCGTTACTTGTCTTCCCTTTCATTAGGATCTCAGTAAGTGTTTGGTTGTGTCTCTCCAGAAGCCCATTGCTCCACGGGCTATATGAAGCTGTTGTCTTTATTTCCATGTTTTCTGCCATATCTCTCACTTCATCATTGTTAAACTCTCCCCCATTATCACTGAACAGTTTCTGGGGTGGACCATGTACACTTATCCAGTCATGGACAAAGTGCTTCACTATTTCTGATGATTTCTTTGTGTTCAGAATGCTGCCTGCACTAAACCGTGTGAACTGGTCAATAATATGAAGATAACACACACCTGGTTCTAGTTCATGAGGATATGGGTTAGTCATTATATATGCCGTTTCCTGGTTAATTCCCATTGTTGGAGATATTAAGTCTTTACTTCCAAAATCCTCTTCAGTGCTGACTTCATCGACGCAAAAGTCAGATCGTTACATGCTGTCAGAGCTAACTGGCGGTCTTTTATATCCAAGCATGCAGTGTCCAGCAGTTTAAAGGCTAATACTGCATCAGGGAGTTCCATCTGATACTTGCGCATCCGAAAGTATCGTTGCTGAAAATCAATGATATAGTCCGCCATGGATACTTTACGGTCTCTCACAATCCGGTCAAAGCTCGAGTAAGCTTCATATGTTCGGTCTTTTTCTTCCTTGAGAAATAAACCATTGAGTTTTGCAAGTAAAGTGCCCATGCCAGTGTTCTTATTCAAATCATCTACCGGTATTTCCATCACTGTTTCCCTTAATCTTCCCGAAAGCGCCAAAGCCACAGCAAGCGCTTGCTTGTCCGGTAACTCTGGTCCAAATTGTGACTTCATTCTTCCAACTTTCATACAGCTTCTCTTCGTCAAAGGTTGGCGGGACTCTGTAGTTGCTAACCATCCTCTGCTACCAATGTTACTCGACAAGAAGACAATTTTTGTAGTTAAACAACAACACCTTTATTGACGCTAGCCATAGTTCAATCCACGCTCCAAGCGCAACAACTAACTTCCTGTTTATTTCACAATAAGAGCCCCTACTTCCTTCTACTATGTCAACTCATATACAGGCATTTATATATAGTTACGTGAACATAATTAAAACTGTATGTAAATATAAGCATGTTAACATTTCCCCCCCACCACCCCACGGCAAAGAAGAGCACACTGGCCCCCACAGACTGGTAGAACGTCTGCAGTAGCCTCGTGCACACGTTGAAGGACCGAAGCCTCCTCAAGAAGAACAACTTGCTCTGTCCCTTCCTGAAGAGAGCATCAGTGTTGTCACTCCAGTCCAGTTTATTGTTCAAGTGCACTCCCAGGAACTTGTAGGTGCTCACCACCTCCACCTCCTCCCCCCTGATGGTCCTCCCCTCTCTGCAGATTCTCTCAAAATCCTTAAGGTTTGGAGGCTGATGCTTGGCCACTGGAAGCTTCAGCTCCCTCCACAGATTTTCTATGGGATGGAGGTCTGGAGACTGGCTATGCCCCTCCACTCCTTAATGGGCTTCTTCTGTAGCCACTCCTTAGCTGCATTGGCTGTATGTTTTATCCATGTCCCATTTTCAGTGTCCTGGCTGAGGGAAGGAGGTTATCAGCCAGTATTTTAAGATACACGGCCCCCTCCATCCTCCCCTCGATGCGGTGAATCGTCCTGTCCCCTTAGCAGAGAAACCCCCCCAAAGCATAATGTTTCCACCTCCATGCTTGATGCTGGTGATGGTGATCTTGGGGTCATAGTCAGCATTTCTCTTCCTCCAAACACGACATGTGGAGTTGATGCCTAAGATCTTGATTTTGGTCTCATCTGACCACAAAACCTTCTGATAAGCCTTCTCTGAATCATTCAGAGGATCACTGGCAGACTTCAGACGGCCTGTACATGTGCCTTCTTGAGCAAGGATGCTGCAGGATTTTAATCCATTACGGCGCAGCATGTAACAGGTAGTTTTCTTGGTGACTGGGGTCCCAGCTGCCTTCAGGTCATTAACAAGTCCCTCCTGTGTAGCTATTGGCTGACCCCTCACCTTTCTCATGATCATTGATCGTGGAGCCCCAGAATGAGGGCAATTTCAAGTTTCAGTTTCAAGGTTTTATTGGTCATATGCACAGCAGATACAGCGTATATGTTGGCAATGAAAATCTTATGTCGCGTGCTCCTCCAACAACTCAACATGCATGGTGCAAAAGATAAATAAAGTAGTGCAAAAAGAGAGAAGAATATTTACAATATTAACAATAAAGATTTGAGGATGTGAAATATATACATATGTGGAATACATTGAAAGTATTTAAATACTTTACACTGTTGAATGAGGAGGTATGGACAGATGCATATATTATGTATAGCAGATGTATATGGCAGATATGTACAATATATAGATATGTGTACTATAAACAGATATGTATGGCAGATGTGTATAATATATATGTATGTGTGTACTATAAACAGATGTGAGTAGACATTCACACAGCTCAGGAGTTCAGTAGTCTTATAGCCTGTGGTATAAAACTGTCTCTGAGTCTGGTGGTCTTGGTCCGGATGCTGCGGTACCGTCTGCCAGACGGCAGCAGACAGAACAGATTGTAGCTGGGGTGATGGGGGTCCTTTAATATCCTACCGGCCTTCTTCCTACACCGCTGGGTGTAGAGGTCCTCCATGGATGGCAGCTCCGTCCTGGTGATGTGCTGAGCAGTTTTCACCACCCTCTGTAGAGTCTTACGGTTGAGGGCGGTGCAACTGCCATACCAGGCGGTGATGCAGCCAGTCAGGATACTCTCGATGGTGCACCTGTAGAAGTTGCAGAGTATCCTGGAGTCCATGTTGAACTTCCGCAGCCTGCGGAGGAAGAAGAGCCGCTGTCGAGCCGTCTTGGATATGACCCTGGTGTGATGTGTCCATGTCAGGTCCTCACTGATGTTTACCCCGAGGAACCTGAAGCTGCTGACTCTCTCCACAGGAGTCCCGTCGATGGTGATGGGTGTGTGTGCCTCTCTCTGCCTCTTCCTGTAGTCCACAATCAGCTCCTTTGTTTTGCTGACGTTGAGATGGAGGTTGTTGTCCTGGCACCAAGATGTCAGGGCTCTGACCTCCTCTCTGTACGCCGTCTCGTCGCCGTCTGTGATCAGGCCGATGACAGTCGTGTCGTCAGCAAACTTGATGATGGTGTTGGAGCTGTGTGTGGCCACGCAGTCGTGCGTGAACAGGGAGTAGAGGAGAGGGCTGAGCACACAACCCTGAGGGGCTCCGGTGTTGAGGGTCAAGGTGGAGGATGTGATGTTCCCCATCCGCACTGCCTGGGATCTGCCCGTCAGGAAGCTCATGATCCAGTCACAGAGGGCGCTGTTGAGCCCAAGGTCCCTGAGCTTAATGATGAGCTTGGAGGGCACAATGGTGTTGAATGCTGAACTGTAGTCAATGAACAGCATTCTCACATAAGTGTTCCTCTGGTCCAGGTGGGAGAGGGCAGTGTGGAGGGTGAGGGAGATGGCATCATCCGTGGACCTGTTTGCTCTGTAGGCAAACTGCAGGGGGTCCAGTGAGTCAGGGAGGGAGGAGGTGAGGGAGGGATTGATGGTCATTTTGTGCTGCTTCTATTTTCTAATAATCAAACCAGTTGTCTCTTTCTCACCAAGCTGCTTGCTGGTGGTCTTGTCTTCTATTCCAGCCTTGTGCTGGTCTACAATCTTGTCCCTGATGTCCTTGACATTAGTTCCACCATGATCACAAGACCTGTCTCGGGTCTGGCCCTCGGTGGAGAGATTGTAATCTGATTTATTGACTGTGGACAGGTGTCTTTTATCCAGGTAACGTGTTGACATCAGGAGTACATTCCTAAAGCCAGAGGACTTATTTAACCGCTCCGTGGGAGCCAGAACTCTTATTGGTTGCAAGGGGATCAAATACTTATTTCCCCCAATGAAACGCAAATCAGTTTATATCTTTTTTTTAAATCTACATTTCTGGATTTTCTTTTTGATATTCTGTCCCTCACTGTTAAAATAAACCTACCATTAAAAGTATAGAATTTTTAATTTCTTTGTAAGTGGGCAAACTTACAAAATCGGCAGGGGATCAAATACTTATTTCCTTTGTCTTGGTGTTTTTGGTGCATACATAAACATACATACATAAAAATAAAATAGTGATAAAAAACAATAAAAAAAACCAACTATAATAACATTACAATATAGCAACATTTACACTAAATATGGATGAAATATAGGCACACCTGTAAAACTTAATTATGACAAAATAAAATATGTTTAGTTACAATGTGCATTGTGCAGAGTTTGGAGGGTTGTGCAGGACGGACAGACTCATACAAATGTATTCTTGTTCCACCCTCCTCCTGCAGAGTGAGTGTGAGCAGAAAGGAGAGTCGTACTGGTACTCTGCCACCGCCTCAGCGGTCACTAGGATTGTGGAAAACATTGAGGTAAGCCATTCAAAATTACTGTATCAGAAACAACACATGTAATCTCTGCATTAGCTCACAACGAACTCCAGTCCAGAACTTGAGGCTGATGCTCTGAGCAGTTGTTTGTATATTTAGTGTTCCAAATGATTCACTAAACATAATTTGGAATACATGTTTGTGGGGATCATTTTATCCCCCATCAGAGGAGGGAGGAATATTCAGATGCTTGAGTAAAAGTAGAAGTACTCAGATGTTGTACTTGAGTAAAAGTAGAAGTACTCAGATGTTGTACTTGAGTAAAAGTAGAAGTACTCAGATGTTGTACTTGAGTAAAGTAGAAGTACCAGAGTGTAGGAATACTCTGTCACAGTAAAAGTCTTGCATTCTAAATGTTCCTCCAGTGAAAGTAGAAAGTATTCTCATCAAAATGTACTTAAAGTAGAGACAGTAAAAGTAGTCATTGTTTGATTGGTCCATTTCAGGATAATATCTCTGATATATCCATAATAAAATATACAGTTACAGTTGGATCTTTGTGTCTTGTTATTATTAGTAGAGAAACTGTAATGTTTATACAACTTTATACAATTAACCCTACCAATCTAGGTGGGAACCCGGGTTTGGGGGGGCTCGAAAATATTTCCAATTACCCAAAGGGGCCTGACTGAAAAAGTCTGAGAATCACTGCAGTAAGTGAACCCTGGTTCAGTGCTCATTTGGGCAACTTCCTATTGTTTAACACATACTAGTCCTTTAAGCTCGGTTTACCTAAAATACTGCCTGCAAGTAAGAAAAGTAAGAAGAATACATCAATACCTTTCACATTTCCATGCTGCCTCCCTGCCCTTCAGTGGGTCAAAGTAATCATGTAGTTGTTGTTGTTTTGTTACAGACTGACCTTTTTATTTCTCACTTTCCTTTGTAGCTGAACATCCAAGATGTGCATCTCAGATTTGAAGATGACTTCTCCAACCCAGAGAAACCCTTTTCCTTCGGAGTTTGCATCCATAATGTTTCTGCCCAGAACCCCTCCAAAGAGACAGTGAGTGCTCACTTGGGAGGCACTATCGCACACCTCACAGGCTGCGCATAATGCACAATGTAAAGAGTGTTATTAAATCCAGCAGTCCATTTTTACTGGAAAATGATCCACAACATTTAAATCCAACCAAATATTGTACTTCATATTTGTCTGGATTCTTTCTTTCAAAAACAGCATTTTCAATTCCACATTTTGCCGGATCCATCACATTAATAGCACTGCATCCGTAGGTCCACCTGGAGAAGACTCTGATTGGTTGGATTCAAGTGACCCCGAACACAACTAGGAGTAATTAAGAAATTAAACACAATAAGCCATCCACTATATGGCCCAAATGTATTTTATACCACAACCAGATGTCAGACTTCATTATCATTTGGCTTTTATTGGATGAGATCAAATAAATACAGGTGCTAGAATTCTCAAATACACTTTAAAAAAAAAAGATGTGCTAAAGGACACATGCATTCACTAAAGACGGTTTTCTCGTAATGATAACTTAGTATCTTTTGTTGATGAGATGCATGTGGCGTAAATGTGTTTTTGGTCGATCCAGCTCTACCACATGTGAGGTTCCCTGGGGATTTACCTTCTTTCCAGGTCCAGAAGCAGCGCCGGCAGAAGCAGCTGGAGATAGAAGACTTCAGCGTGTACTGGGACACAGAGAGTGAAATACTGGGGAAGCTGCCTGCCAATCAGATCCAGGTCAGACCCTGGAAACACAGCACCGTAGCTCTATTACACGAGGTTCCTCCTGACTCACAGCGGGGCAATCTGAAGCACACACAGCACAAACGCACAGTCCTGTTGCTTGATACACAACTCGCATACACCAATACATGATAGTAAACAGTTCCCTGGTTGTATTATCCAGCTGTGTTCAAGAGATAGAAGACCAAATATCTGAAGTCAATACATTTCCTCTGGAATTAAAGATGAAACACTATGAAAGAGTCATGTGGTGTTTATCAGGTATGAAGGTTATTATGAATGACAAAGTGCTGTCAGATATCAGAATCAGAATAACTTATCATCACACAGAGGGGACATTTACATCGTCACACCACTTCTGTAGGGAGCGGGTAAAGAGGTAAAGTTTATGTCTGATTGTTTTGGGACGGTTTAGGAAGCGATGACTCGGTGTATGCAGAGCCGTGACCATCAGTACATCTTTGAACCTGTGTGTGCCTCCGTGCTGCTCAGAAGAAACACCTCCAAGGAGCCTCTGAGGGCCCGACACACGCCACGCATCGAGGGCCAAGTTCAGCTGGAGCCCATGTCCTTGCGCCTGTCACAGGTCGGTGTGAACACCTGACACACTCACTTATCAACAGCATCAGAGGAGGTTATATGCATCGTTACTCTGTGGCACAGCATGCAGAGTGACTGTGTGTGTGTGTGTGTGTGTGTGTGTGTGTGTGTGTGTGTGTGTGTGTGTGTGTGTGTGTGTGTGTGTGTGTGTGTGTCCATCCGTCCTAGGTCCAATACCAGCAGATCATGGCATTCCTTAAAGAGCTGGACCGTCGGGAGAGAGAGATGCTTTACCAGAAGTGGAGACCGAAGGTGCCAATTTCAGGAAAGTGAGTTCCCCCACATGTTTGTTTGTCCGTGTGTGTTCCCGTGTGTGTCCCTGTGTGAGCCTTAAACCTGTTTTCTCTCTGCAGTTGCGGGCAGTGGTGGATGTTTGCCATCCAGGCCAACCTGAGTGAGATCCGGGAGCAGCGGCGGAGGGGCAGCTGGGACTTTGCTCTGCAGCGGGCCCGAGACGCTCAGACCTACACCAGCCTGTACTTCAGGAGGCTGAAAGGAATCCCGCTGAGTCCTCAAGAGGAGGTACTACACCTAAACATGGACCTGATTTACCGGAGCATCTGGGGCCAGATAAAGTGGAGCTAACTCTGCCTAAACAATAAAGCCAATCTTAGGTCAGCATGAGCTTGTACCCACTGTGGGAACAACAAGGCTTCGGAAGCCCAGGCTGCCCCTCCTTAATGAAAATAGCAGCACTTGCAAGGCCGTTAGCCTATGCTAGAGGAGGACAGAGAGGAAGGACACAACTGGCTAACTTGAAAACAAGCACTACACAAGCAGCTGTGAGGAGACCAATGGTCACGTGTGTGAAGAGGTCACAGCCCTGAGCGAAAGGTTACAAGCTTACACAAAATATTCCCTAACACTCATTGGATTGGCTAGGCTTCTATGTGACCTCCTGTAATGACAAAAGGGAGCTAGCAAAACACAAAGCTAGATAAATAGCTCTGCATCTGTTTTACTCTGTGACGATTGGCCATTTGTTTGAAAGGAAAAATAAAGTGAAAATCGCATTGCTGGGAGTTAGCTAGCTAGTAGGGTTGGGAATGATTAATCCAATATTAAAAATGTGTGCTGAGAATATGAGCTGAGTGTTGGCTGCATTTACATAAAATCAGGTGTTATCATGCTCAAGCAGGCTCCATCCCACATGGAAAAAGCTAGTAATCAAAGAAGAGAAGAAGTTAAGAGCTGTGTACTACTTTACTGCTTAAGGCTACTATTTGCTGATAGTGTATCCTCTGCAGCTGTATATTGAACGCATTTAGTCCTTGGGTCACACATTGAGTAGTGTGGGCTGTGATGGGAGGATGCTCTGTGCATGCAGACTGGTTTCATGTTTCTAAACTCATATTTAAAGACACTGCAATTGATTTGAGTTGATGGAAGGTTCCTGTCCAACAGGTCTATTGTAAGGCAGCTCTCACATACACAAAAAGACATTCCACCATGTGCTACATGTTGAGTAGTTAAAATAAAGTAAGGCTCATATTACCTCTTCAACAGGGAGGAGGAAATAGGCTGATAGTTACTTTATGGATAACATGTACTTTACGTGTAGCTCTTCAATGTCAAAAGGTTGCCACAATGTTTCAATAAATAACCAAACTCAGTCAGATAGAGCTTTTAATACAAAGTATGTATAGGACTTCTCCTGATCACTACTAAATGGGTCACATTGTTACACTATCAATGTGCACGCCACAGAATATGTGCCGTGATAACAACACTGACTTCATTACCCAGCATTCCCCTCATGTGGGCCTGACGTGTGAGCCACTCAGGTATATAAGTTAAGTATTTTACAATGATTATGTCATTTGGAATGAATTTGTTCCTATGCTCTGTTTGTGTTCATTTGTAGAGCGAGCTGCAGCGAGTGGAAGAGGAGCAGACCCTCGAGGAGCTGCAGAGTCTCCGAGAAATAGTTCATGACTGGTTCCGAAAGCAGGAAGAAATCGCAGAGGTAGGTTTAGATCATTCTTCCACCTGTTTATTACTGTACAACATTCAAGTGCAATCCCTTTGAGGGTCTTCAGGGATTTTTTGGGGAAGACAAATCCACTTTTGGCTAGTTTCTACTCTTGTTAGTCTGTCAGTGAACTCACAGAGAACAAATATAGAAGCTTGTGCTCAGAGGGAGGCAGGGTCGGCTCTCTGATTACACTCACCTTAACATTCCTGTGAAAAGATACTGAATCAATAGTTTTGCATAAATCAATACATAGTGTTTGTTTCACAGGTACACAGTATATAATAAGATTTTCTCTGATTCTTTTATGAACAGACAATTGAATTTTCGAATCAGGAAAATACATCATAAACTGTATTATTATTTATAGTTTTTACAAAGAAATCCAAATCAGTCACTGACAGTCTCTCCCTGATCTCCTAAACATGTTCTAGTTTCAGCCTGCTGTATTCTCTTCCAGAATGTGCGCGAGCCCAGCAGTGACCCCCCGCCCTGTGAACCCCCCACATCCATCCCGAAGAGTGGGAGCTCAGGAATGATCCAGTACCTGCAGTCCTGGTTCCCGGGCTGGGGAGGCTGGTATGGAGAGTCCCAGGACCCAGAGAGGCCTGAGGACCTTCTGCCCAGTCCGTCCACCTGGGACATTCTGGGTGAGACTCCCCCTGTCTGAAGAGCTGGCTGACAGCATGTAGCAGCTTCTTCAGTCTGTTCAGAAGCTCTAAAGGGAGTTGAACCAAAGGATTGATTTGACTAGCATTATATATTCAGTCCCATGAGGTTTAGACTTGGTTTGAAGAGTTAGGGGTTTGTGTTTTGTGTCTTCGGTGGTTCTGACTGCTGACCCTGGTCTTATAATGATTCTCCAGCAGAGACAGAAGACCTGTTCGACCCGTTGGAGGACTCTCACACTCTGAACACGTTCACTAGGAGAGATCACCTGTTTGCACGGCTGGAGTTCTTACTGGAGAAGGGCGGAGTCACGCTCTTCCACCAGGACAGGAGGGGGGGCTCGCTCAACGAAAGTGGGGTCATCCAGTTGGAATTTTCAGGTACATTGGCATAGTTTAGACAAATTTCACATAAGAGACAATGAAGCCAAAGAGAATCTACAGATCAACAACGAAGCTAGAGAGTTGTATATGCTGAGTAGTGGCAAGAAGTTTAGGTGAACCCTTTGGAGTATCCTGTTAATGTATACATTTGTTCCCAAAAAAGTATCTGATCTTCACTTAAGTTACAAAAATCGACACTGTTTTAGCTAATAGCACACAAATGGTTATTTTGTTATTATCCATATTGAAAACATTTCTCAAGCATTCACAGTGTAGGGAAGAAAAAGTTTGTGAACCACAATACTTACAAAAACTAAAGTTAGGACTCAATTTTAATTATTGACACGACATTACAAGTGTTGTTCCAGCTTTTTTGACTTATAATAATCAGTTGAATATTTAGAGTTTGCTCAAGCATCTGCTGATTTTTACTGTGCCTAAAAAAAAAAACCGATCTCAGAAGACCTACGCTCAAGAATTGTTTATTTTCATAAAGCTGGAAATGGTTACAAAGTAATCTCCATTAGTTAAGTTATTTATCAATCCATATTAAGACACATTTTCTACAAAAGGAGCGAATTTAGTCCTGCGAAGATGACTCCACAGTCACCATGCAGGATGATCAATGAGGTAAACAGAATCCCAGAGTCACAGCTGAAGGCTGGCAGCAGTCATAAGATCTGGTTTACATCTCTGTCTTTACACACCCATAGAGTCCATGGCAGGACAGCACGGAGGAAGACGCTGCTCTCCAGAATAACATCCCTGTGTTCCTTCGGTTTACCAAAGAGCACGTAGGGGAAGAACAGTTCAGTGGGGGTAGATTATGATTTGGGGCCTGGAAAGTTTGCCATCATCAGGAGAAAGTAGAAGCTGTGGAATGACCTCAAGAGAGCACTTCACCATCCTGGGTATATGGCTGAGCTGAAGCAGTTCTGTGAGGACGAATGCTCCATAATTCCTTCTGAACGTTGTACAGGTCTGATCTGGAGCTACCGAAGCACTTTATTTATTACTGCAGAAGGAGGTTTTACCAGTTATTAAATCCAAGGGTTCACTTACTTTTTCAGCCAGCGACCCAATTGTTTGATCGGCATGATCAATAAAGACATGAACGATTAAAAAGGTTTGTTATGAGCTTAAGCACATTTGTGTTTGTCTATACATGTGACTTTGGTGAAGACCAGTTCATTCATAAAACCAGGATATTTATACTTTGTCTTGCCGCTGCGGGTGTCAGCTCCCCTCTTTGAGAGACCAACATGTGTCCACTGAGTTTAAATTGTTTCAGAATGCTCAGACTACTGTGTACCTCTGCCTTGATGTAACTTTCTGCCACCACCTCTCCACAGGGGTGAAGGTGAGTCTGGAGTCCCTCCCTCGCTCTGAGTCCTCTCTGCTGTCTGTAAAGCTGGGGGGGCTTTTCCTCAGAGACCTGACTACTCAGGGCACCATCTTCCCCGTCCTGGTGTCTCCCAAAACGGTAAGCAGC
Organism: Eleginops maclovinus; assembly: GCF_036324505.1. Taxonomy (NCBI): domain Eukaryota; kingdom Metazoa; phylum Chordata; class Actinopteri; order Perciformes; family Eleginopidae; genus Eleginops; species Eleginops maclovinus. The sequence goes on along the minus strand of NC_086349.1, from coordinate 664,390 downwards.
AAAGGAGACGGGGGGGGCACAGAGTTCCTAATGTGAAGAAACGTTTGGAAATGTGACTTGCAGCTTTTCATGCGTGATAAAACTGTTCTTTCCTACTGTATGCTGTGTGAGGTTCTGATGTTTAAACGTGTCACTCGTTGCAGGACAAAGTTGTTGTTGCCCTCAACCAGCCATCGGGCCACTCCGGCAGTTCCTCTGGTAAGAGTTTTCTTTAAAATGTTCTATTTAATCTTATGTTATCAATTCCTAATTGTGGTTGAGGTTGTGACATTGTGGTTTATCAAAGCTGTGTTTAGTGTGAGCCAAACATTATTTTACAGTTTTTTGTAGCATTCTGGGTAGTTCACATTCTTTATTTAGGTGCTTGTGGTACTTTTTTCAATCTATGGGGATATTTCATTCTGCTGCTAGGCTTCTGACAGACGGAGTATCCCTCTTGTAGTGGCAGAGCGCCGTACTCCCTGCAACTGTCTTTTAAAAGGATCCAATCTTTGTCTTTGTGCTGTCAGGATGCAACGCAGAGTGCTCGTCATCACCAGTGTTTGAAATGATTTATGAGCGAAACCCTGTAAGGTGTCAGTTTGAGCGGAGACTGGAAGTGAACACCAGTCCACTGAACATCATCTACAACCCGCAAGCAATCAAAAAAGTGACAGAGTTTTTCTATAAAGGAAGGGTTCATACCTCTGGTAAGTACTGGAACATGTTGCCCTTGTATGGAGGACACATTTTGTTATGAACATGTTTATTGGTGCACTTTTCATATTGTAGACATCGACTTATAGTTTTATAGGAAATACAGTTTCAAACAAGAATGTTCACAATTTCCATCTATATTTTTATACGCAAATATTTTTTTCATACCCTTCTACTAATCTGTGCCAGAGCTGCGTCAAACAACACATTTAAAAAAGGGACACGGTCAGGACTGGTGAAAAATACTGTGAAAACCCCCAAAAATGTAATATCCCTGGGAATGTGTGACATGACCACATGCTGATCTGATTATGTCAAAGTCAACATGCAATGTTCAATCAATCAATGTCACCTGTTGAGCTGAATCACACCTTCTCATGATGTTCTTGATTAGATGATGGTCCAAAAACAGCGTCACAAAAGCAAGATACCTCAGCTATAATGCACTATAGGAAATCACTCAGTAAAATCAAATGTTACTCTTGGAATAAAAACTGTAGGTTGATTACATGCGAAAGGTATTTACAACCCACTCTATGCTCTTTTAAAGCAAACAGCAAACACCAAGATAAGCATTCATTTAAAGCATGTCAAACATGTTATAATAGAATACCAAACTTTTATGAAATCGTATAAAAGTCATCCTTATTTCCAAGTACTGTACATCTCCTTCACAACCAGAATATTCTTATTTTAAAACCTCTCTCTATTCCTCAGGCTTTGGCTATCAGTCAGAGCTGGAACTGAGAGTGGCCGAAGCGGCCAGGAGGCAGTACAACAAGCTGAAGATGCAGACTAAAGCAGAGATCCGACAGACCATTGATCAGCTGCTTGTGGGAGAGTTTATTGTAAGAGTTTCACTGGATGCTGAATTTAAATAACTGAAGGTTGAATCAGTTCTAAATGCCACAGTTTTTCTTCGTAGGAAAACGGCAAGCGTTGGACCATGAAACTGGACATCTGTGCACCTCAGGTGATTTTCCCTGATGACTTCCAGTCAGAGGACCCGATGCTAGTTGTTGTTGATTTAGGCAGGATTCTCCTCACAAACTCTCAAGGTAAACCAGAGCAACCATTGAAGCAAATTGAAAATGAATGATATACCCCATTATCTTGGTGTTTCTAACTCATCTTTTACCTTTTGCTATGTTATTCATTGAAGATGACACAAAGACCAGCTTAAAAGCTACCCAACCTGAAAGGGAAGACATGAGTGAAGATGAATACCAGACCCCCCTTGCCACCCCACCAGAGTCTCCACCACCTGAACTAGATATGTCTTTTAAAGAACAGCTCAAAAGCCCTGAACTCCCCAGCCTCACATCCCCTGAAGGAACCCAGGCCTACAGGAGAAAGCTTTATGAAAAGTACTCCTTGTCTTTTAAGGACCTGCAGATAATGGTTGGTCGCTGCAAGGACAACTGGAAACATCTCCAAGAGAGTGAGGTGGGGCCTACTCACGTGGTGGAGAAGTTTAATGTGCTGCTTCAGCTTGAGCAGAGACTGCGCTACACTTCGGACCCCCAGCTCCCAGGGGCTGTGCTGTCAGGAACTCTACCAGACCTAAAGGTCCATATCAACCTTGAGAAGATGACTGCCCTTAGGAGTTGTCTGGCTAGGCTAAGCAGTGAAGGGGACAAAAGCCAAGAGAAGAGCCCAAATATACGGTCCCCTGACCCCCTTACCCTCCGCCATGACAAGATCTTTCAGAGGGAGGACAGCTCCTGGAAGCTTCAGGGGTCAGCCAAGAACCTGACCCAGAGTGTGATGACTTTAGAGCAGCACACACGGGAAGTACTGGTGGAATCCCGTCTGCTTTTAGCGGAATTCAACATCAACTACATGCAGCTTGGTGTAGAAAGCGATGGCCGCTACATATGTGTTCTCAAGGTATTTGGCACAAATGCTAATTTTGTCAAGCGGCCTTATGATGCTGAAGTCTCTCTAACTGTCCATGGAATTCTGCTGGTAGACACCTTACAGACCTATGGCTCAGACTTCGACCTCCTTGTGGCTTCACACAAAAATCTCAGTTTTGACATACCCTCGGGCAGCCTCCGGGAGAGCCAGCCTTCATCCCCATTGTTGTCCGATGGCAGGTCTCTCGAGCATCAGTGCCATCATACTGCGTTATCCTCTGGTATGCCTACTGATAGAATCTCCCCCTTCAGTTCCTTTATCAAAGACCAGGAGGCCCTGATAAAGCTTGAGTACCAGTTTGTGAGCTCAGACTGCCCCTCCATGAACCTGGACAGCTCCCTTCAGGTGACTAGCATGCAGGTCAATAACTTGGACATCATTCTCAACCCTGAGACCATGGTGGAGCTACTCAAGTTCCTCCAGAAGTCTTTTCCTAAAGAAGAAAGCTCCTGGACATCGTCAGCACAGCAATATCCAACACAGCCCTGCAGTGAGGAAGAGGAAGGGACATATCAGGCCACATATGACCAGAACAAAGAGCTGACTGTGGAGATCCATCGTCTTAACCTGCTTCTACTCCGGACTGTGTCCACTGGCAGTGCCCTGTTTGCTGAGAAGAAAGGGTTGAAGATTGCCACTGCCAGCATCACCGGCACCAAGGTCAATGTGTCCATGGGTAGTCGTTTGGACATCAATGGGTCCCTCGGGTCCATGCAGTTGGTTGACCTGACCCAGGAAGGAGGCCGAAGCCAGTTTGTGGTTAGCATTGGTAGTGCTGATAGCTCCTGCAGTGTTGGCGGATTAACCTTCCTTGCTGACTCAGAAGGTTCTTCCTCAGAAGCTTTAAACTTTCGCCTGATGGAGAAATCCCAAGGGGAGTGTTCCTTGCAACTTCAAATGGCCTCCTTGCATTATAACCACTCAGCCAAGTTCCTGAAGGAGTTGAGTCTGTCTGCCAATGAGGTCGAAGACAATTTCCGCTCCATGCTGAAAAGCGCTGCCACCAAAGTGTCAACAGTTCTAGCCACCAAGACGGCAGAGTACAGCGGCATGGTTTCGCTCTTTGAGACTCCCTCACGGAGAACTCAGAGTCAGAGCTGGGCTTATCCATATGAGGATGAGGAGGATCCTCCCGTGGAGGAACCTGAATCCACCTTAGACACATTCTTGGTGAAGCTGACTCTCAATATTAGCATTGAATCACCTGTTGTTTCCATTCCCCGTAAACCTGGACACCCCGAGCTGTTGGTTGGTCATCTGGGAAGCATCACAATTCAGAATTTTGTTACCGGGCAAGACTCTGAAGGAGAGAAGTTACAGGTGTTGGTGAAAGATATCCGACTGTATTCAGTCAACATGAGTCACTTGGTGTTGAAGAGGACACACAGAGTGGGCAGCATGTCCCCATCCCACAACGGAAGCATCAATCATGATGAGCCACAGTTCACACGCCATGACTTCTTTGAATCCCTCAGCCGTGGAAAAGGTAAACATTGTACCCATTTTATTCATAGTTGTGTTCCAAATGCTATTCTATGTGCTTGGACATGTAAATAATATAAGCATACATTTCAGATGCAGCTTTTAAAACAAGACCACGTGTTTGTTTTCTTTACCAGCGTTCCATATATTGAAAGACACCACTATACAGTTCACCCTGGAGAAGATTCCAGTTGAAGAAGACATCCAGTTCACTTTCCTCACGGCAGAGGAGCCCTGTAAGAGTACGGGGCTCCTGCGAATCGAGGGCAAATTTGTCAACTCTGTTCAGGTATACATCATATTAAAACTGTCCTCAGATCAAATACTAGCAGCATTTAAATGATGGCCAACTTTCCCAATAAAGTATATATATATGTGTATATATACACACACATATATATATATATATATATATACAGTGGTATGCAAAAGTTTGGGCACCCCTCTGAGATTTCATGACAATTTGCTTTTCCTTTATAATAGAAGATCACAGCAACAACATTTGTTTTCCTACAAAGATGTAGACGTTTTAGTGTTTTCCAGACCAAAATTCTTAGGGTAGCATTACATAGTTTTATTATAATAAAATAAAATGCAAAAAATGGGATGTGCAAAAGTTTGGGCACCCTTATAAATAGCATTCATTTCAACACCTGTACGGATTTATAGCTGACAGGTTGCTGCACAAAATTGCTTTGATTAGCTCATTAGACCTTCAATTACAAAGACAGGTGGAACCAATCATGAAAAAGGCTATTTAACATAGGTAATAGCTGGCTGTGCCTGGCCTAGGTTCTTTCTTAGGGAGTGGCAAGATGGGGACCTCAAAACAACTCTCCACTGACCTGAAAGCTAAGATAATCCAACATTATAAATTTGGAGAAGGGTACAAAAAATTATCTGACAGGTTTAAACTGTCTGTCTCCACAGTCAGAAACGTAGTTGTGAAATGGAAGGCCACAGGAACAGTCCGTGTGAAGGAAAGATGTGGTAGGCCGACAAAAATAGGGGAAAGGCACAGGCGAAGGATGGTGAAAATGGTCACAGAGAAGCCACAGACCACCTCCAGAGAACTACAACAACATCTGGCTGCTGATGGTGTAGTTGTTCACCGTTCCACAATCCAGCGTACTTTGCACCAGGAAGAGCTCATTGGAAGGGTGATGTGCAAAAAGCCTTTCCTGAGTGTTAATCACAAGAAGAGTCGCATGAGGTATGCAAAAGCACATCTGGACAAGCCAGAAGCATTTTGGAACAAAATACTGTGGTCAGATGAGACCAAGATTGAGTTATTTGGTCATAACATGAACAGGTATGCATGGCGAAAAAAACACACTGCATTCAATGAAAAGAACTTGTTGCCCACTGTAAAATTTGGTGGAGGATCTATCATGTTATGGGGCTGTGTGGCTAGCACAGGTACTGGAAAACTTGTTAAAGTTGAGGGCCACATGAATTCCTTACAGTACCAGGAGATTCTTGACAAGAATGTTCTAGAGTCAGTCACAAAGTTGAAGCTACGCCGGGGTTGGATTTTTCAGCAGGACAATGATCCTAAGCACCGATCAAAATCCACCAAGGAATTCATGCAGAAGCACAGGTACAATGTTCTGGAATGGCCATCCCAGTCCCCAGACCTTAACATCATTGAAAATGTATGGATTTATTTGAAGAAGGCTGTCCATGCACGGAGGCCAAGAAACCTGACTGAACTGGAGACGTTTTGTGTGGAAGAATGGGCCAAAATACCACCTGCCAGGCTTAAGGGACTTGTCTGTGGCTACAGGAGGCGTCTACAGGCCGTTATTGCAGCAAAAGGAGGCAATACTAAATATTAATGGAATTATTTCTTAGGGGTGCCCAAATTTATGCACATGCCTATTTTTGTTTGAATGCACATAAACATGTTTCTGTTTGACCAATAAAAGTTATTTCACTACTGAGATGTTTCTGTTACCATAAGGTATAACATATGTTAAAATGAAGTTGCTGCTTCAAAAGCTCAGCAAGTGACAAACTGATGCAGTGGTTTTCCTAAGGGGTGCCCAAACTTTTGCATACCACTGTATATGGAGAAAATAAGTATTTGATCCCGTGCCGAATTTGTTAGTTTGCCCACTTACAAAGAATATACTTTTAATGGTAGGTTTATTTTAACAGTGAGAGGCAGAATATCAGAAAGAACATCCAGAAATGCACATTAAAAAAAATATATAAATTGATTTGCGTTTAATGGTGGGAAAACAAGTATTTGATCCCTTTGACATGCCTTAGTTCTTGGTGGAGAAAGCCTTGTTGGACAGCACAGAGGTCAGATGTTTCTCGTAGTTGGTCACCAGGTTTGCTCACATCTCAAAAGGGATTTTGGTCCTCCCCTCTGCAGATTCTCTCAAAATCCTTAAGGTTTGGAGGCTGATCCTTGGCAACTGGAAGCTTCAGCTCCCTCCACATATTTTCTATGGGATGGAGGTCTGGAGACTGGCTATACCCCTCCATTACCTTAATGGGCTTCTTCTGTAGCCACTCCTTAGTTGCCTTGGCCGGATGTTTATCCATGTCCCATTTTCAGTGTCCTGGATGAGGGAAGGAAGTTATCAGCCAGTATTTTAAGATACACGGCCCCCTCCATCCTCCCCTCGATGCAGTGGATCGCCCTTTCCCCTTAGCAGAGAAAATAATGTTTCCACCTCCATGCTTGATGCTGGTGATGGTGATCTTCAGGTACTAGTCAGCATTTCTCTTCCTCCAAACACGACATGTGGAGTTGATGCCTAAGATCTTGATTTTGGTCTCATCTGACCACAAAACCTTCTGATAAGCCTTCTCTGAATCATTCAGAGGATCACTGGCAGACTTCAGACGGCCTGTACATGTGCCTTCTTGAGCAAGGATGCTGCAGGATTTTAATCCATTACGGCGCAGCATGTAACAGATAGTTTTCTTGGTGACTGGGGTCCCAGCTGCCTTCAGGTCATTAACAAGTCCCTCCTGTGTAGCTATTGGCTGACCCCTCACCTTTCTCATGATCATTGATCGTGGAGCCCCAGAATGAGGGCAATTGATGGTCATTTTGTGCTGCTTCTATTTTCTAATAATCAAACCAGTTGTCTCTTTCTCACCAAGCTGCTTGCTGGTGGTCTTGTCTTCTATTCCAGCCTTGTGCTGGTCTACAATCTTGTCCCTGATGTCCTTGACATTAGTTCCACCATGATCACAAGACCTGTCTCGGGTCTGGCCCTCGGTGGAGAGATTGTAATCTGATTTATTGACTGTGGACAGGTGTCTTTTATCCAGGTAACGTGTTGACATCAGGAGTACTTTCTTGATCAAATACTTATTTCCCCCAATGAAACGCAAATCAGTTTATATCTTTTTAAATCTACATTTGTGGATTTTCTTTTTGATATTCTGTCTCTCACTGTTAAAATAAACCTACCATTAAAAGTATAGAATTTTAATGTATTTGTAAATGGGCAAACTTACAAAATCGGCAGGGGATCAAATACTTATTTCCTTCACTGTGTATGTATGTACTTTGGGTACAATTTGGCCATTTTCACTTAGGGGTATACTCACTTTTGTTGCCAGCGGTTTAGACATTAATGGCTTTTTGTGGGCACAGCAAATTTACACTGTTATACAAGCTGTACACTGACTACTTTACATCGTATCAAAGTGTCATATCAGTGTTGTCCCATGAAAAGATATAATACAATATTTACAAAAATGTGAAGGATGTACTCACTTTTGTGAGATACTGTGTATATATATTTGTTTTATATATATTTTACATAATAGCAGCATGTTCTAAATAGGGCCACTGGTACTGGTGTTCCTTGTACCAATGCTTGACTTTCTCATTCTAGGTGTTCCTGTGCAAGCCTGTGTATGAACAAGTACTGCAGACATTGGACAATTTGTCCTTCATTGAGGAGCAGCGTGTCACACCCAGCCAACCGCCCACACCCCCTCCACCAACACCTTCTTCCACCAGACCTCACCGGTTTCCTGACCCCCAGGGAGGGCTGTTTGCAAGGGACCCTCCCTATAATAGCTTCTCCCACTCGTCACTTTCCTCTCCTTTGCCTCTCCAGCATCACAAACCCGCTCTCCACTCCTCCTTTACTCAGATCAAAGTCACCTTACACGTGGCAGAGCTGCAGGTGCAGCTCAGTGCTGATCTGACCCAGGGATCCCAGGGCTTGGTCAGCCTGCGCTTCCAAGATCTGGAGGGAGACTTCACCAAAGACCACCCTCATCTACTGACGGTCCAGCTGGCTCTGCGCTCGCTGCTGATGGAGGACCTCCTAGAACAGAACCCCGAGTCTAAATACAAACATTTGATGGTGTCTCATGGAGCTCCCAAGCCCTCCACCTTCAGCCCAAAGGAGTACCTTTCCCAAAGCTGTCCATCAGCGTCCAACGCGCTGTACCCAGACATGCCCCGCTCCCTGCCGGCACACATGGAGGAAGCCCAGAACGTCTTTCAGCTCTACCAGAGGCACCCCAGCACCCCTTCAGCTGCCACGCGCAAATCCAAGAGAGACCCAGACTGTCCCAACACTCCCCCACCCTCCCCTACCCGTCATACACCATCCCCTCAGCCCCCTCCAGACTTTGATGACTCCCTAGTTCATATCAATGTACTGCTGGTGGACCAGAACCACCCAGAGTTCAAAACACGCTATGGCAGAGTGGGACGGAGCGTTGATGTGGACTTCAACTGCCTGGATGTTCTGATCACTCTGCAGACCTGGGTGGTTATCCTCGACTTCTTTGGGATTGGTTCCACTGCCAATAACCATGCAGTGAAGGTGCCACCTATGTCACCCCCCCAAGAGCCAGGACAGCCTCTGTATGAGCCTGACATCATCGAGGAGGAGATGTCCGAGCCTGTCAACACTAAAGTGGACCTTAAGGTAGGTCACTGGTCCTGGGGCTGTCCACACCATGTCTGTCATGTTAGGCGGCTGCATTCTGTAAAAGAATGATATTTAACAAGTCATTTAAACATGTGTTACCCACACTAGCATGTCTCTCAACTGAGTGTGTTGATATGCTGGCTTCCTCTTAAGCACCACAGTAAAGTGACAGTGTTAAGTCAAACATCCAAAAGAAGTTAGGATATGTTTGTGAAATATAGAACACATTCTCTAGGTAGATAGAAATGATGACGATATAATCACATCAGCTGTTCAAATGATTGTAAACCTCCTCCCAGTATAGCACAGTGACATTTAAAATGTAGTGTGCAAACTTTGCCGTTCTTTGTGATGAATATGTACTATATTTTACGGCTGATACATTTTTAATGATATTCCTGATATGTGTAACAATCCACTGCCTTTTTTTTAACTCAGTTTTTATTTCAGATTCAGTTTCATTATACATACATATTCACATTTTGGCCAACAGTGTTTCCACTTTCGTTAAGCGGTATCTATATAAGAAAGAAAAAAGTACAAAAAGAGATCAATAAAAAAAATTATAATAAAATAGCCATATGAAAAGATAAATACATACAAATAGTAATAATAAAATAAAACATCAAAGGGGGGTGGGGCATCCATAAGTGTGTATATTTGTGTGTGTGCAAGGGTGCATTCAGAGCCATTCAGTACACCTTGATCAGGAGGACCCTGAACCACAGTCCTGCTGTGTGAATACTGCACCTGCTTTATTTAATAGGGAATGTTCCCATTTCATTTTGGAGCTCTTTATTGATGTTAAACTTTAGTGCAGCAACTTCCAACGTTTTCAATGTTCCTTACTGCCTTTCTTGTTGTGAATTTATGAGTCAGTTTTGAAGTGAATGCGTTATTAATAAACCTTTTCATGTTTCCATTTTCAGGTTCATTCTTTGTCTCTTGTACTAAACAAGAAGATCAATGAGCTTGCCCGAGCCAGTGTGTCCAAACTGTCAGCTCATCTAGAAATGATGGGTGTGTATGAAATACTCAGATTCACCTTGCCTAGTAGAAGACAATACAACAACAATGTGTTAAACATAAATAGATGAACTTGTGAAGTTTAATGTTTCCATTATGTCTTATCGTTAAGATGGCGACCTGGCATTACAAGGCAGTTTAGGGAGTTTGTCCTTGAGTGACCTTACCCCACATGGGGATCTGTACCGAGAGCGCTTCACCACCCGAGGAGGGGAGGCCCTTATTTTCAACATCCATAAGTATGTATCGCAAACGTCTGAGCAGAGAATAAGTCTGTATAACACAGAGGGATTTTAAGAATCGGTCTTCTTTTATTCACCTTGGTATTCCGGTCCCTTCAGGTACGGCCAGCCTGACCCTGACCTGGAGCGGGAATGTGACATCAAGGTGTCCCTGCAGATGGCCTCCGTGCAGTACGTCCACACCCAGCGCTTTCAAGCCGAAGTGGTGGCCTTCATCCAGCATTTCACTCAGCTGCAGGATGTCCTTGGCAGGCAGAGGGCTGCTATGGAGGGCCAGGCTGTGAGTACTTTGTGATTATGTTTGTACGCTAAATGAACATTTTGCAAACCAGGGTCCCGAGGATTCAAAGCTGCAACTAACAAAAGGTGGTTATTATCAGCTGTCTTTGAAAAACATAAACTACATTGAATATCCACCACAAGTGTGCACACTCTTTGACAATTTATTAGTATAACTGGTTTGTTTGCGTCCATGAAAATAAACCATATGTCAACCAGATGGCATTGTAGAAGGCAGGAGGAGTCCAGAGGAAAATGCTCTAACTCAATATTTAGAGCATACGGCTCAAACTCAAGTCCCGTGGGCCAAACCCAGCCCGCAAACTCATTTTATGTGGTCCGCGAGAGTTTTCTAAGAATATAATGTTTATTATACGGCTACTAGCCGCTTTACAGAAGCTCGTTGCCCATAAACTACATGTCCCACAACATGCGCACTGAACCGACTTCTCTCAGTGTTGAGTGAGGCAGTGAGTGACAGAGTAACAGCGGCACAGCGACACCAAACACGAAGAAAAGTCTGCTTCAGCAGCCGAGACAAGAAACACCGGAACCAGAACCGACAGACGGCTGCTTCCTCACAGAATGACCCGCTCTGTTAGTCAGTCCGGTGTCGCTACCGCTCATTCAGAGACACACATGGATTTATGTTTTAAAAAAAATTTGAGAAAGATATGAGGTCTTGACTTGCAGCTCATGAATTTGTTTTCTCTATATTCAGACGATAAATACTTTTAAATATGTGTGTAAAGTTTGTGAAGGCTGGAGGAAAACGTCCACCATCACCGTCTCCTCTCTGTTCCTCCTCACCGCCCCTCCCCATCCCATAAAATAATGTGTCAGAGAATGTGTATTGCGACATGCATAGATGCTTTGCGACAGTTGGGGTCGTACAGGATGCGGGGGGTTTTACGTGAGACTATGTTATGACCGGGACATGTTTTAAGAGAGCACTGTGTTAATAAAAGCAACAACAACAAACTCTCATTATTTAAGAATAAACGAATACGTTTATTACATGGTGTCAGAAGTTTGTCGAGAATGGCAAAGTTTCAACCACCGCAGAGTTTTTGTTTTGAGAAGCCGGCGGAATGGCCTGACTGGAAAAAACGATTTTCCCGCTACAGGACGGCTACTAAACTGGACAGGGGGACGGTCCGGTTCAAGTGAGCACGCTGGTGTATGCACTCGGCAAGGAAGCGGAGAACATATTGAGCTCTTTCACCTTTGAAGAGGGGGAAAGCGAAGACCAGTTTGATGTAGTTATGACGAAGTTTGATGCCTATTTTATCCCGAGACGTAACGTTATCCACGAACGTGCCTGTTTCAACCAGAGAGTGCAGCATGTGGGCGAGCGCGCAGAGACAGTTATCCGCGCTCTGTACGAACTGCCTGAACACTGTGACTTCGGTGCAAAACGAGAGGAACACATCAGAGACAGGATCGTGGTAAGCATTTTGGACTAAGGAATGTCACAGAAGCTACAACTCATCCCGAAACTCACTCTGAAGATGACGGTACAAGAGGTGCGGCAGTCCGAGGAGGTAAAAGCACAGGTTTACCAGCAGGGAGAGCGAGCTTGTGCCGTTCAGGAAGTTGCGCAGAAACACGGCGGCGCGCAGATTAAAGAGTGGAGGTCGCGCCAGGACAAATATAATCACAAAGACAAACCTATAAAGTTTAAAATCGACTCTGGCGCTGACTGCAGTGTTATGAGTGAGACTGTGTATGAAACAGTTGAGCCAAAGAGAGTCCTACACAAGGCAAAGAAAGTACTGAGTGGTCCAGGGGGTGGGTTGCACTTTTTGGGGCAGTTCATCACACAGACGGAATACAAGGGCAAAACATACACGTTTAGGCTCTATGTTATTCGTGGTGATACCGTGAATAACCTGCTCAGCCCGCCAACATCTTTAGCAATGGGGCTAACAAAGCGAGTGTATGAAATCAGTACCAGCGAACAGGAGTTTGGCCTACTAAAAACACAGCCTGTGAAAATCGCACTGCTAGACAATGTTCAGCCCTATGCAGTAGCCACAGCACGCCGAGTTCCTATACCCCTGTTAAATGTGGTGAAGGGGTAGCTGGACCGAATGGTGGCCAACGACATCATTGAGTCTGTGGCAGAACCAACTGAATGGTGTGCACCGATGGTGCCGGTCCCGAAAAAGAATGGAAAGGCACGCATCTGTGTCGACTTAAAGAGACTAAATAAAGCTGTCAAAAGAGAGAGGTTCATTCTGCCTACATCTGAAGAGATGATAGCCCAGTTGAGTGGGTCCACAGTTTTCTCATCTCTAGACCCAGCTTCAGGATTCTGGCAAATCCCTCTGGACGAGGATAGCCAGAGGCTAACTACCTTCATAACGCCTTATGGAAGGTACTGCTTCAAACGTCTCCCATTTGGGATCACCAGCACCCCAGATATTTTTCAAAGGAAAATGGTAGAGACTCTCGAAGGGCTGCAGGGAGCTGCAGTCTATATGGATGACATCATTGTCTTTGGAAGGGACATGAGTGAACACAATGAGCACCTGCAGAAAGTAATGGAGCGTCTAGAGTCAGCAGGCCTGAAGTTGAACACAGAGAAATGCATGCTGAGAAAGACTGAGTTACATTTCTTGGGCCAAATGATCAACAAAGATGGGGTACGACCGGATCCGGAGAAAGTATCAGCGATCAATAAGCTCTCACTGCCTGGAAATATCCTAGAGCTAAGGAGAGCATGATAAACTACTTGGGGAAATATATTCCTGACCTCGCCACAGTGGGTCAACCACTGTATGAACTGCTAAGATCGACATCTGTCTGGATTTGGGGTCTGATGCAGCAGGCGGCCTTCGACAAAATCAAAGAGCATCTCACAACGTCACCTGCCTTGATGTATTATGATGCTAATAGGAGCACAGTAGTCTCAGCTGATGCTAGCAGCTATGGAGTTGGTGGGGTCCTGTTCCAGCTCCATGGTGAAGACTGGAGACCTGTGGCATTCTGTTCAAGACGACTCAGTGATGCTGAAAAAAGGTACGCTCAAATAGAAAAAGAGTGCCTTGCATCTGTGTGGGCATGTGAGAGATTTGAGAAATACCTCTATGGACTGCCTGCATTTAAACTGATTACAGACCACAAACCCCTCATTCCACTGATGAACACTCGAGACCTGGACAACACACCTGTACGCTGCCAAAGACTCCTCATGCGGCTGATGAGGTTCAACTTTGAGGGTGAATACGCACCGGGAAAAACACTGGTTGTGGCTGACATGCTGTCCAGGAGCCCACAACAGGGAACGGCGCACAGCAAAGACAGCCACACAGATGTTGAGTGTTACGTTGCTGCTGTGATGAGCAGCATCCCGGCGTCACAGACGAAGATGGATGACATCCGAGCAGAGACAGCCGCTGATGAGCAACTCCAAATGATAATCAGGTACATTAAGAATGGGTGGCCTGAACACATAACACACACACAGAGCAGTGCAACAGAGTATTTTCCTGTGAGAAATGAACTGTCTGTGCATGATGGGTTGGTACTTAGAGGGAGCAGGATAGTTATACCAGGGTCAATGAGATCAGAAATGTTAGAGCGAATACATGATTGTCATCAAGGACTTAACAAATGCAGAATGAGAGCCAACACTTCAGTGTGGTGGCCTGGCATAGCGTCACAAATCACACACAAAGTGGAAAACTGCATGTACTGTCGGGAGCATAGGAGAGCACAGAACAGAGAACCTCTCCTGTCAACACCCCTCCCAGACAGGCCATGGAGAAAAATAGGCATAGATCTCTGTGAAGATGAAAAGGAGGACTTTCTTGTCATAGCAGACTACTATTCCAGATACCTGGAGATACTCCACATGCCAACCACTACAAGTGCTCAGGTGACCTTAAAGCTGAAAGCTACTTTTGCTCGGTACGGAATACCGGAAGAGATTGTCAGTGACAACGGGCCACAGTTCAGCAGTGATGCTTTCAAATTCTTTGCCCTTGAGATGGACTTTAAGCATGTGACCTCTAGCCCCCACAACCCACAGGGCAATGGACATGCTGAACGTGCAGTGCAAACAGCCAAAATAATGCTGAGACAAAAAGATCCACTACTGGCTCTTATGTTCTACAGATCCTCACCGCACAGCAGCACTGGTGTCAGTCCAGCGGAACTATTAATGGGCAGGAAAATCCAAAGAACTTTACCTACTCTGACTAAAGTCCTGCAACCAAAATGGCCGAACCGACAGCACGTCAGAGCTAAGGATGCTGTTGAGAAGAGTAAACAAGCTTTCCACTACAACAAGCGACATGGTGTGAAACCGCTCTCATCACTAGGCTAGAAAATTAGAACACTTGGTCCACACTGCGGCAGTGGCTGGGGAGAGTACAACTGAGAGATCATATGTCATCGTTACACAGCAAGGAGCCCTGTACAGGCGAAACCGTTGCCATCTCCAAGCACTGCCTGATACGAGGTCCCCAGTCGAACACTCTACAGCAGTGTTTCTCAAACTTTTTCAGACCAAGGACCACTTAACCAATAAACAAATACTCACGGACCACCTAACTCCCCCAATATCCCAAAACAAGATTCAAGATTCAAGAAGCTTTATTAATCCTGAGGGAAATTGAGGTGCAACAGTTCAATACAAAGAAGGAAGGAGAAATATACACTAAATATAACTAAATATACACCAAATATAACTAAATATAAACTAGAATAAATACAATAGGCCTGCTTACTACTCCAACAGTATATTACAAATTACAGCCTAATAATAACAGCTTTATGTGACCTTCTCTATATCGCTCGTTCACACATTAAATCAACGATACAAATACAACTACGGATTCTACAAGCATTTCGTTCACATGCGATTTAAACGGTAAATGCTGATAGATTTTACACATCATATGAAACATAGACTACATTTATTACTGAGTTTATGTCCGAGCGAACAGAGAGATACGCAAAATGCACCGCATTTAGTACGACACAAACTTCTGCTGTGTATTTTCAAAAATAAAATACAGTAAAACTATGGTTGCAGGCCCAAGTTTAACAAGAATTTAACAATAAACACAAGGTAATTATTTACACTGTTACATTTACAGATAGCATTGTTTACTCACTCATACACTGCGTGTCTCTGTTGCTACCTAATGGGAGGAATGGTGCTGCTTGTGCCGAGACATCAGTGAAACAATGTCTGGATCCAAACTGGAGAGTTTTAGTCTCATATCACAGTCCACATTGATCCTTCTACACTGCTGGGTACTCAGGCTGGACGTGGACCCAAAAGTCTGTCAAGCTTTTCTCTCTGAAAGTCGTCCTCAGTGTCCCATCAGATGCGATGTCCACAAGGCTGTCAACCTGTCTTGATGGGAGCTTGGAGCTGACGTGTTCGATGTGCGTTTTGTCCCCAAATGGATTCCTGATCCACTCATAGCCTGCATCTAGTTCTGGGAAATATCTTCCCAGCTCAAAGTGAAGGCCTTGCAGATGTTCCTTGAAGGCTGCAACTGTGCCGCCGCCCAGCTCTTCATCTGCAGCAAGGAGAAAATCCACAAGCGTCGGAAAACAGTCAAACTCCTGGCGATCCAGACGGACACACCACAATTCCATCTTGAGGCGTGCCAGTGGCGGCTGGCCAATAGAGGGCGCTAGGGCGCCGCCCCACCACTCACCTCTCACCACATTTCCTTGAATAAGACATAAAAAAAAATAAAAAAAATGAAATAATAAAATTAAAATATTTAGAAATATATGTATATATTTTTTTAGATGTGCAAGATAAATATTTCATAGTTAATGATGAGTAAAGTTGTTTCGTTAGTTGACATTGTCTGATTGGTGACGTATTTCCGCCCTGGGGCGCAGGAATCTTTGCCCATAGACTCTCGTTAAAAGTTGTACATGCGCAGTAGCTCCTCTTCAATACAAGAGATAGGACGATGTTGGGGCGCACCTCTCCTGCGCCGCGAGCTGAATGCAGCTGGATTTGGCGGCGGGGCTGACGTCACAGCCTTCTGTCATAAAGTATGTGTATTGTCCATGTTATATATGATATATATTATTTAAATATATAGATATAGAGATATATCTAGAGATAGATAGAGAGATAGATATAGAGATGGATAGATATTTATTATATATGTATATTAGCCATCTGTATAGTAATATAGCACATCTGTATATTTGTTCATACTACATCTGTTTATACTATGCCAATTATTCCCACCTCTTTATACTGCCCTTATCTTTACATAATGACTCTTAACTGCATATACTGTACATACTCTATATATCGCACTTGTTTTCTCTTTGCACTTCTATCTAGCTATCTATAATGTTGTTTTTGTTGTTTTCATTTATGTAAATACACTCGTTTGATACCTTAGTACATGTATGCATGCTTTTTTTTTTTTTATATATACATTTTTGAGTTATAGCCCCCCCTGGAGAAAACTCCACCAGCCGCCACTGAGGCGTGCGGCTTTAATTTTGTCCTGCACATTGAAGGCGGTGACGGCTTTTCCCTGCAGCGCTAAGTTCAAAGCATTGAGTGCGCTAAAGACATCGGCCAGGTATGCCAATTTTGAGAGCCACTGGAAATCATGCAGTCTGTCATACAGTTCATCAGTATGATGCAAGAATAACATCACCTCATCGCGCAGTTCAAATACACGGGTGAGAACTTTCCCACGCGACAGCCAGCGAACTTCAGTATGGAAAAGCAGTTTTGTGTGTTCACTTCCCATTTCATCACACAGAGCTTTAAAAAGACTTGTGTTCAGTGCTTTGGTTTTTATTGTATTAACAATTTTCACAGACTCGTCCAGTACTGATTTGAGGCATGGTGGCATTTTTTTCACAGCCAGCTGTTCTCTGTGAATGCAACAGTGTGTTGCTGTGGCGCAAGGTGCAACTGCGCGTACGCGCGCTGCCAGTCCCTTGTGTTTCCCAGTCATTGCAGTTGCACCATCTGTGCAAATACCAACACATCGTGTCCAGTCGATATTATTCTGCAGGATGAAATCGTTGACTGAGTCAAAAATGGCTTCCCCTGTGGTGTTGGTCGGCAGGGAACGACAAAACAGAAATTCATCCTGCACACCGCCATCATAAATGTACCTTACAAAACACAGCAGATTTGCCTCATTCACGATATCAGTTGACTCGTTCAGTTGCAGTGTGAAAAACTGGCTTTGGCGTAAACCTGTGATCAGCTGATCTTTCACATTTTCGGCCATGGCTGTTATTCGCCGCTGGACAGTATCATTGGAGAGGGGGACCCTGTTAATTTCGTCGCTTGCTTTCTCCCCAAACAATACATTAGCCATAACCTTGGCAGCTGGTTTGACTAAATTTTCACCTATTGAATGAGGTTTCCCTGTTTTTGCGATGAGAAGGGATACCCTGTATGATGCCTCTGTAGCCTTCGCATTTTCCCCTGTCGCAAAAAAATGTGAGGGCGCCTTCGTCATGTGTTTTTTAAGTTCATCACGTTTTCTCTCAAACAATGCTAAAGGTTTCCCAATGTATTCCTTGTGTTTGCTCTCAAAATGACGCTTGAGCTTGGCAGGTTTCATAGCCTCGTTAGCCAACGACTCGTAGCACAAAACACAGTGTGGATTGGGATCCTCTTTATCTCCAGTCCAGAAAAATCCGAATTTTATGTAGTCGCTGTGATAATTTCTCTTCACTTTAGCGCTGGACTTTCCGCGATCAAGCCGAGTTTCACAGCTTTCAGCCGGGTGGTGGTTAGACCGCTCTCCTGGGACTCAGTAACGCACACAAAATCACTTGTCGCTGCGGCTGAACCACTTGTAGTTGCTGGATCTCCTGCATCAGGACGATGCACCTTGACTGTCACGTCAGATTTGTCATTTAATTTTCTTTTAACTGACCCTGTCTTTAGCCATCGATCCATCTTGTCAGTTGACAGCTCAAATTGACCGCGCAAATCATTTATGACATAAGATCGTAACCTACGTAGCTACGCTACATCTATGCTGCACTCTATACTAGTCATTTTAAGACAGTTTGAGAAACACTTTAAACTTATAATATATTAATTTCAAATGTGACATTTTATCAAAATACTCACAGACCACTAGGGGCTGCTCACGGACCACCAGTGGTCCGCGGACCACTCTTTGAGAAAGACTGCTCTACAGAACCAAATGCATCAGATACTCAGGTGAGCTCTGGATGTAGCTCTCCTGGTCTGAGGGGGACCCCTAGTGGACTGTCTCAAACCAGGTCTGGTAGAGTTAAACCTGTTCAGAGACTGGATCTGTAAAGGACATTATGTTTACGTTGTTCGTGAGGAAGTCTTATGTTGTATTGAAATACAATGTTTTATGTAGCTAAATGGCTGGTCACTGATGTTTCTGGGACTATGACGGGAAGTTACCTTTACTTGCATTGCAGAATGTATGTTGTATGCATTAATAATGATGCGGTTCAAAAGTAATTAAAAGGGGGGAGATGTCAGAGAATGTGTATTGTGACATGCATTGATGCTTTGCGACAGTTGGGGTCGTACAGGAGGCGGGGGGTTTTACGTGAGTCTATGTTATGACCGGGACATGTGTTAAGAGAGAACCGTGTTAATAAAAGCAGCAACAACAACAACAATGAACTCTCATTATTTAATAATAAACTAATACGTTTATTACATAATGAGTGAGAGGTGAAAGTGACACAACAGGGGGTTTCAAATGAGGATTTTATATATATGTATATTTATATTGTCTTAAATTGAAAACCGGCCCTTTGACTGCAACCATAATGCTAATGTGGCCCACGATGAAATTGAGTTTGACACCCCTGATTTAGAGACACCGATCTGCTCCAATATTATTTAACAATATTCTTCATCACTCTTCACATCATACATCTCTGTTGACATCCACTGAATGGAATGTTAAATTATTTTGTTCTTCTTTTGGGACCAAAACCATCAATTATAAATTGAACATTTGGTATTTAATCTAAAACAGATGATTCTTGACTTTTTTATGGTTGTGTATATTATTTATAAGATTAATGATATCAGAATAAAGTTTTCCCCTATTACTGCTGAACCTATTCTCAATTTATTTTCCAACTCTTTTTTTTCCTCTGTTTGATTTCTCTCACCCGTCCCCTCCCTCTCTCCCTCTTGCTCTCCGTTACAGGTGCGAGAACATCCTCAGCGGGCTTCCAGGGTTCTGCTGGATATTGAGGCTGGTGCCCCAGTTATTCTCATCCCAGAGAGCTCGTGCTCGCGGAGGGTCATTGTGGCTAACCTCGGCCAGCTGAGGGTGCAGAACAGCTTCCTGCCAGCAGGGGCTCATGGGACTTTCTCCCTCAGAGACAAGGTAGAGAAACTCACCATGGCACATGCCTTTTTCCCTTCTCTGGTGAGTCACGCTGCATCCCCCCCGACTTTCCTCTCCCTCATTTTTCTGTATTCATTTATGCATTGAATGGTATTACCAGCATTTTGATGCAGGGTTAACCATTTATTTTCATACCACCACATACCAGACTCCCTGAAAAGCTCAGTGCCCTGCACAGAGAAATGTTTGCCGTCTTATCAGTTAGTAATGACATACAGACTTTCTGAATCAGTCGGAAATGCTCAGTGAATACAGAACAGCCTGACTCTTTAACGTCTGCTCCCATAACTAAACCTTGTCCTTGTCTCTAATTGTCTTTGATTTAGTGTTTAAATATTATCCAACAACATTCCAATATGTTGGCTATCATGCTAGTTTGCGTAAAAGCAAATTCCATATAGCACACCAATGGCACGGTTATGAGCAGCCTCCTTTTCAACAGCAGCAGGAACATTAACCGGACATGCGTGTCACATACTATTTATTATCCACCACACTGTTAATGAGTACCTGCTGCCATGATACATGTTGAACAGCAGCTCTCCTGCTTCAGCAGCATGAGCCATTGTTTGAATGGGTGTCAGGAGTAAACAATACATTTACAAGTTGTGATATCAGACTATCATAAAATAGATCACAGTGAAAAATATAGTAAGCAGCCTACTTCCTAATTCAAAGTATTTACGGTCAGTGTGGCGGCAAAAATCGTAGAAGCTATAACAGAAAATAAACTTAAAAATAAACTGCCGCTGAAGCACCAGATAGCAAGTCTTACGTAGGGAAAATGATCCAAGTCTAGGCAAGAGTCTCCGTTTGTGCATTTATTTGCATGATCCAATATCATAACAAAAGAACAATGAACACAGCTTCCTGAGCCTTTCCTGTGGCTTCTCCTGGAGGCTTGAATCAACCTGATAAAAAACGATGTGCCTACTGGTGCTCTGCTCCCACCACCACCTGTCTCCAATATATGCAATTACACCAGGTGCCCTAATCACCCAGCGCCAAAACATGCCTTCAAAATAAAAGCAGTAAAACAAGATTAACTCACTAAATAACAAGACTAAATAATATATTCATTATAAACAAAAACAGCAAGTAATTGTACTGTTAAATAATATAAGGCCATTTATAGCTCCAACAGTGAGTCAAATCAGTACCATATATATGCATGATACATTTCCAGCCATGTGGAGTTTTATATAATGTGAATTGGATTGTTTTCCATTAAACTTCCAAGAAATAATACAATAATAAAGTTGGCCCAGCTCCAACGTAGTGATTTAAACGCTGACCTCTTGAGATTGCTGCTATCGGGCTGTAGTCAGTGGAAAAGAAAAGCACCCCAACACTACCCCCAGCACATCACACTGTGTTATTGGTGGGAGAGCACTAAATACATGTTGTATTAGTCTTTCATATGCACCTTGTGTTTTTTGTGAAGAACTTTATACTGCATGCGAGCTCATACAAGGATCCATTCCATTACAAGGTACCTGGCATGCTTTGGTTTGGTGTGAGAGAGTTTCCAAATAACTTAGTGTTGTTACCAGAAGCTTCCCCAGTACCAAACCTCAGCTGACAGCATATTTTGATAATTATTCTGGGATCAGTTCACACCGCACTGAACAGTGTGGTGTGAACTGTGGGAGCATTTGCTTTAGAAAGATAGACCTCTGCGGAATCAGTGACTTAGGGTCTGGTGCTGCTTTGGTTGTCAGGAGGTCCAGATCTGGTTTGCTGTTTGTGAGTTCTATTTTAAGGACATTATTGTGCCGCATGCGTTTATAAAAAGAATACACCAACTTCCCAAAGGGTCTGTTCTTATGAGAGGATGTCTCTTTCAGTATTGATCATTTTTTATTAGAAACCTTTGCTCTCCTGAAATGACAGTAGGTTGAAAATACATAGTGTTAGACGATTCTCTGCGTATAATGAACGTTTCTGAGCAGTCACCCTATTAATGCGATTGCACAATGCGAGGAAGGAGAGGGCTCTGCCGGGCTAATGGTGCAGCAGCTGTATCATGATGCTACACTACAGGTACCCCCCCATATGCCATGCTCTCTTCTCAATGCATGGGTGTGATGTCGCTTTTAGAAGAGAACCATTTATAACAATATAATCATTAGAATGGCAGGCAGCCACTACAAACATCAAAATCACACTCTGTTTGGACATCCTCGACTCCTTGACTCGGAGGCGGCAAGAAATAATAGGAACATTTAATTGATGTCAGTGAAACATGATATATTGAACAGCGACTTTTTTTTAATACCGCTCTGTCAGGTGAGCATAACAGTGTTCTGTATTTAGCCCTCAGAAATGCCAAATGACAACACAAGTTAAAGAGTCCCAAACCAAACAATACGTTTATTGGTTAGACTTAAAAACTGAATTGATATCCAGGTGAAATGTCTTAAATGAATGCAGTTAGAGCAGCGCTGTACAAAGTTTTGTTGTGCAGTTGGTCAACCACAGTTTATGAAAACAAAATGAATAGTTTGCAATGTCCTGACTTGGTCTTAAATTCCAAATGGGCCATCATTCCCTGGCCAGTTGTCACAGAAGTTGGTGTATTGCTTTGATACAACTTGTTTAATGTTTTTTTACTTTGCCCTCATTGAGAACGTCCCAGTGTTTGACTCTCTGGACCATAATGTTAAAAATGCAAGATAACAGTTCAAGTAATTCATTTGTAAAAGGTAGTCTAATGTTGGAGTGGAAGAGACTGACTGACTTCTGTGTTGAGTTTTATTTTCTGGCTAACAATTTATCGGCAGAGTGTCAGGAAGTCTTTTATTTGTAAGGGAGTACATTGAGTTCTGACTGTGTTGTAGCGCTGTCCGTCACTGTTGATACGCTTTAAATGTTTTCAAGTAAAGAGCTATTTGCAACGTTTTCCAACAATAGAGCAAATGAAGAAACTTAAACATTAGTATTTATTTAAAACATGGTAAATGTCTGTGTGTTATGTTCATTTGTTTTTCACAGAATCAGTTGCTTCTCTATGTAAATAATCATCATGTTTTCAAGTGAAAGGTAGATCATCTCTGGTCTTTTCTGTTGAAACAGGAGCGTGTGAGAGCGGCGGGGAGGAATACTGAGCCAGAAAAGCCCAGGACACCCCCTTCAAAATCCACAGGGTTCACCCTAGGCAGGCCACAGGTCCCAGACACATGGGGGGGCCCAGAGGGGGATGAACCTCACATCTTAGGTTAGCATTGCTGCATATGTATAGCAACACAGTGAATGTAAAAGCAGCGTATGCAGAGCTGAGGGTCTCTGAAGTGTCTGCTGTGTTTCCCCCGTTAGAGGAGCACGTGTGCCTGCTGGACTGCATCGCCCTGGACCTACAGGAGGTGGATGTCTTTGCTGCAGAGCGTCTGCCTTCTGGTAAACCTCCCGAATCCTCAGACCTCCTCTTCCCCTCCTACTCGGTCCGTCGCACCGGTGAGAACCTGCTGAAGGCCTGCTGCCGCCTGGAGCTGAAAGTGGAACGCAACCTGGATAAGTATGTGCTGCTTATGTTTTATTGGGGGCTAAAGTTATATCATTTTAACAATGAAATAATGTTGAGGGCTCTGGATCCGGAGAATGTTCTCAACTTATCTGTCCGTTTTATTATTTTTTGTCACGGTGTTATCGCTGTTTAGAGAAATCATACCAACAGCATCTCACACACCAATTCTAATCTAGGGTTTGAGATGAGCAAAATATAAGGATTAGATGGTAGAGGATCGTCTCCCTTTTCATTAGAAATCAGTGACTAAAACATTTGGAATGTAGTTTCTTCTCTTAAGCCTGAATGAGATTCTAGCTTTTTAAAAAGACTCAGTCAGCAGGCATCAGGTAATTTCAGCCCCCATTAATGTTAATATGCTTATATTTACATACAGTTCTAATTATGTCCATGTAACTACATGTAAATGCCTGTATATGAGTTTACATAGTAGGAGGAAGTAGGGGCTCTTATTGTAAAATAAACAGGAATTTAGTTGTTGTGTTCTTGTCGAGTAACAGTTAATTCATGATTATTCTAGGAATAACTTGGCTGTTTCTCAGGTTTGTCTGCTCCGTTGAAAGAATAAGAAGCTGCACTCTGTTACCCTTTACTTACATTTAGCGACAGCTCACATTCAGCACCTTGCACCTGTTACCCCAAAGGTCAAAAACAACTTGATCAGGTACAATTTGTCACGGCTTGCACTATTTTTAATATTTTCCTTGTGCTTTATGCAGCACACATAGACCAATATCGGCATGGCCTTCGAGTCCCCCCCCCTGCGAGACACAAACCTGTATTAAGTGGCATCGTTTTTCTCTGGAGTAACCCTTGATGCGAGGACATTTCGCATGGGGCTGGGGATGGTTTCTGTTTCTGTTTTCCTCTGTAAGACAGCGGGAGGTTAGAGTGCACCCAGTGCCTGCAAAGGAATGTTGTTATCCAAACCCATGCTTGTGTTCCCTGATGTGTTCAGGGAGCTGAGCCATGCAGTCCCTGACATGTCTATCCATGGCTGCCTGTCGTCAGTACACTGCTCTCTGGACCTGGAGCACTACCAGCTGATCCGAGGCCTGCTGGAGAACAACCTGGGGGAGCCTTTTGAAGATTTCCTGCGACCTTACAACTTACAGGACCCCAGCAGCTATGTGAGCAACCACACACACAGCGGACTGCAGTCTGAACAGCATGTCCACATCTCTGATGCAAACAATGTCTCTGTTAAGCATGGTTTTATCGTTCAATTTCTTGACTGATTTGAGTCCTCTAAAGGTTGTTGTGGTTGAGCTGACTGTGTTTCCCTTCAGACGGTGTTAAGTGGAGATGTCTATACTAGCATGTCTTTCCTGGTGGACATGATGGATGTCAGTCTGGAGCTCTTGGACAGCCCAACACACACGGAACATAAACGCTCATTAGCAAGGTGGGCCTTTCCTGTTCTTACAGCCCTATATCCATTTAGATTTGCATCATTTCATATGAGCAAATAGGTATACCTGTGACAATGGAATGTCTCTTAGGTCCCTTGAGGCCTTGGACTTTTCTCACGTAAATTCAAATGCAAGCTTAGCATAGACCTTTCCATTTGATACAGATAAAAGCAAGAAGGTCTTCAGCCTGACTCCACAATAAACTCATGAAGTCATATCCACAGTATAGCCCACAGTGTTGGGACGATCTCTGTCTGTGATTCCTACTCAGACTGAAGCTAATACTAGGTTCTGGTCTTTAGCAAACACAGATATGATGTGAAGATGATCATCCCTCACAGCTTATAGCTAGAGCATCTCAGACAGTAGGCGTCCTGGTTGAAAGTTGTAAAAAAGACATAAAAAGATGCCGTCTTAATATTCTGTTTGTGTCTCTCTCACAAAGGTTTGACTTCATGAAATCAAAGCTACTCTTTGAGAGTTTCTCCAATGGATCCAAGTCTGTTAACCTGGTGTCTCATTCACTGCTGGCATATGACACTCGCTGTAACGGACCCAACACAAGCCCAGGGGGGGCCGCAGGGGGGCGGCACAATGTGTTTGACTGCATACTCCAGCCCTCTAAAACCGGCAGCAACCGGGCCACACTGCAGCTGGAGCTGCACTACAGGTAGGGCGGTGTCACACTGTTCGAGCCCCGACGCTTATAGAAATATCCAAAGTATTAAGCCATTTGTGATTAATGCATACATACACGCGTATTCGGGCCTCACTATGAGACATTGAGGCAGATTTCCGATGGCGTTTGGTGGTTAAAAGTTTGTCACAAGTTATGGTTGTCCTTCCTGCAGATCCACGCGGGACTCCTCCTGCTTCACTGTGGTGCTGAACAACCTGAGAGTCTTCCTCATCTTCGACTGGCTAAAGCTGGTGAGAGACTTCCTGCGGGTGCCGGTGGAGAAGGTGCCGGCAGCCGCTGAACCTCGTCCGAGCCGGCCCTGTGACGCCAGCACGGACCCGGGCCCCGCCACCACCAGCACCATCGGTGCCGTCATGCCAAAGACGGTAAAGAGCGGGGTGGTCACCAAGAGATCCACAGTGCCCGTCACTCAGGACCGCTGCCTGGAGGTCAAGATCAACATCACAGGTCAGAGAAGACTTCTTCTCCTCATTTGTTATGTCTGCGGTTGATAAATACCAATACTGTAGATTTTTTTGTGTTGTTTGTAAAATGTTTCTGATAAAAAAGAATGTTGAGTTTTAAAATGGAACTCAGATTAGACTTTTGTTATTAATACGTAATGTTACGTCATGTTATGTTACATCATTTTACATTACAATATGTTACGGAATGTTACGTTATGGTATGTTACGTTGTGTTATGTTGCGTTATGTTACGTTACCATATGTTACGTTGTGTTTTGTTACGTTATGTCAGTTGTCTTCACAATTTTTTAAATGCGAGCCGCATTGATAGGACAAAGTCAGTAGGAGAGCCACTTATACCTCAAAGTATGAAAAGCTGTCATCCCACCCAGAACATACAATATGCAATGCAGCCAACCAATACTGTTATGTAAAGTTTCTTTGAGCACTCTAAAAGCACTATATAAAATAAATGCATTATTATTATTATTATTTTTATTTTTAATAAGAATACATTAATTAAAAGCACATGGTAACATATTCTTAATGGCCTTAAGTTTATTTTTTTCTATCCTATTCCACCATGTATCTACCCTTCCAAGAGCATATTTGCCAGGTAGTGCTGGATAGACCGCCAAAACTGGCAACTCGGCAGTGAGTCACTGTCAGGGGGGCCAGTTGAAATATCTTGTTCCTTGTCTATTTTTACATCTGATATCAAATATTATTATATATTAGGGCTATATTAATTTTAATCTAATTAATCACAAAGTTTCTTGAATTAATTTCGATTAATCACAATCCTAAATATGACTGACAAATTCACATTTTCTGTGTACTGTTATCAGAACAGAAAGATAAATGACAAGAAGCGGATATTACATTTGTTCTTTATTAATGACAAATCAAAAAAAATGTTTTAATTCTAAACAATTTTGGCAACTTAGCCATTGCTCTTTTTCTTTAGCAAATACAGGATAGGTGAATGGGACGTTTTTCTTTTTGAACAAACAACACTTTCACACAATTACATGTGGCCCTTTTACCTTTTGTGTATTCATCTTTTAGCCAGTTGCTAAGGCAAACTAACTGGTTAACATTTTCTGAACGTAAAGCGGACCGTTTCTTCTGAACAATATGGCCTGCGACTGAGAAGAGTCGTTCGCACGGTATCGGAAAGGCAGAGGAATTCATCCATCTGATGAGAGTGTTATACACATCCACACTGTGTTTCTTCCGAAAAGAGCCCCACTTGCGGTCAGATCCTTCCAGCCTGGGACTCTCTTCTATTTGTCCGACACTGGCTGCTGCCGTTGAAGTGCTTGGCCTTTCGTCACGTAATTTATCAAACACGGTGCATTGATCGGCTTTTAAATAAACTCCATGCACCGTCAGCTGTTTCATTAAATTAGAAGTGATACCTCCCTTGCATGCTATTGCGTAAGACATGTGTTGCAATGTCGCAGAATCTGTATCCTTAAATGTGAAATGAAGCCAAACCTTGGAGCGTTTTACTTTTGGTATCTTTATCGATCCTCTCACTCAGTTCTGATCAACAACCAGGGGACCGTATAAAAAAAGAAAGTCTGTCACCGAAATGAGGCACCGAAATGTTCGTTCTTATTCGGTCTCGTTACCGTTTATGTCGGAACCGGTGCCCAACCCTAGTGACGTTACGTCGTGTTGCGCTACATTGTGTTGCCCTATGTTGTGTTACGCTGTGTTACGTTGTGTTGCATTACGTTGTGTTACGTTGGGCTACGTTACGCTGTGTTCGTTTGCGTAACGTTGCGTGCCGTTATGTTCCTTGGAACTGCTTGACGTTGCGTTAGGTTGCATGTCGTTGCGTTACATTGCGTGCCGTTGCGCAACGTAAGATTGCGCTACGTTGCATTGCGTGTCGTTTCGCTACGTTAGGTTGCGTTTCATTGTGTGACGTAATGTTGCGTAACATAACGTTACATTACAGTAAAGTAAAGTAGAGTCTCTACACAATATTTTAATTTATTAACTAAATGCCACTGAGAAAAATCTAATCCATTTACTTTCAGCATTTGACCCGTCCTAGAGGTAGGAGCAGTGTAGGGAACGGTGCCTTGCTCAGGGACACCTCGGTTGCAGTTGGTTTTTCGGGGACTTGAACCGAGGACCTTCCAGTTCACAAGCCAAGTTCCTACGAACTTCGCCACCATCAGCCTTATAAGTTGTTTTCCGAACTAAATGGGAGCTTTAATGACCAGGTGTGTGTTTCTGCAGGTACAGAGTTTGTGGTCGTTGAGGACTCGTCTTGTTTGGATACCAACGCCATCATTCTGAAAGGCACCACCGTCCTCACCTACAAACCACGCCTGCTGGACAGACCCTTCTCTGGCAGCCTTGCAGGAATAGAGGTGATCTCCCATTATCATAAACCCTTTTCATATTCCTACATCCTTCTGAGAGACAGCTGGTGGTGCCTGCCACCACAAATATCCCATACTTAATTAAATAGAGAATGGACTGAAATGTTTCTGCGTCTGTGTGGTTATTGATCTGCCCAAACTTACAACTTCAACTTGCCACTTCGAATGATATTATTTCTTCTCAAGAAAAGTCATTTTAAGCATGGATTGTGTTACTGCTTCTGTTGCCAATAGTACAACTGCCACTGCCATACCACTCCCCATCGTGCTTCTACCCTAGATCAGGGCAGTGAGGACTATTATTACTAACTGACTATTCAGAACCCAAGGTAAAGCTCTGACTGAGAAGTTCTGTCCCCCCCAGGTGTTCTCGTGTCGGCTGGGCAGTGAGCAGGAGACGGCCCTGTCCATTATCGACCCAGTCAACATTCAGGTGGAGCTGTGTGGGAGCCCAACATACCAGAGCAGCTCAGGCCTACTGGACGCCTTCAACGTGGAGGACATCCCCCCACTACTGGAGGTCAGGATAGCACACAACCACAATGAGCTATACAACATGCTAGTGGTGATGGTGCAGTGGGTAATACAACTTCTCCCAGTGTCTGAAGTCTTCCATTTCTCCTGGCTCAGTGGAAATGTCTATCGGCTTTGTTTGTTAACACGATCTTTTTAGCAGTACGTTTTCAAACAGTACCCAATTCTGTTATTTGATTTCCGTACAGTTTTTTGACGAAAATCATGGTCAAAATATGTGCCCATACTACATTAACCATACTGCAACACAACAGTGTCTTTCATTAGACTATCCCTGCCTGGCAGATGTCCACATGTATCGAACAGCTGAAAAACACAGAGGATATAAACAGCTGTTCTGCCTAGGGTTGGGTTTGAAATTTATCAATTCCGATTCCGATTCCGCTTATCGATTCCGGTTCTTATCGATTCCGGTTCTTATCGATTCCCCGTTTCGATTCCAAAATGGTAAAAAAAAGAGGTCAAATGTTTAGATAACAAAAATATCTTTATTCTTTTAAGAGTGAACTGAAAATTTCACAAACTAAACAGTATTTACTAAATGCATATAATACAAATGTGGACAACACAATGGAAAGCAGTAGCGGTTGAACCATTTATGGATAATAATGTTTTGAGCTGCATGTTGTGTGTTTATAGGAAACCTACTGTCATAAATCATACAAGTCACATTCGAGAAAAATAAAAGTCCGTCCGAGTAGCAATAGGGGCCAAATGCTAGAACTAAAGTGCATTCAGTGCACAGCACCTAGCTGCCTGCAACCAAATAAACAAAGTCAATAAAACAGAGAGTATGTTAAAGATGTATGCAACTCAACAGTTCTTGTTAAGAAAAATCAGCATATCAGCTTTTTCTGGTAGTATGTGTGATCTTTCTGGGCAAATAGTGTCTCCAGCAGTGGAGAAAACCCTCTCGCTAGGGGTTGAGGAAGCCTGCACGCAAAAATACGGAAAGGCCACCTCTGATAGCAAAGGATATGTGGTTCTTTTGTTTCACCACCACGCAGCAGGGTCATCAGATGTCATGGTTGGTGGCATCTCTTGGTACATCTTCAGCTCTCTGTCAGTCTGGTGCTGGATAGACATGGTGCTGTTTGATAAAATGTTCATCTTCAGGATGTCTTCAGCGGCTAAAAGCTCCTCAAGCGGTGACATTATAGCCCTCTTGCAGGGAGGTGGCTGCTCCTCCTCTTCCTCACTCTCCTCCTTCTTCTTCCTCATCATTCTCTCTTTGTTGTCTTTTCTCCCCCTCTGACTGCATTGTTCCACCATCTTCACCACGGCCCTGTTCTGTTGGCTGTTCAGACTCAGTCAGCTTTCCTGCCATCATCTTCTCCTTGACCCGGTCCCAGACAGTGCTGTCCTCCACATGGTATTTGAAACGAGGGTCTAATGCAGTGGCCTCTTCAAGAAAGTTTCTGATGCCATCAGTCTGGTACCGCTTGGAAAGGTTTACCCAGACAGCCTGCTTAAGGTTGGACGCAAACACTGTGTCTCCCTCATCAACAGTGAAATGCTTCTCAAGCTTTTGGAGAATTGGAAGGATCTGACCGCAAGTGGGGCTCTTTTCGGAAGAAAGACAGTTTGGATGTGTATAACACTCTCATCAGATGGATGAATTCCTCTGCCTTTCTGATATCGTCATCTGTCAGTCGAGCAAGTCGGTTCCTCTCCATTGGCTTTCTCAGACGCTGATCCAAGCTGGCTGCTTGAATTGCAGGATATTGCTCAAGGAATCGTTCCAACATCAAGTAGAGGGAATTCCAACGAGTTCTCACATCAAGAATTAGGGAGTGTTGAGGCAGTTCTATAACACAAACAAGACAACCAGATTTAGAAATTATATATTTTTTATTTTAGTTTTAACAGTTTTTGTCCTATTCTGTGTGTGTGTGTGTGTGTGTGTGTGTGTGTGTGTGTGTGTGTGTGTGTGTGTGTGTGTGTGTGTGTGTGTGTGTGTGTGTGTGTGTGTGTGTGTGTGTGTGTGTGTGTGTGTGTGTGTGTGTGTGTGTGTGTGAAATGTGCATTGTTTGTTGTTGAGCCTTGTCAAATATATATTATATATATTTATATTGGTTTGTAGACAATAAAGTTATCTCGTCTTATCTATATAAGAAGATCCAGTTTTTATATGGTGTAGTTACATAACACATACTAAGAGTTATATTATGTTACTTGCGTTGTGTTAACAAATCAAGACCTTCAAAATGTACATAAGGCACTAATGAGCTGTCCTATAAAAGGGTCAAATGAAGTAAACTGAGGGATGCTTACTTAGGACTTGTTGCTTCTCCCGGAGCACAGTCTTTCCCATGGATGAACGCTTCATCCAGACAACAACATCCCTGATCTTCCATTTATTTTGCCACTGATGCCAGAGAATAGACACTTTGTGCCCCAAGATTGAGTGTGTGTGCAAAACAGCCTAGCTTTATGAAACGTAGCCTTTTTATGGCCACATCCATGTTCGCTGCGTTATCAACAGTGACCGCCACTATTTTATTGATTATGCCAAATTCCTGCAGAATTTCACCAATTTCTTCAGCCACCACTTGTCCTGTTTGTTCTTTGTAGGCTGCTTTTGTTTTGAGAGCTTTTTGTCTTTCCCTGAATTATATAGTTTGCGGTCACTGTTAGGTAATGGTCTTGCAAAATGCTTGTCCAGCCGTCGCTGGTTAAAGCAACTTTGCTTACGCCACTTAGCTCAGATACAATGTTTGATTTTTCCACCTCATACCAGGCAGGAATCAACTCATCGGTTAAGCTATCTCTGGAGGGAGGCGTATACTTCGGATTTAGGGCCTTGGTCATTTCCCTGCAAAAAACGATTCAACATAACAGTATCTGTTATTGTACAAGTACCCTACAATCCCACAAACATTTTTGTTAACCTTGCATACCTAAATGACGGAGATTCGACCACAGAGAAGGGATGAAGCCCTTTTACTACAAATGCCGTTACCGCTCTGTGACACTCCTTTTTTTCTTTGGTCAGCTTTCCTTTTAATGCTAAAGAGAACGGTGTGTCGCGGTCAGCTCTACTGGACATAGCGGGGTGCTACTAGTGCTAGCTGTTGATAGCATACTCAGGCTCTGAGACCGCAAGACATCAAAGACGGTACATTCTTTGATAGCGATGCCGTGCATCGCTATCAAAGAATTGGAAGTGCAACTAATAAACTTCCCACAGGCATTGCACTGTGCCTTGTCGTTGTCTTTTTTAGCGTAGTGAAGCCACACTTTGGAGCGCTTACCGCGTTCCATCTTTGATAGTGTTGTTGTGAATGGGCCATGCTGCATGCTGGTATCTAAACAAATCACACGTTGCGTTGATGCATGACATAGTCACGTTAAGTATACAGGTCCTGTCAGATAGCCTACGTCCGTGCATATATGTAGCCTTTCTTTGTAATACTAACGGGTTACCACGTTTAAGAACCGTTAAGCAGAACCGACATTTTTTTTTTTTATGGGTACCCGGTACCCAGCATTTTGTTATAGGTTCTCATTTGGAACCGAGTTTCGGTTCCCAACCCTAGTTCTGCCCCAGTTCACCAGTGAAGAGACTTTGACTTGTGAGGCTGCTGGATAGCCCCTTTTAATAGTGTTCTGTTTCTGTTCCAGATTCAGTTTCCTACTCTGGACATCCGTCTGTCCTACAATGACATTCAGCTCTTCTTGGCCATCGCCCGGTCCATCCCTACCTCCAGTTCCACACTGCCCTCTGACTGTGAGAACAGCACTACGCATGCAACTACACCCAAAGACCTTTTCAGGCAGAAGACGGAGGCCCTCATAGGTGTGTGAAAACTAACGTCCTGAGTGATTTTCAGTCCCTAGGGACATGTCTTGGGAACCAAAGGCTCCTAGATTCAAGTCCCCAAAGGGACTAAGTACTGGGTTGTATTGGATTGTTTGATATTTTGCTTTAAAGTTGGCAAAGTTGCTGTTCAGTAACAGTGATGTGCACAATGCTTGGCTTTCTGAATGTGTGTTTTGTCTACACAGCGGGCCAGCTGACCCATTTACAGGACCTTGGCTTCAGGAAAGAGGACTGCAAAAGAGCCCTGATGCACTGCAAAGGTGGGTGAGACCTTTAACAGTTCCCCACAGCTGGGGAACTGGTAGCAGAACTAACTCTGTTAATTGAATGAGACGCTTTATAAAGACAGCATTATGCATCCCTCAGGCCAGCTGGACCAGGCTGCCACGTGGCTGCTAGAGAATGCTGAGACCATGGCGGGCCATGCCAGGGTCCGGGCCGACTCTGCCTCCAGCAGCCACTCTGCTCCTCTGTCGGGGGTGGAGGTGAAGGCTGAGAGTGTGTGCATCTGCTTCATTGATGACTGCCTGGACTGTGACATACCTCTAGCTGA
Source organism: Eleginops maclovinus (assembly GCF_036324505.1). Classification (NCBI taxonomy): domain Eukaryota; kingdom Metazoa; phylum Chordata; class Actinopteri; order Perciformes; family Eleginopidae; genus Eleginops; species Eleginops maclovinus. Next base: position 631,047 of record NC_086349.1, on the reverse strand, counting down.
GCTCACCTTCTCCAGTAAGTCTCCCATCAGATCTCTCTCTGTGTTGTGTGTGAGTGGAGGTCAGTATCTGGAAGAAGACATTAAGGACTGTAAATGTTAGTATTTTAAAACTAACTTAAAGTCACCACAAGACACACAACACACCGTGCCTCACACAAAATAAATCAAATCATTGAGTAGATAATGAATAATTGCACTCACATGAAGTTATGTGTCTCTACTGCAGGGCTCTATGTGCTACAGCGCATCGGTTCCACGCAGGAAGGAAACGCCAGCTTCACTCTGTCAGGAGACTACTACAACAGAGAGTTGTCGGGTAATAACATTTACTTCGGATTCCTTTTTGTTTCCACGTATGTTTTTTTAGTTGAATACTCTTTTTATTGTCATTTTTGTAAACATTCAGACATACAACATACACCTTCATTCACACACAAAGGTGGGCCGACTAGTTACTGAACATATAACAAACAATACATCTCTCTGTGGGTTACAGTAACATCTCCTTAAAGGTCTCCTATTGTGCAAAATGCACTTTTTAATGTTTTTATACATAAATATGTGTCCCCGGTGCGTAAGGAGACTCACAAAGTGTGAGAAAATACGACCATCTCTCTTTTCCTCCTTACCCACATTTTTTAAAACGGGGGTACAAACGAGCTGATCCAGATTTGCTGGCGATGTGACGTCATGACCGAAATGTCAGCTGGCTTTACATTGAACTCCTGGCAACGTCCCGTCCACGTGACACGTCCCAACCTATTGCCCCCCATATACAGTCGGCGAGCTGAATCCCCTCCCCAGCTGTGTGTCTGTGTATTCAGTAGGATGTCTGCAGGAGGGACTTAGAGTTGTTGTAAATATAATACATATAATGTCTCTGTTCTAGTGGTAAACACTGAGAAGTGTTTCAGAAATAATGGCGTTTAATCACGGCAGCGTTTAGCTGAGTTTCTCCCAGTAGAAAACTCTTCAGAGGAGAGATCATGACCCAAAGGGGCGTGGCCAGCAGCAGCTCCAAAGGGGCGTGGCCAGCAGCAGCTCCAAAGGGGCGTGGCCAGCAGCAGCTAGTTCATTTAAAGCTACAGTCACAGAATCAGCACTTCAGGAACAGGGCTGAAATAGAGGGGGATGAGGCATGCTACAATGGGGGATCTGTTTGGTATTTTGAGCAAAACACTTCACAGACATGTTTGTAGAGATATGGCCCTACAATATATTGTAGAATATAGCATAATAGGAGACCTTTAATACAATCATGTAGCAAGATATGTGGGATTATCTCACCAAACATACAAGTTCCTTAAATACAAGCACAGAGAGGAATGTAAATTGTATTCATAATGCCTGAGATGTGGCCTCATTACAATGAAACATCAAACAAGAGGGGAAGGTGAAAAAAAAAAGTATCTTTTTGTCCCTCCTGGGGCTGTCAGGACTTAGCAACCATTTTGCAGAAGATATAGCAGAAATATAATCCAATTAATATTTTATCTCAATAACTGTTAATATTGCCACTAGGGGTCATTCATCCAAAAGGATCAGTGAAAGGTTGCCACTTTCTTTGGAATTTAATTTAATTTTTTGTAGTTCAAGATATTTCATTATATCTCTTAATAGGTGTTGGTGCCGTTTTTTGATCCAGTTGAGTAGAATTAATCTACGACCAAGTAGTTTGATGAATGCTCCCATGTTAGGTTCCACACTGCTTCTATTATATTGTCCATTATTCCTTCAAATGCTCAAAGGGTTCGTTTTAATATGCTTGACAGTGTTTGGGAAATACCAAACCAGTAATTAAGTATCCTCGGGCAGCTCCAAAACATATGACCCAGTGATACCAGAGAAAATCCACAAGGATCACATGAAGGATCAAATCCTGGAAATATTTGATTGACTTTTTTTTTTTAGCAAAGTAAACGGTGGATTATTTTAAATTGTGGGAGGCCATGTCTTGCAAACACTGACAGTCTGTGAGTGTGTCAGCACTGTCCGCCTTTACTCCTCAGTGATCTCTACCCGGAACATCCTGCAGGCTGACTCCCACTATTATATGTTATTGTACTTGCCAAATTAGAGAGTTTGTCTTAGATATTTGATATAGCTCCTTTTTTATGATAGTCTTGTATAAGTAATAACTCCATTGAGGATTGGTTGGGTGAGTTGGGAAATGATGAAATAGTAAATCCTCCATTTTTTTTTGATTACTGGAGGATTAAAATGCGTTTGTTAGGAATCTATTTTATTGAAGATCCTCTAGCCCAGCCTTTCTCAAACTTTTTTCAGTCAGGGCACCTTTCAAAAGTGCATAAAATCCCAAGGCACCCCAATGTAAAATATGATTAAAAACGACACTACATAACTGCATAGCCTAAACATAAATGCAAATGTCCTGTTTATTTAGACGGGACAGTAAAGTGCAACACGAACTGTGAATAATAATAATGATAATAACAACTTTATAGGAACTTTATCTAGCAGCACCTTTAAAAACACAGAAGTGCTTCACAAAACAATAAACCAGTCACAAATGTCATAAAACCACAAGTAGTAAGCAAGAACTCAACAACAAATTGAGACCAGGAGAACTCAAATGAAGTGCAGGATGCAGTTAAAATAAAATAAAGGGGGTAGACATGACAACAAATAAATAAAATGAGATACAATGAATAAGATAAGAAAAAGATGCAGGTTTTAAAAATGTCATCATAGTACACACACACACACACACACAATAATCCACAATGAGAGAGGAAGAGAGAGAGAGGTCGACGTGCACGCAGAGCGCAGGCAGGCTCTCACACTTACACAAACAAGCCATGATGCAGACTCAGGGCTGGTGGACGAAGGCTCGCATGCAGGCTGAGGCTCCATGTTACAGTCAATCATGTCCGGTTCTTGTGGGGCTTTTATTTTTAAAAAACGATCCATGCTGTTGTTGCTTGTTCCTTGCTCTTTTTGAAATTAATGTATTTTCGCAGTTAAATCAAACAATGCGCTGCGCTGGCATCTGACCCCGGTGGGCGGGTCCGCGAGTCAGATTTTTAAATTAATTTAAAATAAAAATTATATATATTATCAACATTAATTTACAATGTTAGTAATCCATTAGTAGGTAAAACAATGTATTTATGTATTCACATTTTTTTTTTTTATTTTGGGGGGGATTTTTTTTTTTTTTATTATGTCAGAATACGTAATTTTTTTGGCGGCACCCCTGACACAGTCAGGGGGCACCCCAGTGTGCCGCGGCACCCACTTTGAGAAAGGCTGCTCTAGCCTACTCCACCAGGCAGGAACCAGCAGTCTGTGTTTCATGATGTTGATCTTCGTGTGTGTGTGTGTGTGTGTGTGTGTGTGTGTGTGTGTGTGTGTGTGTGTGTGTGTGTGTGCGTGTGCGTGTGCGTGTGCGTGTGTCAGGCTGGGAGCCCTTCATCGAGCCATGGCCCTGCTTCATCTCCTGGCAGCAGCAGGCCGCCGGCCGTCTCCACCCTCCACGTTTTAAGATGGGAATTCGAGCCAAGCAGAGACTGGACGTCAACATCACCTCTGTCCTGTTGGGTGAGTAAAGTCTGAAACATTCTGTACACCTCGCACATCTGGCTGCATATTTGGCTGCACAGCTGAAAACAGTAATTTGGGGTTCTGATGATGAGGGAGCACTTTTTTTTGTCTTTTCAGAACAATACAACACCACCAAAAGCTCATGGATAGCGGACTACTGTAAGGAGGAGGAACAGACCCCCCAGTCTTCACCCCCCCTGACCTGGATGGGCTCCTCAGTCGACCCACCTAGCTTTGTACAGAGTGAGTACTATCTACACACTGTAGTGCCAAGAAATCACTGCAAGTTAAAGAAGTTCTTCGCAAAGATATTCTGATTTGAACAGATTTCCTTGATGGCTGTCTCTTTTATAATGATATTATTTATGAAGAGACAGTAACAGAGCAGCCAAGTGGCCTGTGTTTGTTCTAGTGCTGTACCACAGAACTTAAAAAGTGTTAACGTACATCAGTAAGGTGACATGTTCCTTCATCACCATAAACACACACACACACTTTATTTTGACTTCATCCCCCACAAACCACTCTGTTGCCACAAATAACCCTTAGGTTTGTAGTTTGAGTAAGATTTGTTAAGACAATAACTATTTATTGGTGAGGTTTTAAAGGTGTGCTTCTTCAGTTGGAGCCCACTCTGAGCCTCAGAATGAGTACTGACAGACAGACATATCAAACCGTGTTGCTTTTGATTTTGTCAGGCGATTTGTTGATAATGGGAAAAACATGAACAGCAGATATGCTCAAAAGGTCCAGTCTAACAGTCTAACATCCATGGCTTTGTTGTAACGGGGGTCCTGACGAACTTGGTTGATCAGTTCCTTTTTTCTCAGAAATTGCAGGCGGAAGATGTTGGAGCTGCTTTGCTCCATGATTGTGTTTATTTTAATATAAGCAAATAAATGCTAATAACATAAGAAGCATCAATCTATGTCATCACATGACCTGTCACTCATCAGCCAAGTCCTTGCCTAGAGTAACTGAATGGACCCAGGATGGTGGTTGCTATGTTGAACACACAATTGATGATAGAAAAGAGGTGAAGCATGAACGGCACTGTTGTTAAACCTGAACGTTGATTTGCAGCTCCAGAATGAGGATGATGTGTGTGTCCCTGCATGTGTGTGTTGTGCTGTAACTCTCTCTCTCTGCTGTCAGGTGCTCCTCTTGCTCACCTTAGAACTAGGAGCACAGCCACCCTGACCTGCCTCGAGCAGCAGATTCTCTCCAGAGGTACAGTTCAGAGTTTAGCCCCGGGCAGCAGCACGTTCACTGTCAACGCTCTCATCCAGACATCATCCGTTCTTCCCCATGGCTGCTGGGACATGAGGCAATATACATCTGTAGTGGGGGTCCATCAAAAGGAGTCAAGTGTTTCCTGCCAGCAAATGCTGTGCAATGCAATGACTCTGGGGTTTAGAAGTCAGGACAGGTCCATGAGCTGCCCAAAATTCAGAAATTACAATATAATAGCTATTACAACATTAAAATATAGAGGAATATTAACATGATATAAAGATATACCCTGTATAATATGATAGAGCTTTCCATTTGGAGTCCCACCTGGACCTGTGTTGGTCTCCTCCCTTGTTTCTCGCAGTCTCAACTGTGGCCATTTATAGTTGGAAAAATGGACCTATACAAAGGAGTACTATTATACGTTTCAGCCTCTGAGTGAACAGGGGGTTACCAGTCAAATGATAGAACGAGCGGGATTACTGTCTGTGATTAGGGCTGCACGACTTGGTGAAAAAAGTCGTATTGGGATTATTGTGGACAATATTGCAATTGCGATTTAATACACAAAGTGTAATATGTACTTGCTTGATCAGGAAAAGGAAAGAGCCCAGACAAATGATAATTTTGACATCTGTATTTCTCAAAGAATCCTAAACAAATACAATAATAAAAAAAATATCTTAGTGGTAAGCTACTGTTTTGAAAATAACTAAAATAACTACCAAAATATATCTTCTTTGAAAATTAAGGTTTTTTCTGCATGCTTTCTGCACTGCTATACAGTAAATATAAGAAAACAAACATTTTCATAAAATAAGAAATGTTTGACCTCATGTAAACATATGTAGCATATCTGTGGCGGCATACGCTATAATATGCCGCCACACCCCGTTGCCAAGCAACGTTTATTGTTTAGGTGTCCTTCGATAAGTAGGCAGTCATATCATTAGCTAGAACTAGCTGGATCTGATCGATATGGACCTAAAAGACAGAGAAGTATAATCTGACGCGAGATAGGATCTCTATCAGGATCACCGCTAGCTCCGCCACTGTTACGGGACCAGTGAGTGGAGCAAAACACGTACTTCAAGTTAAAGACCTCGCACACTTAGCTATCTTATCTACATCTGGAACAAGCTAAACTAGTTATATGTTTATTCTTCACTGTCGGGTCACTCATTACTGGATCAGCGAGCTGCATGAGACGGATACAGACTGGCTGCCAGGAGACGGAGAGAGGAAAAGAGAGGCTCCGTTTATTTCTCCCGTGTTATTATCCAAAGTTAATGTAAACTTTTGAATATTGTACTTCATCTACTATAAGTACATAATGATAGTGATCCGACTGCACACTGACATTTAACCATGCAGCGAACACGTAGTCAATCTCACCATCACATTCTTTTTTTTTATGAAATCGCAGCCTATTGCGGTTATGTAATCGCACAAGCTGATATCGCGCTTTCGAATAAGATTCGATTAATCGTGTAGCCCTATCTGTGATGGTGGATTATTTGCTAGTGCTTTAACCAGTGTAGAACATGGAAATAAGCCACAGCATGATTTTTTGCATATAATGCACCTTTTTGACATCCGTCCTCATCATTAAACCAATTTGAAGTATTTTAAAGCGCTCACTCAAAAAAGAAATCGAGGAGCAAATTAAGAAGGAAATGTATAGCCCATATGCACACTTAGCGTTAGTTTTTTAATACAAATTCTTTCAATATTGAGCATTATAGTCACACAGATGTTTTCCTCCTCTCCTGAGGACGTTTCCACTAACCGTGAACACAGCAGAGTGTGCAGTGTCTAGATCTGACCCTGGAATTGATTCTATATCTTCCAGAACATCCCACTACACATTAATATGTCTCACAACCACTAACTTGTGCCAGTGCATTATTCCAGGAGTTCTCTGGGCAGATCACTCGGCTGGCGTCTTAAACATTAAAATCCAACACCAGGGAAACACGGTCCCTCCACAAAGTGTGTGATGTACACACAGTGTTCCTCCTCTTGTCTGTCTGGAGTCCTGCATCTGTCCTGCACTTCAACCGTCCACAGCAACAGCAGCTGGGTCGGGGGGGCAGGCTGGAACCAGGTCTCTGTGGGAATGATGGGCTCAGCAGTGGAACAGTATATACTCAGATTACAGCCTGCCTCATCCCTCCTCTGTAGACAGGCCTCTCTGATTTGTGTTTGCACAGCATGACTCGTCAGTTGCTTTCCGCTGCATGGCCAGTGCTCGTTATCCATTTAGAAATGTACTCTGCATTATTAGTTTTGTATTATTTTTATAGATTGTTGTATTGTCTATGATGTAATAGAGAACAATGCTTTGGTACATTTGATTATCATTTTACGTGACGATAATGGCATTTCTTTCAAGTCGCACTTTGTTATGCTACTTTTGATAAATCAGTACTTTTGAAAGAAGAACGTTTTGATACCTGCTTAATTAAGCAGATGTGATAGTAAGTGTGCATGTAGAGTTAAACAAAATGTTGTCCAGTTAACACTCTGAAAAAAGTAGTTGGGATTGATCTGTAAATACTGCATGTTTGTGTCAAACCTTAAAAATAGCAACGGATAAGTTGCTTTTTTAAAGAGCCATGGATTCTTCCTAAATTGTGGGCATATTAGAAAGCAGCATTAGAGATATGTTGATGTGTAGTCCTTAGTGTTATGCACCCTCAGTTGATCCCTATCTGTACAATAAGAACTCCATGCACCTGTGTCTCGTCTGCAAGATCTCAGTTAAAGAAGAGTAGTGCATGGCTGTTAGTGTCCACCTTCCTCTTCTTCAGTCACCACTGAACTCTGACCCAGGCTGATGGGTTTCTTTTGTCTTCCAGCTGATGTTAAGCTGTCCAAGAGGAGGCAGCCGTTTGTGCCCTACGCGCTGCGCAACCACACAGGATGCACCATGTGGTTCGCCACTCTGACCACCACCCCCACCAGGTAGGAGCAGCATAACTTCCTCCATGTGCTCATCACTGCACATACAGCATGCAGATCAGAACAAGTATCCCAGGATGCAAACTGAAGGTGCACTCACTTGGAGCTGGGTGAAAAACAGCCTTCCAATCCGGCCCGCGGAATGCCTTTTAGGAAAAAAATATAGAGAAGTCTGTAACTGTAATTTTCTCCACTTTTCTATATTTGTATGTATAAATGTTGTACATGTGCGAGGCAGGGGGATAACACCACGTTCTACCTTAATAGATCCCACTTTAGTTTGTGTGGTGTAGTGAGTCTGGTGGTTAGGATTACACAGATGTGGAAACAAATGTTAAGTAATAGTTCATTAAATGTGAACATTTTCCCAATGTACTTTCAAAAAGGGACCACTTTGGAGTTTGGGTTATTTACAAGTTATTTAGCTATGATTTTACTGGTCTGGCCCACTTGAGATCAGATGTATGTGGCCCCTGAACTTAAATGAGTTGGACCCCCCCCGTTCTAGAATATTCTTATACCATTCATCACAATCATAAGAAAAGGAAACCTTGTTGATACTAGATGTGCATATTAAATTTGGTAACATAGGAACATTTACTTACAGGTATACAGTATGTCAAATATGAAATGATATTGTCAGGGTCATTATGACATGGTTCTCCAGCACCCAGTTGTAACCTCAGGGTGGATCTCAGAACCATGATTCCACATGTTCCACAGGGTGGCACTGTCTCACAGCAGCAGTGCAGACTCCATCTCAGACGTTCATGGCCCAGGGACTGATGACACCCACAATGTGAGCCAGTGGTGGGAGGTGCTGCCCGGGGAGGAAGTCCCCTTTGAGTTTGAAGCCCGAGAGAAACTCCGCCACAGGTACACATCTGATTCCCTGTAGATTTAATTAAATAAACATGACATTTTATCAAACAGTTGATTGGTTTGGACATCAGTCCTACCAGTTTATTCACATTGAACTCAGGACTGTTATCTCGACTGTCAGTCTGAAGGTTGATGTGCATACTGTCCCTCTTTGATATAAAGTTTCACTATGCTTTCAGATGTCTCGTTATCAAAGTCAATATGACTGCTTAAATGAATCCCAGGTTATAAATGAAACGGCCTATGTGTGATGAGTCGTTGATGTTAGCTGTAACTGTTGTTCCTTGCTCTGCTGTGCTTTGGTTACCCTTTAATATGAAACTGTATCTAGTATAACTGTGTGAAGAATGTTTGTCATGATTATGGATCCCTAATGCCTCGCTGCCTCCCTCTGCAGACACACTCATGAGCTGAAGCTGCACCAGCTGCTGGTGCGGGTGTGTGGGTGGGAGCAGGTGAAGCCGGTGTCGGTGGACAAAGTTGGCGTGTTCTTCCGTTATGCAGCTCCGGACAGAAACAGCTCCTCCAACACGGTGAGCACCCGTCAGACACATTGTTCATGTTCAGCCTTAGTGACAATTTGCCTTGGAGTTTGATGTGTTTCTGCTCTGTTTCACAGGTCGGCAGTCCTATTAGCAGAACCAACATCATCCACCCGCATGTTTATGTGAGTCACTTCTTTATTTTATTATCCTACAGCTGTGTGGCTTGCTCTACACCATCAGACCAAATGAGTTGATAGATAAAACAATCCTATACTTCATGTTTTAATCTGAATAAAGCAGCCAACGGCTCAGTAAAGGTTAAACAGTGAATAAAACAGGCACGTTTGTTGATCAACAACGTTATGTAATGCTTTTTAATTTATTGCAACTCAAGGATTCTATTATCTATTAAGCAGTATATAAACTGTTTACTCATTTCTTATATATGCTTACAGTATAAATGCTTTAAATCTACCCAAACATTGTTTATAAGAGTGTTACTATCACTTACAGTCAAATGCATCTAACAATAACAATGTTATTAAGCAGCTTAAGGACTTATGAGGGCCTTATTTCCTATTACCTAACAGAATGTCCCCAGGTATAATAATAGCAGGTGCCTGGTTGACTGTTAGAGGGCTGCAGTAGTTGGATCCTCACTGAAGCTTCGTATGAATTTAAACCTGACCCCCCCCCCCGTCCCCCAGTTCTCGGCCCTGCCTCCAGTCAGAGTGGTGTTCTCCATCACCATGGAGGGCAGTGCCAGGAAGGTGATCACTGTCCGCTCGTCCCTCATGGTGAAGAACCGGCTGGATGTTCCTATGGAAGTCCGCCTGGACAGCCCCTCTGCTCCTGACAGTGAGACTCTCTCTGTTATCATTCACCACCTTTATCACACAGAGTTCTTTGTTTTCCTTTTTCTTGTTCATCTTGTAAATACATGTGTGTACCATGTGGGTCTCATGAATGCAACCACCTGTGTCCCTGTGCTTCCAGAGCCCGTGGTGCTTCCTCCTATCCTTCCAGGCCAGGCCTTGGCGGTGCCCCTCCACCTCACGTCCTGGCGTCTGCAGGCCCGGCCCAAAGGCCTGGGCGTGTTCTTCTGTAAGGTTCCCATCCACTGGACCAGCGTGGAGCGGTTCGGGGAGATCAGCAGCAGTAAGAGGGACTGTCAGTCTGCAGACTTTGATGACAGCCTCAAGCGTGACTTCAGGTGAGTCCACTCGGTCACAGATGTGGTTCCCTGGTTTGGTCTCCCTCTAACCTGGCACTGTTTGCCTCTGCGTCTCTCAGATTCTCTGTGGTCATCAAAAAGGAGAACTATCCGGAGCAGCAGCCTGCCAAGAGGGTTGCAGGCAGTGCAAAAGAGATCTATCGGCAGCCGGGCCACACCATCTACCTGCTGCCCACCATGGTGCTGGCCAACCTGCTGCCCTGTGACCTCAACTACTACATCAAGGGCACATCCATCAGAGGCTCCCTGAAGCCGGGGAAAGAGGCGGTGCTTCACGCTGCCGACACTTCTCAGAACATGGAGCTAGGTGAGGGTCACTGGCTGTATTTGTCTCCTTTAAAATCATAATAACTTTATTCGTCCCACAGAGGGGAAATCTACATTGTTATAGCAAATACTGGAAAAAACACAAATTACATTTTACAAAAATACACATCCAGATTTATTTCAGTAGTTGAATCATCTACAAGTTAGCATCCAGTAAAAACAAAAAGTATAAAGCGGTGTATATATGAACACTGTAGTCCAACACATACAGTGGTATGCAAAAGTTTGGGCACCCCTTAGGAAAACCACTGCATCAGTTTGTCACTTGCTGAGCTTTTGAAGCAGCAACTTCATTTTAACATATGTTATACCTTATGGTAACAGAAACATCTCAGTAGTGAAATAACTTTTATTGGTCAAACAGAAACATGTTTATGTGCATTCAAACAAAAATAGGCATGTGCATAAATTTGGGCACCCCTAAGAAATAATTCCATTAATATTTAGTATTGCCTCCTTTTGCTGCAATAACGGCCTGTAGACGCCTCCTGTAGCCACAGACAAGTCCCTTAAGCCTGGCAGGTGGTATTTTGGCCCATTCTTCCACACAAAACGTCTCCAGTTCAGTCAGGTTTCTTGGCCTCCGTGCATGGACAGCCTTCTTCAAATAAATCCATACATTTTCAATGATGTTAAGGTCTGGGGACTGGGATGGCCATTCCAGAACATTGTACCTGTGCTTCTGCATGAATTCCTTGGTGGATTTTGATCGGTGCTTAGGATCATTGTCCTGCTGAAAAATCCAACCCCGGCGTAGCTTCAACTTTGTGACTGACTCTAGAACATTCTTGTCAAGAATCTCCTGGTACTGTAAGGAATTCATGTGGACCTCAACTTTAACAAGTTTTCCAGTACCTGTGCTAGCCACACAGCCCCATAACATGATAGATCCTCCACCAAATTTTACAGTGGGCAACAAGTTCTTTTCATTGAATGCAGTGTGTTTTTTTCGCCATGCATACCTGTTCATGTTATGACCAAATAACTCAATCTTGGTCTCATCTGACCACAGTATTTTATTCCAAAATGCTTCTGGCTTGTCCAGATGTGCTTTTGCATACCTCATGCGACTCTTCTTGTGATTAACACTCAGGAAAGGCTTTTTGCACATCACCCTTCCAATGAGCTCTTCCTGGTGCAAAGTACGCTGGATTGTGGAACGGTGAACAACTACACCATCAGCAGCCAGATGTTGTTGTAGTTCTCTGGAGGTGGTCTGTGGCTTCTCTGTGACCATTTTCACCATCCTTCGCCTGTGCCTTTCCCCTATTTTTGTCGGCCTACCACATCTTTCCTTCACACGGACTGTTCCTGTGGCCTTCCATTTCACAACTACGTTTCTGAATGTGGAGACAGACAGTTTAAACCTGTCAGATAATTTTTTGTACCCTTCTCCTAATTTATAATGTTGGATTATCTTAGCTTTCAGGTCAGTGGAGAGTTGTTTTGAGGTCCCCATCTTGCCACTCCCTAAGAAAGAACCTAGGCCAGGCACAGCCAGCTATTACCTATGTTAAATAGCCTTTTTCATGATTGGTTCCACCTGTCTTTGTAATTGAAGGTCTAATGAGCTAATCAAAGCAATTTTGTGCAGCAACCTGTCAGCTATAAATCCGTACAGGTGTTGAAATGAATGCTATTTATAAGGGTGCCCAAACTTTTGCACATCCCATTTTTTGCATTTTATTTTATTATAATAAAACTATGTAATGCTACCCTAAGAATTTTGGTCTGGAAAACACTAAAACGTCTACATCTTTGTAGGAAAACAAATGTTGTTGCTGTGATCTTCTATTATAAAGGAAAAGCAAATTGTCATGAAATCTCAGAGGGGTGCCCAAACTTTTGCATACCACTGTAAATACGTGCCAGTGCCAGAAGGTTTGCTGTGTCTCCCAGCACAGTCTCAAGAGCATGGAGGAGATTCCAGGAGAGCTGGACAGAGCCGTAGAAGGTCCTTAGCCCATCAGCAGAACTGATATCTGCTGGCTTGCAATATCCGTTCTAGTTAATCCCAAAGGTGTTCCGGTGGGTTGAGGTCAGGGCTCTGTGCGGGCCAGTCCAGTTCTTCCACACCAAACTCATCCAATCATGACTTTATAGACCTTGCTTTGTGCACTGGGGCACAGTCATGCTGGAATAGAAAACTGTGTCCACAAAGTTGGAAGCATAGAATAGTCCAGAATGACTTGGTAAGATGAAGCATTAAGAATCCCCTTCACTGGAACTAAGGGGCCGAGGCCAACCCCAGAAAAACATCCCATAGTATTACCCCTCCTCCCCTCCCTTTACAGTGGGCACAATGCAGTCAGGCAGGTAAGGTTCTCCTGGCATTCCCCAAACCCAGACTGGTCCATCCGACTGCCCGATAGAGGAGCGTGATTGGTCCCTCCACAGAACCGATTCCACTGCACCTAGTCCTGAGTCCAGTGGCTGCTTTACACCACTCCATCAACGCTTGGCATTGGTGATGTAAGGATGCATGCAGCTGCTCGGCCATGAAGCTCCCGGCACAGTTCTGGTGCTGATATTAATGCAGAGCTGGTTTGGATCTCTGCAGTTATTGAGTCAGCAGAGCTTTGGCCACTTCTACGCACAATGCGTCTCAGCGCTCGGCGACCCCGCTCTGTAACTTTACGTGGTCTGACACCTCCAGGTGAGTTGCTGTGGTTCCTAAACGTTCCCACTTTGCAATAATTCCACTTACAGTCAATCGTGGAATATCTAGGAGAGCAGAAATGTCCCCATCTTACTTGTTGCAACGCTGGCATCCTAATACAGTACCAAGCTCGTATCCAATGAGCTCTAGAACGACTCATTCCTTCACAAATGTTTGTAAAGGCAGACTGCATGGCTAGGTGCTTGATTTACAAACCTGTGGCAACGGGACTGAATGAAACACGTGAATTCAATGATTAAGAGGAGTGTCTCATTACTTTTGTCTATATAGTGTATATACTGTATATTGCAAATATACCTTTCCCCTCTTTCACTCTTGCTGTTCTTGTGTGTCCTTTAGGAGTCCTGCTGGAGAGCTTCCCTGTGTGCAAAGAGCTGCTTATTCCCCCCGGCACTCAGAACTATGTGGTGCGCATGAGGTTGTATGACACCAACAAACATCTGCTCTGCCTCACCATCCGCATCATCCTGCGAGCACAGGGGGCTCTGAAGATCCTGATCTCTGCCCCCTACTGGCTTATCAACAAGACTGGTAAAGTTTCATATCCAGTATAAACTACAGTTTAGCATTTTACAACAAAAAAACAGCCACTGCTTAAAGAACAAGCTTCTTTGTTATCATTCCCTTAAACAAATGTCCGTCCTTAGGCCTGCCGTTAATATTTCGTCAGGACAACGGCAAAGCTGATGCTGCTGGCCAGTTTGAGGAGCACGAGCTGGCCCGGAGCCTCAGCCCCCTGCTGTTCTGCTACACAGACAAGGAGCAGCCTGCTATGTGAGTGTGTGTCAGAGTCAGGGCTGAGCACAATCTGAACGGTCTACTGTCTGAGTTGGTGACAGACGTCCTCCTGCAGCCTTTGTTGTAAATGACAAATGGAGTTCAGTGTCGTCTGAGCCCTCAATCCCTAACTCTGAGAACTGGAGGAGCTGCTCTAAATGCATTCAGTATCACCACCAGGCAGTAACTCCAGTCTACCCGTCTATCTTGATCACAGGTGCACGATGCGGATCGGGAAAGGGATCCACCCAGACGGAGTTCCAGGCTGGTGCCAGGGCTTCTCCCTGGACGGGGGCAGTGGAGTGAGGGCAGTGAAGGTCATCCAGCACGGCAACAGGCCTGGCCTCATCTATAACATAGGCAAGTTAACCCAAAAAGGTCTCAGTTGTCACATGATCAATAGAAATGTCTGTCAGGTATTCATTGTTCCCTGCCTGATCCCCACAGGCATCAGTGTGCGGAAAGGGAAAGGACGCTACAGGGACACACACATAGTGACTTTTGCCCCGCGCTACCTCCTGGACAACCGCTCCACACACCAACTGGCCTTCGCTCAGAGAGAGTTTGCAAGAGGAAAGGTGAGGAATGAATCCAGAAACAGGTTCAGGTAGCTCAGTTGTAAACGCTCACACAGCACACAGGGATCTCAGGGGGGCCATGGACATGGTTTCATACCACTCTCTCTATCCATTTCCTGTCTGCATCTCTACGTATGTGCATGCGTGCACTCGCACTAATGCTCTTTAACCCCAAGCAGCAACTGAGTCCGGTCATTGAAGCCAGTGCAGTTGCCTTAAACCCGCATTCTCTCTAATATCCAGCAGGGGGAGACTCCACTGGCTGCAAAAAGAAGATTATTGTATATAATGTGTTAATTAGAAATCTTCTTCTTACTTCACAATAAATGTAGTTTCACAGTTCCATCACACCCAACATCACTTGTTCAGATCTTACCTTTTGAAAGTTAATTCTAATATTTTGGTCGCCTCAAAATGTCTTGTTTAGCATTCAGTTGACCTTAACTCCATCCTCTCTTGTCAGTTCTTGTTGTAAAAATACAAAATGGCCACGGCCAAAAAGCAGATAGTTACAGTATTCCACAAAGCCATGGGTGACATCATGGCGGATTCCTCCACCTGTCATATACAGCCAACGCCTTCCTCCAGTTTTTCCTACCAGGGGGACAGTAGGTCCAATATGACAGGAGTCATTGAAGATCTTTTTTTTATTATAGGGTACGGCTAACCCAGAGGGTTACATCTCCACCCTGCCGGGCTCCAGCGTGGTCTTCCACTGGCCCCGCAATGACTACGACCAGCTGCTGTGTGTGCGCCTCATGGACACCCCCAACTGCACTTGGTCAGGAGGCTTCGAGGTCAACAAACCAAAGTCCTTCCATATCAACATGAGGTGAGCTAAATATGCAGTATATAAACCCTCTCCAGAACACACAAATGTAATAACTATATATATAGTTATATATATATATATATATATATTGAAGTGAAGAATTTGGAGTGGATGTTGTTTTGAACAGGGACACACTGGGGAGCTGCTTCTTCCTGCGGACAGAGATCACCCTGAAGGGAGCCACCTACCAGATTTCCTTCTCTGACACGGACCAGCTGCCTCCACCCTTCCGTATCGACAACATCTCTGAAGTAAGCCCCTGTGCAG
This sequence comes from Eleginops maclovinus, assembly GCF_036324505.1. Classification (NCBI taxonomy): domain Eukaryota; kingdom Metazoa; phylum Chordata; class Actinopteri; order Perciformes; family Eleginopidae; genus Eleginops; species Eleginops maclovinus. The sequence continues at coordinate 615,224 of NC_086349.1, read as the reverse complement.
ACCGCTTCAGTAGCATGTGTCTTTGTTTCCAAACCTACACCTTATGGACTTCCTGCTCTCTCCTCCTGTCTTTGTAGTCTGTGCATGCTAAGTCTTTCCGATGACGTTGAGTTATGTTGTGCACACACAGTAATAAAAAAGGTAAAAGTGAATAAATAGTGATGTTGATCAGTTATTTTTTAATCAATTCATTGATTGATATGGTCTTAAACTTAATAAACCTCTGTTAGTGTTAGCTGTTAGCTTGTTGTTTAGCCCTTCAGCAACCTGCTGCTAGCCGACTGCTAACGCTATGAGCTCTACTCCTGACCTTTTAAAGACCCGTTTGTTAATGTTTCATCATTTAGTAAAAACAAGGTGCCTCCAGGTTCAGCAGCATCAAACGCTTGAGTGTTTTGTTTGTCTCCTCCGTGTCTCTGCTCCCAAACAAATTAAAACATGATAAACATGGTGTGTATGCAACTTTACATGCGCACTAGTCAGTAGGCCATCAGATAAATAGAGTGTTAGAGGCATGTGATTCCAGGAGTGAAACATCTTGTTAATCGGGTCTAATCCCTCTTAATGAGAATGTTGAACAGATTCTGTTGTTCCCCCCATCAGGTGCCGATCCAGTGCTGGCAGCATGGTGTGGCTGATGTCCGCCTGCACACTGAGGTGAAGGCGGGCTGCGTGCTGGACTACGCCTGTGATGAGCCCACCCTGCCCCCCTACCTCACTCTGACTGTGAAGGGGGCGGGGTCCTCAGAGGTCACTGCAGACATGAACTTCTTCAGAGAGTACAACAAGCTTTACTACGAGAACTTCATCTACATCGCTGCCACACACACCTTCTCCCCGTACGACCTGACCAGTCACAGCACCATATATCTTATGTTCCTCTGTGTTCAAACGGTAAAGCTTCCTCTTGTTGTTGCAGGAGAGTGGAGAAGAGGCCTGTTGGGAAAAAGCGTCTGGTGAGCTGTGCTGAACTGGTTCTCGACGTGGACACTAAGACTCAAAGGGTCATCCTGAAAAAGAAGGTACTATCTTCATTCCAGGTGACCCACACTGAACAGGGTAGGGGGAGGGTGAGGGTGAGGTGAGAAAGGGCATGCACTGTTTAAAGACATGTGGTGAAACTTTAGAGGGGAACTAATACAGAAAATCCAAGTGCAAATCAACAAGGCAGAGACCAAGGAATCCTTTACTCACAGACTGCTGGTTGGCCTTCATGGTGCTGGGGGCCTGAGGGGACAAGGTGCTGAACAGGCGGGGGCAAGGTGGCTTTTGTTATATGACACATAGAAAATAAGTTCAGTGACAGACTAAATGCTGTACACAGGGACCTTAAGACAAATGAGATGTAGGACTTTTTAAATGCCCGGATGAAATTTAAGAAGAATTTTAAATATCGATTTCTGGATCCACATGACGCTGATGTGAGAATTTGGTAGATGATTTTTCCAAGACTTTTGAGAGATTGTTTTCATATTGTAATACCAATTAAGAGCCCTTAAAGACTTATAAGGGTAATGGAAACTTCTGGAGTCAAAACACAATGAGAACAGGGGAGAGCTGGAACTTGATGGAAACACTGAAGGTTTATTATGAAGTTAGAGCCAGAGAATTGACAAGATGTGCTGCAGCCACCAGGTGATCCCAGCGGTTCCCCGACCATTTTTGAGGTTCTCTCACCCCGGTCTCATGTATAACACTGGTTCTGAGAGAATAATCAACATTCTGCATAACAAGATAAAACAGGCAGAGCACTATAACCTCTATCAGCTGACGCCAACAGGCAGGAGGAAGGAGACAGAACACTGAGAGCGGCCCAAGGTCTCAGGCCTGAGCTCTGAGAGGGCAGGAGAAACAGAGAAACTGGGTCAAAGTTATGGGCTGATAGGAAAATATGTCCCCAACATTAAGGATCTGTTGGAACCCTGTGTAAGAATGTTTTATCAAACAGAAGCACACCCTGAGGAGTTATTTTAGTTCATCCATAGTGAAAATGAAACATAATATTTGCATCATATGATTGTAAACTAAACAGAGGGCAAACGGTTATTGGACATTTGAACACAAGTTTCTGCATATGACAGCTGCAGTTTCCTCCAGTTTTAAATGATATTCTTTAAAATATATGAGATATGGGCAACTATAATGTTTTTTTGCATACAAACATAAATCCAAATGATTTGGAAATCAATGATATTATTTTGTATTATATTTGCTTTGATTAAAACAAATATTATAAGCAGTATAGAACTAGTGTTTGGAAGTTAAACAGGTAATAAACTCCTCTTAATTTCTTGCCAAAACTACAATTTACAAGACTACATTTGAAATGTACTAGCTCTCCTCCTGATTTAACACGCATTCATTTTTTATATTTAGCATTATTATGAAGGAATTAATGGTGTTAGCCCAGGTTGATTAGGCTTACATTTTTTCTCTCTGCATGCCTCTGTGCCAAACACACACACAGTTTGCTGTCATTGTGCAGCTGTGGGTAAGCATTGGTGATAGGAACCCGGTAATGGAGTTCCTCCCAGGTTGCAGCCCCTGAAGAAAGTAACACAAAGTAGTGACTTTAACAACAATGACTGTGCTGTGATGGCTGTGCAGGAGCCGGGGAAGCGTTCCCAGCTGTGGAGGATGACGGGGACCGGCATGCTGTGCCATGAGGGCTCGTCCCCCCCGCAGAGCAAGCCTGCACAGCCCCGCCCCCTGGACTCTTCTCTGGTGCTGGACATCGCAGGGCTCGCAGCTGTTAGTGACAACAGGTGTGTAGTGTGTGTGGGATCAGCAGAGGTGTCTCTCATTGACGGTGTGTATCACTGAACACTCCCATCCTGTCTGTCTCTCCCAGTTTCGAGCCGCTGATGCTGAGGAGGCCAGACTCGCGCCGCAGCACCACCCAGACCTGGTACTTCAGCTCCGGCATGCTGACCTGCGGCCTGCCTCGGCTGGTGGTGCAGGTAGGAACACCAGGCTGTCTGTGTCTTTGATTTGCAATTTTGATGCATTAAAATGGAAAAAGAAGAAGATTAACCTTTATAATCTCCTTATGGGGAAATTCAGTGTTCCACTCTGTTTTATACACAAAGTACAAATACACACACATTACAAATATACTGTGTATATTATTATTAATACTGTTTCCGATTGGGACGTGCAGACTGAGCCAAGCTTTGATTCACGGGAAAAAAACACCAGGGGCACACTTTCCCACAATGCAATGCAGGCTGCACAGTCCCCCCAAATAATTGAGCTCAGTGCTACATTTATTCTGATGTGAACATGTAACAAAATACTGAGGTATGTAACTTCTCTAAGTCATTGATCCATGAAGTTCTAACATGTACCTTCTAGGGGTGTTGAAGTTAATCGTTTCTACAATGCATCGCAATGCGGACGTGAATGATTCTGCATCCATGCAGCGACTATAGCGTAGTTACGTCGCTTCTTGATTTTTCCCCGCACCATAATGCTTTTTATACACTTTATTGAACAATTATATCAATACATTATAACAAGGCACATAAACCTCAAGGTCCATTCCCAAGCGGACCTCTGGGCAGTGGGCACATTATGGATTTTATGAATTAAACAGGGAAGTACGCACGCTTAAAGTCTGTCACTCGGTTACGCTGACACAGACATCAAGGAACAGAAGTGACAGCGGCACAGCAACACCAAACACGGAGCAGTCTGCTTTACCCACCAACAAAAGCAACACAGTCCCAGAATCAACAGGCAGAATGACCCGCTCTGAATCAGTCTGTGTCGCTGCGACTCAGAGACACACATGGAGTTATCGCGTTACTGTCATGGCAGGTTTTTGGTGGATTTAACCAACTCTTGGATTGCAGAGTACGAACGTTTTCTCGTGATCTTCAGACGATAAATACTTCCGTAAAGTTTGTGAAGGCAGGAGGAAAACTTCCGCGATTATGGTCTCCTCTTAGTCCCCCCCCCCTGAAAATACTGAGTGACATGTTGATAGTAACCATAGTAACACATGACAGGGTTTTTTTTTAAGTATTGGCTTTCAGGCTATTAAAATATTGCTGAATTCAAATTATAAATACTTAAAAAGTGCTTGATCTAAAAAAAAACCTTATCATTCACTTAAGCAAATGTTGATCTCTGATTGAGATACGATGAGTCTAACTTAATCTCATAAATGCATGGGATTTATGAAACAGTAAGACAGAGAATATAAGTGTGTTTTTGTTTCAGTATGCTGTTGTAAATACTCCTGCTGTCCGCTGTATTCAGACTAAAGTAATGTTTGTGATGCCACATTAAGGACATTCATATCCTTTTGAGTTGAACACAGTTGAAGCTGCAGCTGAACTGTAGAAGTATTAGTTTGTTTTTTGAGGATAGAACAATTTCACACTTAGGGAGGCTAGACCTATACAATTTATTTATTTTGGTTAATAATTTAATGTCAAGACATTTATGTTATTGATTTCTAAAGCACTTTCAAAATAGTTCGTATTTATCTGACTGCTTGTATTCATTGAAGAAAAAGAAGCCATGTGCAGTAATATAGAAAAGCGGATGCATCGTGATATCGAATCGAGTCGTTGATAGGATAATCGTGATTGAATCGTGAGACCAGTGAAGATGCACAGCCCTAGTACCTTCACTGTGCTGTGATGATACTTTTAATAAATTCTTAGTTCCCAGTAAGGGAAAGAGTTGAAATAAAGAAAGGCATTGTTTGCCCAAGGCATAAATCCCTGAAAAGTCCCTGAAACTCTCTGCTCTCCTGTCAGCGCTGCGAGGATCAGAGTCTTGGGACTGGTGTCTGTGACTTTAGCTGATGTTGGATTTGTTCTTCAGGTGAAGGGTGGGCTGTCAGGTTTGTATGATGGAGCAGAGGTGGTGCTTGGACCAGACTCAAGCCTGCAGGCTCCTGGCCCTGAGCAACAGTTCATCAACCAGAAGATGAGGCCGGGTTCTGGTGTGCTGTCAGTCCAGGTGCTGCCGGACGGACCCACACGCGTCCTACAGGTCAGAGCCAAACGGTCCTCCTCTGGATTCATGGAGGAATGGTCTTTCAATGCATTGATGCAGAGCTGCCCCTTAAGAGGTTTTATTTTTGGCTTATCCCTAGGTCAATCACAATATATTCATGAATTCATCTAGCTGGCCTCTCTCCTCCACTCTTGTGCTGAGTATTAAAATGCTAGGCACTCCGTTCAGATGACTGATGAATGAAGAGATCCTAGAGGAGAGGCCCTTATTGAAAAATCTGAACCCTCATTTGAAGGTGTAGTTGTTCTGTAAAGTCTTAGAGTCACAGGTCCGTATGATGTACTGTGAAAAGCTATAGAAGACATGAGTAAGTTGTGTATTTTCTCACAAGTTTATACTCCAGTAAATGGGACGGAGATTGTAATAAAATACAAAGGAATTCAGGAACATTGCAGAAAGAACAGTCACATGACTTCTCTGAATGTTCCTGATGTCATTGTCCCTGTTCTGCTCTTAATGACTGAAACAGGACGGAGTCATGTGCAACCCAAAGGAAAATAATCAATTCACATATACTTATAGCACTATTTCTGTGAAAGGTGCTATTATAAATAAACATATTATTATTATTATTATTATTATTTACAACCCCATGACTGACAGCTCTTTATTTCTCTCTGTGTCTGTGAGGCAACAAGCTGCTGAATGTCTGCCCTCAGCTGTCACACTGAAGTATGAGGAGAGGAGGAATGTGTTGATCACTAACTAGCTGATTACTGAGCTTCACTCCACTGAAACATCCGTTTTCTTTGTTGCTGTCAATGACTGCTGTGTCATGTTCAACACTAATTAGCACAATGCTGGTAACTGAATGTAGAACAATGTGTTGCTTACCCCTGCTTCCATATATCACAGTTTTTATCTCAAATTTTCCTCTGCTGAAATGCTCTGGTAACATCTACTGTTTATTTCCATTGGCGTGGACCGCTTCACTTCCATTTGTGTGTCTGTTTGTAGATCAGTGATTTTAACCAGAGGAGAATGATCCGCAGCTCCCCCAGCACAGAGCAGGACCGGGGGAAGGAGGAGGTGAAGAAGAAGGAGCCTGAGCATGAGCTGGAGGTAACACTGAGACCGTTTGTGCTGACATCCTCTCTACCTCTCTGATCACAGACTGTGTGAGGTCTCAGGTTCTTACGGAGCCCCCCCCCCTCTAATGATGCTTTATTCTCAGGTGTTGGTGAACCTGGAGGAGGGTGTGGGGGTGTCTCTGGTCAACAAGGTCCCAGAGGAGTTGGTGTTCACCACACTGTCAGGGATAGATGTCCACTTCACTCGCACTGCGGCGAACGAGGTGCTGGAGCTCAGCATCCAGAACATCCAGGTGAGCCCCCCCCCCCACATTTACAGGAGCAGCCAGTCCTGAAACTGATGTGAACAGAAGTCCTCTTGGTTCCTCAGCATCTCACAGCACAATATAATAATAAGGCTCCACCATGGAAAAAACACAGATGTACAAACACACACACACCTCCTGCTGATAGGGCTAAACACGTTATCTTCAATTAAAATGTGAGGAGTGTATCTGTCACAGTGTTGCTTTGCTCTTCCTAGACCATACTTTAGATAAAGCAAAACTCTTTAAAAACAACGACTATGAAATGTAAGTCAACAGGAGGAATCTTTATTTAATAGAGCAACGATTGGATGCCTCTCAGCCTGTGGCGAGTGTTGTGTGAGCAGCGTGTGTGTTGTGCTCTGCAGGTGGACAACCAGCTGCTGGGCAGCACGCAGCCTGTGATGCTGTGTGTGACGCCTAGCTGCAGCGACAGCAGTGTGAGCGACAGCGGCCCCGCCCTGCAGGTCAACTCTGTGAAAGTTCCCAGCAGCCTCATGCTCACGGACCTGTTCAAGGTGAGGGCCACACTCAGGAAGTTAGACTAGTCTCAGATCCTCAGCAGGTGGTCGCTGGTCTCCTGACATGTGTAGTGTGCAGTGAGCAGTCGATAGAATCAGGGGACTGATGATGTGAGCGTGATGTGTTCACAGCACCTCATGGTGACCGCCCGCCGCTTCACCGTCATCATCGAGGAGAAGCTGCTGCTCAAGCTGCTCAGCTTCTTTGGATATGGACAGACTGAGGCTGGTGGGTCACTAGTTGATGTTCTTAAGATGTCTTTCATGCTGTTAGTAGCAGTCCTTTGGTTGTAATGATGTTCTGTTGCTGTGATGAATGCAGAGCTGGAGAAATTGGATGAACACATCTATGAGAAGCCCAGCGAGGAAACGGGACCTCCCAAGCGCTACTACTTTGAGAACCTGAAGATCAGCCTGCCCCAGGTCAAACTGAGTGTGTTCACCTCTCACAAGCTGCCCCCCGACCTCAAGGTAACCCAACACACTCACATTACTGTTGAAGTGTTAGTGGTCATAATCAGTGATGTCAGTAACGCGTTAATCTAACCTGACCACTTTTTTCAGTAACAAGTAATCAAACGTGTTACTCTTTCCTAACCAGTAATCAGATTAAAGTTACTTATCCAAGTCACCGTGCGTTACTATTTGTGTCATTTTCCTGAGTGAAAAGATATATGTTTTGCTTTGTTCTTGCGTCTCAGGGAGTGACATCTATGCGACAATTAAGTCACGTTTTCAGCAGGAGGACAACTCACGTGTAATACCACGCAGCGACACAAACGTTACCAACAATGGAGGGAGGAGAGAGATGCGCGTTTTCTAGCTGGAAATACAGTCACTATTTTGAGTTTGTGTCAGCTAAAGATGATAATATTAAGGTTCGTTGTACTCTCTGTGCCGGAGAAAAAGTTCTATCTAGCTTCAAAAACACTACGTCAAATCTGAAGAAACATTTAGAGTCGCAGCATGGCACAGTCAGACTTACAGAGCAGGTCCCACCAGGTGGAGCGAAGCAGAGAGCTGCGACTAAAGCAGGAGGTCCCCCACCACCCAAACAACAAAAGCTGGACCTCGGTGCAAAACCAGTAAGTGGGGGAGAGATGAAGAAGTTGGTCAGGCAGTATGAGGGCGGTGGTGGCGAAGTCCATAGGGGGTTGGCCTGGGAACTGGAAGGTCACCAGTTCAAGTCCCCGAAAGACCTAGTGCCACCGTGGTGTCCCTGAGCAAGACACTGGTTACCTACACTGCTCCCCGGGCGCCGTACATAATGGCAGCCCACTGCTCCTAACACTAGGATGGGTCAAATGCAGAGACCAGGGCGGTGGTGGCAAAGTCCATAGGGGCTTGGCCTGGGAACTGGAAGGTCACCAGTTCAAGTCCCCGAAAGACCAAGTGCCACCGTGGTGTCCCTGAGCAAGACACTGGTTACCTACAGACAGGGTCAAATGCAGAGATGCCTAGTACTTGTACTCTGTGCAATGACAATAAAGTTGAATCTTCTTCATCTTCTTCATCTTCTTCATGATGTAGAGGAAATACTGCCCTTAAACACATGTTGTCGGCAGCTGCTGAAAGTAACTAATAAAGTAACTTGTAATCTAACTTAGTTACTTTTAAAATCAAGTAATCAGTAAAGTAACTAAGTTACTTTTGAAAGGAGTAATCAGATTACTTTTTCAAGGTTACAGTGGCAACACTGGTCATAATGCATTGTGAGTACAGGAGAACTTCATATCAATGAACATAAAAGCCATCAGTCAGATGTAGTTCCCCATCAGTGTGTCCAGATATCTACTGACCTTTAAAGGCACATTATAGGAATAATTGTCATGAAAGATATATTATGTATGTGGACTTCAGGATGACTAAAGGGTCCAGCTGCCCTGAGAGGAGGAGAGGTAATACACTCTCCGAACATGAGATCAGCAGCAAGACTCACCTTTACACAAAATAATGATCCCAAAAACACACATGCACCCAAACATGCAGAGCAGTCAGCAGCAGTGTCCCCCAGTGTTTAATGAACTTACTAAAGCCTGCAGGTAGAGGGCCCATAGTCTTGGCATGTCTCTAAAGTGCTATAATAAGTTTGATGTCCCTCTGTAACTGTGCTTCACTGCTCCTCACATCTTTGAATAAGGCTGTGTGTTCTCTGTAGGCTCTGAAAGGCACCCTGGGCTTCCCTCTGGTCCGCTTTGAGGATGCTGTCATCAACATGTACCCCTTCACCAGAGTGCACCCCTATGAAACCCAGGAGATCATCATCAATGACATCCTCAAACACTTCAGAGAGGTACGCTGGGTTCTAATCTTTACCAGGGTTTCACTTAACTGCTTAGCATAAACTCAATCCAATCCATTGTAAGACTTTGTTGGCCAGCCATTCTCCATGTTTGAAAAGTAAAGTGAAGATCATTTCTATCAGCTGCTACATGCACAGCTCCACCTGTGTGTGACGTGTAGGCTGAGCTCCTCTGCTACATTCAATAAGATGATAGGACAAAACTGTAATGGTCCGATCAAGTCTGCTCCATTTGCAACATCACAAGGACGGATACACTTAGCACAAAAAGTAAGGACATTTGTGTTTGGTAGGTTACTTCTTTATGGTAACAAAGCTTCTTGGCAATAAATCTTACACCACCTGTTTATTTCTCTTTTAAATGGGGCCACATTTGTGAGGAACATGCATTTCTGGGAGGACCAGCTGATGTGAGATAATGTGCCAAATCTCATCTGCCGATGCCACACAGCTTCTTATTGCTGTTGCTACTGACTCTTGTTCTGAGCCTCTAGTACCCAGAGCATGGGCCCTGCTACAGGGGTCAGTTGGTGTCTGCTCCAAGGATCAGCATACCACGTTTGACTGATCTGGATAGATCATGTAATAGGGGAACTTTGAGCAGGTTTTCTGCGGAACCAAGTTGCAGCATTATTTGGCGGGAGCCCTACTAGTACAGTCTGCAAACTGAAGGCTAAGTTCCATATGACGGGGGTTGTCAGAGACGGGGCGTTTGATGTGTTTTATATTTGTATGCTGCATTGTTGGAGGAGCCTCAGACTTTTCCGGTTGCCATCCCTACCCTGAAGCTACTGTGCACATGATGATAAAGCCTTTAATCTTTGTATCACTTTTTCCTGTGCAGGAGCTGATGAGCCAGGCCGCTCAGATCCTGGGCTCCGTTGACTTCCTGGGGAACCCCATGGGGCTCCTGAACGACGTGACGGAGGGCATGTCTGAGCTCATCAAGTACGGCAACGTAGGGGGGCTCATACGCAATGTGACCCACGGAGTGTCCAATTCTGCTGCCAAGGTACCCGGCTCCTCCTCAGCTGTAGCAGTACAGGTGTTCCTGTGGAGTCAGCTCATGAATCTACAAATCTAAATCATGTGAAAGTTGTAAAAGATCTCATCTTTCTTCAGACTATTTTTAAGAATTGTAAAGGGTCCTTAGGTGCCTCTTAAATGAATGTAGTAGTAGTATTATTGTTATTATTATGATTATTGTTATTATTATGATGCATAGGGAGCACGTCCTGTTTCCTGTGTGTCAGTTTGCAGGGACGTTATCAGACGGGCTGGGAAAGACCATGGACAACCGGCACCAGAGTGAGCGAGAGTACATCCGGTACCACGGGGCCACCAGCGGGGAGCACCTGGTGGCAGGGATCCACGGACTGGCACATGGTACACCGTCACTCTGTGTCTGCACACAACTCTGGGCTTAAGAATTATTCCGTGGGCCCCCTGAACACTCAAAGCTCAAAAGAATCAGAGAATGCAGAGCTGGCTGTGAGGGTGGATTTTAACAAGGCATTAAATGTGTTGTGAGCGAGGACTTTGTGTATGTCTTAATAAGCTGTCAAACATTGTAAAGCGTTGTTAGGCATGTAATGGAGTTCCTTTCTCTCAGTACCCAGCAGCAGATAGACAGACAGACAGACAGACAGACAGAAACATACAATATAATAGAAGAAGAAAGGACATATATCATTAGATTATTTCAATATTACACCATATAATGGCAATGTGGAATAAACTGATTACTCTACAACAATCTCACTAAGCTACAGAATAAGACAGACACAGAAGCCCTCATGGCTATTCCCTCCTGCTGCTGCATGTGGGCATCCATGATGGTGTCAATGGGAAACTGACCAAATGAATCATGGGAAGTGTCTTCACCTCTTGTATAATGTATTGCTGTTATTTCTCCTTATCCCACAGAAGAAATGGATAGTATGTTAGAGCAGTAGACGGGACAGTGCGTCCTCTCAGCACCGCTGATGGTGCAGGAGGAGCTTGCTCCCTGGTCTGTGACAACTCTTTGACATGTCTCCCTCCCCAGGTATCATTGGAGGCATGACGAGCATCATCACCTCCACGGTGGAGGGCGTGAAGACTGAGGGCGGAGTGGGCGGCTTCTTCTCGGGCCTGGGCAAAGGTCTGGTCGGCACAGTGACCAAACCGGTGGCTGGGGCTCTGGACTTTGCCTCAGAGACGGCTCAGACGGTCCGGGACATGGCTAGTCTCAGTAACCACAGGTGGGCTGAGTCTACTACCAGTATAATCTGCAGCAGTACCACAGAGCGCCCCAGGCTTTCTTCTCACATGCACAGCTGCAGCATAGATGGTGGAAATACGCTCATATGAAAATGGCGGAGTTAGCAGCATGGGACACATTAAAAAACATGTGGAGTGTCATAAACTATAAATCAAACAAATATGAACGAGTTAACACAGGATGAAAACACTGTAGGAAGAACAGCTGACTGAATACATCATGATCAGATTAGTAGATCTGACTAATTACTGTGATGCTTGGATGCATTATTCTAGAATAATTAATATATGTTCACCCCTTAAAATCATATATTATTACATAATGCTGCCTTGAATTACATTTGAGGGATCATCAATGTAATGTGGTATTTAGAGTTTTAGGAAATATAATATTGGATATAGTCTGCTTCATTCATCAAAGCACAGGGGATCAACACGTCAACATGAAGGAGTGTGCGACATGACAGCGATCTGAACTTACAGACTGCATGCATCGCTCTGAGTTACTGCTCAGGGTACTCAGGGTTATTTTGAAGTTACCTTTGATTACTGTAAAGTTCTAATAGTCAGTGCAAATCCTGCTGATGTGATGCTGTGTTGATTAGCTGTGTGTGTTGTGTTGCAGGCTGGGGGTGCAGCGGGTCAGGAAGCCGCGCTGCTGTAAGGGCCCCCAGGGTCTGCTCCCCCGACACTCGGCCACTCAGGCAGAGGGGCAAGAGCAGCTGTTCCGCCTGACGGACAACATCCACTCTGAGTTGTGAGTCTCCTGTCACTGTGTGTGTCTGAACCCTACTGACCTGCTGTTCATCACACTGACTGTTTACTGCCCCCCCCCAGCTTCATAGCTGTAGAGCCCATCGACAGCTACTGCGTCCTCATCTCCTCTAAGGTGGTGTACTTCCTGCGGCCGGGGGAGTACGTGGACCGAGAGGCCATCTTCCTGGAGGTGAAGTACGACGACCTGTACCACTGCCTTGTCTCTAAGGATCATGGGAAGGTGTATGTGCAGCTCACCAAGAAGGCAGAGAGCACCAGCAGTGGGGTGGCCATGCCGGGACCCTCCCACCAGAAACCCATGGTGAGAGAAAGAGTTGAAAATATACAAGTTGAACGTGATGCCATATTAGATCGAATACAAATGTAAAATGTACAGGATGGAGTAGTGAGGTTCAGCTAACAGAGAGAGGCTACAGAGCAGAGGGTCAGAGGGGAGCTGTTGGACAGAGTTATGGCCGTAGGCAGGAATGTTCTGCTGTACCTGTCCTTGTGACAGCAGAGCTGGAGCAGTCTAGTGAAGGAGCTCCGCTGTATGTCCAGCTGCAGGTGGAGAGGGTGGGGGGGTTATCCATGATGGACAGCAGTCTGTTGAGAGTCCTCCTCTCCATCACAGCCTCAAAAGGGTCCAGTTTGATGCCGATGACAGAGCCAGCTTTCTTAAATCCTGGATATCTTCAAATCCTCACCTCTTCACCATAGCCTTTGACAACTAACTCAACTTAGTCCCCCGTTCTTCTACCACAACTGCCATTATTTTGTTTTTTATTTTTATTTTTATTTTTTCTATTCTTTTATTTGCCCTACTTTTTTGTTTGTGTATTTGTTTTCTGTCTGTCCTCACTACATGGAAAGCGGCCTTGGGTACCTAGAAAGGCGCTACACAAATTGAAATTATTATTATTATTATTATTATTATTATTACTATCCTGTTTATTCAGTCTGATGCTGTCCCCCCAGCAAACTGCAGCAAAGAACAGTTCACTGGCAACAACAGACTGGTAGAAGAACTCCAACATCTTGCTGCACACGTTGAAGGATCTTAGCCTCCTCAGGAAATATAGTCGGCTGCTCCCCTTCTTGTACACATCGTCAGTGTTGGCCCTCCAGTTCAGTACGTTGTCTAGGTGCACTTCCAAGTACTTGTAATCCTCCACCACAGCCACATCCTCTCGCAGAATGCACAGAGCTGTGGAGACATCCTCTTCTTCCTGAAGTCAATGACCATCTCTCTGGTCTTGACCACATTCAAAAGCAGATGATTTCTTCCAGTCAACGCAACAAAATCCTCCACCAGCGCTCTGTACTCCTCCTCCCCCTTTCCTCTTTGAGAAATCAAAGAAGGTGATTCTCACAGTGCATCCTGAGCCATCCAGGTATGAGTGAGCACGCTGCAGCAGGTAGATAATGGCATCGTCCACCCCCAGGTGAGGCTGGTAGGCAAATTGCAGAGGATCTAGAAATGATCTCACCTGCGGTCTGAGATTGGACAAGACCATTCTCTCCAGCACCTTCATCACATGAGATGTGAGAGCTACTGGCAAATAGTCATTGAGCCCAGACGGAGTCGTCTTTTTAGGGACAGGAACAACACAGGACCTCTTCCACAGCACCGGGATGGTCTCGCAGGCTCAGGTTGAACAGGTGTTGAAGAACTGGAGACAGCTGGCTGGGGCAGGTCTTCAGAACCCTGGGGCTGACAACATAAAAGCTCCTCCAGCACTTTGGACTGCTTAAGCGGGAAAGAGTAATATTCCCAGAATGACTGAGCTTTCTTTTCTATATGAGCTCCTGATAGGTGCTTATGATACCAGTTATATGATTTCACCTTCATTCACACCTCAATCTCTTTATTTTCAATGTGTTAACAGTAACCCTGTATCGGTCCTCTCCCCAGGTCCATGTGAAAAGTGAGAGTCTGGCCATCAAAATCTCTCAGGAAATCAACTATGCCAAGAGTCTGTACTACGAGCAGCAGCTGATGCTTCCTGCCAGCGAGAACGAGGACTGCTTACTGCTGGAGTCCTAATCACTGTTTTACAAGGATTGGTCACTTTTCTTAAAACCTGAGACGGTCAGGGCTTTTATTGATATTTGTAGGCCTGAGTATTTTAAAGGGAACAGTCGGACCCGTGGCTCAGTCACATGACCTGATGTCTGGCAATTGAAATCTCATCATATGCGAGGCACTGTGAGTTTGATGAAGAAACACTGGCTCCATGTTTATATGTTCTATATGTTTGTGTATAGACAGAAATGTAAATATAGCTGCATACCAATCCCAAACACCAGTGTACATACTGTATTGATTATGAAGTGTGGAGAACAACAGAACAAGCCGATGTGAAATATAAAACAAACTGCCTTTCCCTCTATTTTGTGTATTAGTGAAAATTACTTGGCGGAAGGGGGGTAATAGCACTGACACAGGGAGGGAGGGGACCTGCAGCCCCCCCCTGCCTCACACACTGAAGCTGCCTGTCTCCGTCTCTGCCTTTTACAATCACACACCTCCAGGTCGGACATGTTTTATTTGAACCCTTTTTTAACGAGATGCTTCCATCTGCAGAGTCCTGCTCCACAGGGCGGAGCACCCTTCCTGAGTGTTGGTGTTTGGGTTTAGCTTGGTGTCAGGAGAGATATTCCTGAGTTATGTGTTAGAGGAGTGGATATGTGCTCTTTACAATAACCTTCATGTGGACACACTTCAAATAAAGCCCCCCTGACAGCAGCACTGTGTGGCCCTTCATTTCTAGACTGCAGCGTGCACTGTGTTCAGGCTCTGCTTCATAATAAAACATGGCCTCTAAAATCAAGCTAAGATTGAGGCTTAACAAATTTGCTTATCTGACATGAAGTCAGCCAACAACCCCCAATGTGTGACATCACTTCTTACTCTGCCTCCTGCCCCTGCCTAACCCACACCCCTGTCTAATCACAATTCAAAGAAATGAACCAATCCAAACAATTAGAGCATCAGTGCTCAGCTCAGGACCTGAAGGCTCCACGATACCTCTCACTTCTCCAGAAATATCTAACTTAAGATCTCCTATTATGCTAAGTGTTTTGCTCATCATCCCCCTCTATTTCAGCCCTGTTCCTGAAGTGCTGATTCTGTGACTGTAGCTTTAAATGAACTAGCTGCTGCTGGCCACCCCCCTTTGGAGCATCATGATCTCTTCTCTGCGAGAAACTCAGCTAAACGCCGCCGTGATTAAACGCCATATTATGTTCCAAACCACATCCAGCATTATTTCTGAAACAGTATGGAGCTCAAACGTTTCTCTCGGTTTACCACAAGAACAGGACCTTTATATTACACACAGTCTCTCCAGTTAGGGCGGACGCGTATTTGTCCTCCTTAGGTGCATACCATCCTTAGAAGGAGGACAAATACGCGTCCGGCTTGATGCTGCGCCGGACGCCGGACAGGGCATTGAAAAGCCGGACTGTCCGGCCTATAGCCGGACGTCTGGCCACCCTACCTGGTCACCCTATCTCCAGTACAGCATTAGCTCTGAGTGTTAGCATGCTTGCTAAAGTAAACACAGACCATATTACTACCAGAACAGAGGGGATTGCAGCTGTATATGGGGGACGATAGGTTGGGACTTGTCACGAAGGCGGGACGTTGCCAGGAGTTCAATGTAAAGCCTAAGTCTGGTATGGTAGGCAATGGCGAGAGACAAATAATGTTTTGAATTGTGCCATGAATTACACATATGATGTGAAAAATGTCTGTCAATTTAAAAGATAATTTTGCGAGTCTAGAAAAAAAAAAGTTTTATTGTGAAACTGTGAAGTAACACTTATTTTTTGTGTGAAACCGCTCTATGAACTACATCTCTGGTCTCACAATACACGTCACCACCACCAAAAGCGAAAGAACAAGCAAGACCCATTGCTGATATGCCTACAACTTGGTACAAAGCGCACAGACATCTTGTTAAAGTTATCTTGATACCTCTTATATTTAGTGGAGTGAAAAATTATGACATCAGTTATGACATCACTTACTCTTGGATTTTTAGTATTTCTAGTTGCCTATTTTAATAGTCTTATATTTCAACAGTTTTACAATAAACTAACTTTTTAGACTTGGAAATTATTTCTTAAGATTGAAAACATCATATGTGTAATTGATGGCACAATTCAAACGGGATCAAACAATTATTGCTCTCTCGCCATTGACTAAAATACATATTTTTTCTGAAATAAGATCCTATGGTGGTCCATCGGAAAGGGTGGGACTTAGGCTCTCTATGTAAAGTCAGCCCACATTTTCCTTATTACGTCATAAGGAAAACCATCAAAGCTGTGTACAGTAAGGATGGGGTACTGCAGTCGCTTTACCGCACCGTTGTGACGAAAAGAGAGCTAAACCAGAAGGCAAAGCTCTCTGTCTACCGGGCCATCTTCGTTCCTACCCTCACCTATGGTCATGAAGGATGGGTCATGACCGAAAGAACGAGATCACGGATACAAGCGGCCGGAATGGGATTTCTCCGCAGGGTGGCTGGCATCTCCCTTAGGGATAAGGTGAGAAGTTCAGTCATCCGGGTGGGACTCGGAGTAGAACCGCTGCTCCTTTGCGTTGAAAGGAGCCAGTTGAGGTGGTTCGGGCACCAAGTGAGGATGCCACCTGGGCGCCTCCCTAGGGAGGTGTTCCAGGCACGTCCAGCTGGGAAGAGACCGAGGGGTAGACCTAGGACCAGGTGGAGGGATTATATCTCTTCGCTGGCCTGGGAGAGCCTTGGAAGTCCCCCAGTCAGAGCTGGTTGATGTGGCCAGGGAAAGGAAAGTTTGGGGCTCTCTGCTGGAGCTGTTACCTCCGCGACCCTGACGGAAAAGCGGGAGAAGATGGATGGATGGATGGATGGAAAACAACTCTGGATCAGCTTGTTTGTACCCCCGTTTTTAGAGATGAGGGTAAGGAGGAAAAGAGAGAGGGTTGTATTTTCTGACTCTGCAACTCTCTTTACACACCAGGGACACATATTTATGTATAAAAGACACCAAAAGGGGCATTTTGCCCCCCCCCCCCCCGCATAACTTGATTTCTGATCATAAGAAGATTTGTGCAGCTTCATACAAAGCAAGTGCCACGCAACTGCTCTGTACTCGCCGTGCAAACTGGGAGGGGCAGCACCGGTCTCTACAGTTCTACATTTTGATACCACACACCTTTTAAGAGCAGGAAAACAACACGTTTGTACAGCATGCAAAAAAACGAAAGGTTTTCTGTCCCAAACTGCATGTGATTGTCATAAATTGAGCCTGTCTTCAGACCAGAGACTGCTGGGTAAACATAGAACCTATTACAGTTCAGTCAGAAATCTGGAGGTCAGAGTTCAAGGCCCCCTTGTGGGTAGAGCCATGTCAGCTCTTCCCTCGCCAAAAATGTGCTTCGGAGGTTTTTCCCTAGAAGCTAGCAGCACGTGTTTGGTACCAATGTATTCATTAGGTTCTTGTAGTTCCTTTTAGTACCAGTACTTTCCTTTGGCTTTAAAACTGTGTGGTTAAACGGCGAGAGTTCACGTCTAGGGTAAAACATTTTTTTTTTTTGTGATCAATTTTTTATTGACATCAGTTCAACACTTACATACAAGATCTTCCTGTACAGGTAGATTATATTGATGTCTTTTTGTCTTTTGTCATAACAAGGTTTCCCCGCCCCCCTCCCCCTCCCAACCACCCTCCCCCCACCCCGCGGTCTGCTGAGAGAAAAAAAAAACCCACACAAAATGAGAATAAAACAAAACAAAATAAAACTAAAAATTAAAAGGTAAAATCACACCTTGTCTAATCATCCTCTACAGAAATATTATCTGGTTCTTTTTCAATAGAGTTCAACATATCAGAGATCTGCTTAGCTGCGTCTTTCCATAGGTCAATAGTTCTCCGTTTTGCCTTGTTTATCCTTGCTGTAGAAAGCTCAAGTAGGACAATGTCCAAGAAATAAGCCATCCACTTCTGCATAGAAAGTGAGTGTGGTGGCTACCATCTCTGCACTATCATTTTCTTGGCTGCTGTTGATCCTGCAAGCCAGATTTTTCTCTGTTTTTCAAACAGTTGAAGTTTGGAATCATCATTCAATAACCAGACAATGGGGTCAACCGGAATTGGACGGGCTATTAAATCACCTATAGTCTTTTGTGCCAAAATTCCTGTACTTCTTCACACTCCCAGACCATGTGTAGAAAGGTCCCATTTTGTTCTGGTTTACAGAAAGTGCAGTGGGGACTTGGAATGACTTTTGTAATGTACCTTTTCTGAGGAGTCCAGTATGTCCTATGACAGATGTTAAAGTGAATCTGTTGGTGGTTTGGGTTTTTAGAGCAATGAAAAATGTTATCCCACACTGCTTCCCAGTCAATCATGTCGTTTTCAATGTTTAAATCTCGTTCCCATATTTGAATTAGAGCATAGCATGTAGTCAATGCGAGAATGTGTTAGGTGACGCGTGGAGAAGAATGTGTAGTCTTTGCTAGTTGGGTTATGAAGTCTCCAAATGTCTGTCAAGTGCAGACTGTCCAATGATGTTTTAAACATCTCTGACACCTGTTGTTGAGCTTTCGTGTAGGTAACACCTGATCTGTCTTGTTTTAAATCCAGCACTGCATTCATATCTCCTCCTATAATTAAAGAATATTCACTAACTGAGAGCGCAAGCAACTCATTAGTTAATCTTGGGAAAAAAGTGTCATCAAATATGGCTGGTGCATATACAGACACAAAAGCAATTTTCCTATCACCTATGGTGGAACATATATAAGATATTCTTCCAGTGGTGTCTTTGCTACATTTATCTATGGTAAGGCCGCATTTCCTTGATATAAGTATAGTGGAGCCCTTGGTCTTAGTATTATCACTAGATGAAGCCACTACTTTGTAATATTTATTTTGTAGACGATTCACATCTTTCTGGCGCAGGTGTGTTTCTTGTATGAGCGCTATGTCTTTACGCTTTCTTTTTAGAAGATCCAAAAACTTGTGACGTTTGACTGGGCTATTGAGACCTCTAATATTAACTGACATAACAGAAAGTTCAGCCATTTTCTAAATGGTGCTGTAGATTGACATGTACTCTATCTGACTTTTCTACTAAAAGGATTTTAATACCAGACTGTATAGCTAGAAAAATAAGCAAGGTGTGACAAAAACATAAAATATAAAATCCCCCTTTCCCCCCGAGACCGCAACACCCCCCATACAAGAATAAGATACATGGCCACATCAAACGCAGTTAACGCTATTCCCAGCCCACCCCCCACCCCCCCCCTCCACCACGTAACAGAAAGAAGAAAAAAATTTATACACAGGTCTTGTGGTTTCCACATATTAAACAAGCAGTTACAGTAGGTAACATTTTAGGCTATTTAAGTTGCAAAAGTAGCCTAGATCTAACATTTACAGAACAGTGTTAAGCCCTCTACGGGGAGTAACTGAAGTGAATAAAGTCTGCAGGCCATATTAAAGCATAGCCTGATGATCACCGTTTACTTGTCATTTTGTCCATTCAGCTCGGAACGTTACTATTGCGTCTGTACTTACATATCCTCTCCAATCACTACACCACACCACAATCGTTCAGTTCTCATTCCACATTAGGTGAGTCTGGTCGAGTTTCGTAGGCCTACGGATCTTCTTGCAGCATCTCCGATGAGGTAGTCTCTCCCTCCGGGCGTCTGCTCACACTCGGCAGATGATCCGGGCACGGTTGCTCCTGCGTGTCTGTGTCTCTTGCGTAGTCCTCCTCGCCCAAGTCTACACAGAAGTCTTCAGCTTCTTTGGCCGTCTCGAATAATAGCTGTTGTCTTTTATGGGTCACTTTTAATGTGGCAGGATAGATGAGGAAGTTTGCGATCCCTTTCGCATAGCTTACTTTGTACCCTCACAAACTGTTGACGTCTCTGCATGGTGTACGCACTGTAGTCTGCTTTAAAGCGGATCGTTGCCGTTGTATTGTCCTTAATTGGCCCGGTTTTCTGTGCCTCTCTTGCCCCGTTGAGAATTGTTTGTCGATCTTGGTATCTCAGGCATTTGAAAATCATGGTGCGAGACCCCGAGTTTCTCCCCTTTCCTTTCGCATAAATTCGATGTGCCCTCTCCAGTTCAATGATGGGTCTGTTTTGTAGAGTGGGTATCCACGCGGGTAGCTGTTGTTGCAGGAATCCGATGGGATCGTTTGCCTCTCGACCCTCCTCGAGCCCTGTGATGCGAATATTATTGCGACGAGACCGGTCTTCCAACTCAGCTAGCTTCTGCTCAAGTTCTTTCTGGCCGCTAACACAGGCTTTGACAGATGTGTTGATCTCCCTATTTTTTCTCTTAGTGTCATCAACTTGTTGCTTAAGATCCTGCACAGTGGAGTCTTGTCTCTCGAGTTCAGTTCTGATATATTGCAAAGAGGTGTTAATTTCTTGTAATGCTCCTTTCACTGCATTTTGGACAACCGATTCGAGCATACCCTGTTGCTGCTGCAGGACTTGAGCAATGATGGCTTCCATGTTTAGCTCCGCGTTGTCGTTAGCCGTGTTCGCTGATCTTTCTTTCGCTGCTGCTAATTTAGACGATATAGATGCCGCTTTCTTCGCTGATCGTTGCATTTTTTACTGACTGTGGTGGTAGTTAAAACACTTTCAACCGCTGATGTAATAAAAAGACCTGATAATTTAGCAAAAAGTGGAGGTTCGTGAGGAGCTCTAGTCTTCAGCGTCCATCACGGTTGTTGGTCACGTGATCCTCCTCGGGTAAAATTATTTTTGATGTTTTGAAGCGTTGTTTGAACAGACGCAGTTGGTCTGCTGGACAAATCCTCTGCTGGGGGCGGGCCGGATTGCTACAGCTGACAGATGAACGGTTCAGAACATTATGAGTCCGGACAGATACTTCACTGACAGCTCAATGGAGGTTTCAGTTTTATTCCACAGGATATATTACATAACAATCTCTTCACATGGGTTTAGAGGACTCACATCCTCTGCAGTCTCTCTTAGAAACACTGCGGATCTATTTTCTTTCTCTGAAACCTGTCAACAGTAGTTGAAGTGTTGAGAAGAGAAATATTAACATATATATATATATCAAATATATAGTTTATACCACTAAAATTGATGCATGTCTGGTCTAGGGACATGAGTGTCTCCTGGGTCATTAGAGAGCGTGTCCCCCAGACAGGGTCATTCAGTCATTTGGAAGCAAATGACTGCTTTGGAAGCAAATGACTGAATGGCGGGGGGAGAGATGCCACACAAACACAGAATAAAATCACTTGTCTAGAATGTTACAGAAGCATTGTCAGTGGTATTTGATGTGGTCTTTAGAGATTCCACTGTGGGAGGGGAGCAGACACAGAACCAGAAACCCCCAACAGTCCTTCTGGAGAACCTGGTCCGGTGTTCCCGGCGGACTTCTGCTCTGTGGGTGGGGCTGCAGGATCTGTCTTCAGTCCCACGGCACCTTTAATGTTCAGAACTGCGGGTCTCTGTAGAGCCTCAGGGGGGTGCAGGTGGGTGCAAGTGGGGGTGTTGAGAAGCTGAAGCCTCGGGTCATGTCAGCCTGCAGGTGGGGCCCAGCAGCAGCACCAGGGAGAAGGACATGGAGCGGAGACGCAGCCCAGCGGCTGCAGACACACACAGCGTGACTCACAACACACCACTACAGTCTGTACATGTCATAACTATAATAATAACATTAATATATACGATTGCAAATCATTTATGAACAAAGGGATTTTGGTAACTTTTGTCTGCTGCTGTTTCCTTATGAGGATTTGACAAATCAAAACATATTTTTCATTGACTGACTGCTGGGGTTATGATGAGTGAGAGAGAGAGCCCCTCCCAGCGGAGATTCTGCAATGATAAAATCATATTTTAAAATGGATGGTTTAATCGTTTTATTGTGCATCATTTATACATGATGCACAATTTCCTTCAGCAAGTCAGTTATGTTTTAATGTGATTCTTCAAAAACGTCATGGGCTGTGACCACAGCTAGCTGAGAGACCTACCGACAACATGTCCTCTTTCTTTCTTCAGTCTGGGGTTTTCTGTAAAATACAGCCAATAACAAAACCATTATAGTGGGGGCTCAGCGGACTAAGACAAAGGATTTGAACGCAGCACCTCACTCACTCACCAAACACGATAAGGCGGGTGTGTGTGTCTGTGGAGCCTAGAGGATTCTGGGCTGTGCAGCGGAACATGGAGCCGTTGAGCTCAGCAGGGACTCGGTCCAGGACCAGCTCTCTGCCTGCATGATACTCCCTGCCATCCAGCAGGAGCCCCCCTACCCGGGTCCAGGTGTACATGGGCTCAGGGAAAACCTCACTCTGTGGGCGTGTGCACACACACACACGCACGCACGCAAGCACACACACACACACACACACACACCTTTAGTTCTAGTGCCATAAGTATGTTTGGTTATGTTTAAGACTCTTTCTTCTTTTCTGATCCTCTCCTTCCTTCCCTGCTACATTCCTGTCCCTCAGGTCCCTTAATTTTTCTGTCCCTCCACCAAATGCAATATGCTTTCATTCCTTTTCCCGTCTGACCTTAAAATACCTATGGCCATCCTATGTTTCTCGTACGTTACTCCCAAAGAAGGTTTGGCATTAACACATTGACATTAACACTAGATGAGAAATCCAAGAGTGAGTTACACACCGTAGATTTGTTGTTATTGGTGTTTAATTTAAGTTGAATTGATGAAAATGTACACTTTACCTCATTGCCATGCACAGGGACACACCATGACTTTTTCTTTTTCTTTACTAGTTTTTTTGGGTTTTTTTGCCGGGACAATATTTAGGACTGGCTTTAATTTGTTAGAGGTGAACAACGACCAATGGTAGCCTCATCATGGCGGCAGCTTAGGAACTTGCCTTACACCTAGGTTAGGAACAAGCAAAAAAGGATATTTCTCCTCAACCCCTATCTCTTATCCGAGACTTTTTATGAACTTGATAGAGTGTTCCCTGTTTAAACCCTCCCTGTCTAGAAAACTCACTGCAAGAGGTCCAAGCCTGAAGCCCTGGACGGTAATCCGCACGGTGTCCCCCACCCTGGCCCTACTGGGGCTCATGAAAAGCTTGGGTCCTCTAGGAGCAGCTGGTGGAAAAGTAGAACAGCATGATGATGATCAGTGAGACATCGCTCACATTTCATTCGTGGGAATACAGGTAATTATGAATTGTACAGGTTATCTACAATAAAATGTGTTTACCCCCATTATAGTGATGTACCCCCGTGCTGAGAGGAGATTTGTTTCCCCCCTGTCATGTAAATTTGGTATAATCCAGTGAAGCCATAATAACTGTGCTTGAGGCTTAGCCTGACCCACTTACTGTTCATTGTTCTCTCTTCACTTTGAGTTCATGGATTCATAACCCAGGTTCGCTCTCCGCAGCTCTGGATTTGTTCTCCAAAAAGTGAAGCTTTAGCTGCCGCTCTGGGTATTCATCTCATCATTTCTCTTGAAGCGGCATCAACTGTGTCTGGACTGCCTGGGGTGCGTCTGGCATTACAGTACACTCTGCATATGTGTTCTATAACTACTTTATCTGTGATTACCCCTTTCGACCACTGCGCTACTCCTCTAGAACTCTTTCCTGGGATAGTTCCTGACATAGCTTGCTCAACAGAACCCTGTCACTGGCGTCAGTTTTGTTTTACTGCCTCCTTCAGGAGCATTGTGTTTAAAACGTCTTTAGCAACATTTCTCGGAGTACCTGCTATTCCTGAAGGTAACATGACTACATAAGGCCTGTCACTCATTATTCCAAGCCCCACTAAACTAAAGCCCGCCTCCAAGCAACATCAGGGCAAAAACAAAATTCCTAAACCAAAAAAAAACACGATTTGAAAGTGGAAAACATTCTGAAAAACAGAAAAAACATTTGTAACCGAAAAAATAGTAATCTGAATCTGAAAATATAAAATCTGCATCTCGAAAGTAGAATGCCTCTATATCAAAATATAATTAAATGTGAAATGTGAAAAAAAATTCTAAACTGAATCAGAATAATATTCAATCTGAAAAAAACATTTAAGATAATATTGTTTTGTTTTAATATATCTTTGTATTTTTCAAATATCAGGATAAAAAACTCGAACTTACAAATACATTTTATTTTTTGAATGATCAAAACTTTTGGCCCAGATTTGGCTCCACAGGTAGATAGAGCTGCACTGATACAGCAAGGCATGATGGGAAAACGCATCAGTCCTGCCTTAAAGCACTGTGCTGCAGTGAGTGTTTAAGGTCATCATGCCGCCATATGAACATTTTTCTAAAAGAAACCAAAGTACGTCAACTCGGTAGGTGAGCATGAGGACCAGGTCTGCCCTGACTCACATGAATACATTTTAAAAATTTCAGTAAAATGATTGTTAGATACTTGATATCATGGGTCCCTTTTAGTGCTTTAACAGCTGGCTGTGTAAGCGGTTGATGTCAGGCGGTGTGTGTGGGTGCAGGACTCACACAGTGTGACCTCAGCCTGCATGGGCATGGACAGAGCGGGGTGGTGCACCTCACAGCTGAACAGAGCCTCGTTGTCCAGCTGGGGGTTGAGGCTCCAGGTCAGCATGGCCCTCACCTCCATGGTGCCGTCCCCCGCCGCCTGCTGCTGGTGCTGGAAGTGATAGAGCGGGTCGCTGCTCTGGACCCAGCGGGGAAACTCCCGGCTAACCACCGTCTCAGGGATCGCCTCAGTGGTTATCTCGGGGTCTGATTCAGATTCCTGCTCTTGGCCCTTGTCTGAGCCCCGAAGGCCGTCCTGGCCAAGCCGAGCCAGCTTCCCTTCTAGTTCCAGAAGGGATAGGGACTTCTGGACTTTGGTGTCATCTAGGTCTCTACTTGTGAGAGCCTGGGAGCTCCAGCCCTTTTCCAGCCTTGGGCCCTTTCTTTTGTCTTCCACTGAGGAGGAAAACTGGGCAGTTGGCACCACATCAATCAGCTCACCGTCTCGCTTGAAGAACACCTGAAGGACAGGACAGTGGAGGTGAGCCCAACAGCAACACAAAACCTCTACTGGCCATGAGGGAGAGACAAAGGCTTAGTCATAAGTACAGCTGTTGGAAGGAGAAACTAAGGAGTGGTGGGAACAGTGTTAAGGAGGACAGGTTTAACCAGAGGCCTGCACACATGATGGCTATGTGTCGCTGTTTCTCCTAATAATGCTAAACCATTTATAATATCAAGATTCAGGAAAGTTTGCAAATTAAATATCCAGTGGAATCATATGTAATAAATGTGACCTTCAGAGGAACTGTTTCACTGCCATGGAGACAAAATGATAACATGTCATGTTTAAAGTCATTGGGATGTAGCGAGTTGTTACCCTGAGCACAAACTGCACTTTTTAAAACACAAAGGCAATTCAAAGTGCTTTACATAGGCATTAACACATAATACTAAAAAAACAAAACAAATGAAAGACAATTCATAAAAGGGTTAAGAGTGCAATGATCAGACACAGTTATAGGATTTCAAAGTGGCCTTCAGAGGAAATGTGGTTCTGGGTCCGATCATAAGCGAGCCACGTTTGTGGCATCTGGGAGTAAATGCGGTACAGGCTGTCAATCACTGAGCTGGTTCATGTCATTTTTATTAGTTCAATGATTTGTATATTACTGTGTGTGTGTGTGTGTGTGTGTGTGTGTGTGTGTGTGTGTGTGTGTGTGTGTGTGTGTGTGTGTGTGTGTGTGTTAACAATTTATTAAAATAGTAACAAACATTCGGCAGTGGCTCAGTCATTAGGGGCTTGGCCTGGGAATCGTAGGGTTGCTGGTTAAAGTCCCCAAACAGACTTGAAATATGGAAAGTGGACGGCTACTTGGAGTGGATTTCACTGAGTGTGCTCTGCTGTGCGCATGTGTGTGAACAATAGGGTTTCATCTTGGGATTCCTCTAACATGCGGCATTTAATTATGATGGGCAGAAGAAATGTGTTAGTTTGATCATTACAGACGTACTGTATTTCATTTTATAACGCATCAAGTATTGTCTGTCAAATAAATGTGGTGGCTATACTCTGTTTCCCTTTGACATGAAGCGCTGTAGAGGTTTACAGAACATGAAATACTGTACCTGTAACTTGTTTTGTAACAAGCTTCTCTTTCACATCTCTTTGTGATTAGGAAAATCCTTTCTGAACACTCGGTAACTCAGTGACAAACCTGATACATCTTATAAATACCATCCGTCACTGGGTCCCACCAACCATGCATGGAAAGATATTTCATTGTAATCAAAATGTGATTACATCATGTACTTATACAGTATGTAGCATTTATATCACTACGTAATCATTTTGTTTTATCTCATTTTCATTACATTATCTGATTCACGCAACCTCTCGCTCACTTCATACACATCATTAGATATCTGTACATCTGTGGGCAGCTCGCAGCTTGATGTTGCTGTACTCATTTTGTTTGTACCTGGTCACGTGACCAGAGGGATTTGTGTCTGCCATCTTCATTATTTAACTACCATAACCCTACACTGTAAACCTTTGCTGTTAATTTATGCCAAATTATCAACACTTACATACTGTTTCTATTTAATACAGTTTCGTTTTGAACTGTAATTACCAAAGCATTGTGGGATTGACAATTTCAGCTAACAGCACAGAGATCCTTAACAGTATGTTAAAGGTCCCCCATTATACAAAATGCACTTTTTGCTGTCTTTTATACATAAGTATGTGTCCCCTGTGTGTAAGGAGACTCACAGAGTCAGAAAATACAACCCTCTCTTTTTTCCTCCTTACCAACATCTCTAAATAACGGGGTACAAACGAGCTGATCCAGATTTGCTGCCGATATGACTTCATAACCGAAATGTGGGCTGGCTTTACATTGAACTCCTGGCAACATACCGCCCACGTGACACGTCCCAACCTATCGTCCGCAATATAAAGCTGAAGGCAGTAGTAGGCAGCTCTGTGTGTTCAGCAGGATGTCTGCAGGAGGGACTTAGAGTTGTTGTATATATAATACATATAATGTCTCTGTTCTAGTGGTGAACACTGAGAAGTGTTTCAGAAATAATGCTGGATGTGGTTTGGAACATAATATGGCGTTTAATCACGGCAGCGTTTAGCTGAGTTTCTCCCGGTAGAAAACTCTCTTCAGAGGAGAGATCATGACGCTCCAAATGGGCGTGGCCAGCAGCAGCTCCAAAGGGGCGTGGCCAGCAGCAGCTAGTTCATTTAAAGCTACAGTCACAGAATCAGCACTTTAGGGACAGGGCTGAAATAGAGGGGGATGAGGCATGCTACAATGGGGGATCTTTTTGGTATTTTGAGCAAAACACTTCACAGACATGTTTTGTTCAGATATGGCCCTACAATATATTGTTCAAATATAGCACAGTAGGAGATCTTTAAGGCTGAAATTACAGTACACTAGAGTATTTTTGGGAAATTGCGTGCGGTGCTGTAAACAGTATATATCGAAGCCGACACGCCTGCAGAGACAGAGCCTTTTACTCTAATTTAAAAACACACATCAGAGAGGGGAAAACAGTTGCTTGTCCTTATAGACACTGATAAAAGCTTAACAGTGTTATCCACATTCACGCCACACATGGACGTGACTTACTTATTTTACCTCTATGGTTAATCCCACCCAGATTTTTGTGCTTGATTTTTTTTTTTTTCATTGTCCTTTAAAGAATGTTCTTAATTTGATGTAGGCTATACATTTGTCTGTTCCCTACAG
Organism: Eleginops maclovinus; assembly: GCF_036324505.1. Taxonomy (NCBI): domain Eukaryota; kingdom Metazoa; phylum Chordata; class Actinopteri; order Perciformes; family Eleginopidae; genus Eleginops; species Eleginops maclovinus. The sequence continues at coordinate 587,261 of NC_086349.1, read as the reverse complement.
GTATCTGCCACTGCAGCTGATGTTGAGAGAACCCTCACTCTAATTGCAAGTCCTCACCTGATACTGCTTGGTCTATTTTTAATAGATTGACAGATAAAGATAAGCCATTTTTCTTTGAGTGTACAGATGTTTACATAAGATGCATTTAGATTTCTGCTCTCACTTTCAGTTTCAGGTGGAGGAGGACAACACACTCTTGGACGATTGTTTGATCCACGGCCTCCACGGCTTGTCTCATATTTTATTTTGATACTATCTTCTCTTAGGCTTGTTTCCCTGGGTTGCAGTATTTATGTTGACACTGTCCTTGTGTTGAATAAAAGTTTTTTGAATTATATAAATACTAAGATGTTCATTGCTACCATTTTCATTAGCTGAAGAGATGTAGCTGTTGCCCACAGGTCAATACATTTCTAATGGTATTGTATCTGCATTCAAGATTAACATTAAGTTATCCTAAACTGCTTTAAAGTATTTTAGTGGGACTCCTCACAAGAATGTTAAATAACACATAAATATTGAATGTATGCATACAATTTGTGTTTATATTGTATGTAACAGTATGGATACTGTAAAATCACATTAAACATCTGATGCCAATAATTTACTGTACATAAAAAAAAATACACATATACACTGTATTTCTCTTTTACATCAAAAGGCTGTGAAGTTGTTTTCCATTATGGTTACCGTAAAAATACAGTAATGCGCAGAAAATGCTTTTTGATGTAGAAATTGAAGGAGAGAAAGAGGAAAGGAGAGACTGATGGGTACTGGGGTCATCCGGGTGTTTGGATTTCCACCATTTCCTTTCAGCTGTAGAATAGTTCTGTCAGCACGCACTGCATCAGTCAACCAGGGAGAACATGCCAAGGTTGTGAGTACAGAGCAGGCCCGGTTCCAGAACAAAATGACTTGGGGTGCATCTGAGAATACAGGGGGTGTATCAGTATTAGACTTACGTGAGCAACAGTGGCCGGCAACAGCAATGAAAAATAGCATTGGTGTTACGTTTCCAAATGACCAGATTATGGCATGTGTTATGTTTTGAAACCAAGCAAGCGAGAACATTTCAAGTGTGTTAAAGGTCCTATCCCGAAATATTTCATCCCGTCCATGGTGGCACACAACTTATGGCAAAGAAAAGCAATCACATATTCATTTGTCCTATCCTCCTGATATCAATCCCCAAAACTTTGCCAAAGAGTTAGGGCGTTCAGAGCAAAGCTGCAACATCATTTCCAATATATGTAATTAAGGTTTCCTTCCTAGCACACAAAGCAGTGAAGCAATTTCGAAGATGGAGACCTTCACGAGAGATAAAGAGTGAACCTGCTCCATCTCACCGTGGGCCCGGGCTTGGCTCCCGTCACGATGCAGACCAGAGAGAAGTTCTGCGCCTCGTAGCGGCTGAAAGGAGCGGGGCTGTTGGCTGCCACCACAGAGATAGATTTGGGAGGTACTGCAGAGAGAACAAAAATGAACATACATTATAAGTTATCATTAGTATTCATCCAGTCATGATACATCAGGGTTAGGCTGGGAGTGAGTGATGACCGTGCAGCAGCACTTGTACTGTGAACATGTAAAAACAGTTTTTCTTTCAACAGAGGAACTTTCTTGTTGGGATTCGATGCTCAGGTGGATATCCGCCTCTATTTGTAGACTTTTTTTCAAAAAGACTGGTAGCTGGGGTTTGTCTATTGTTGTCTTTTTCAACCTTAGTGCTTTAGGATCTCAGTTTCTGTATTTTTAGTTTGCTGTTTTATTTTGAAATGTATCTTGTTTTGTCACGTCTTTAGTTTCCCTCCTGTCTGATTGTCTGATCATGCTCACCTGTTGCCCCTGTGTTTCACTTCCCCTTCCCAGCTGTGTCTTTTCTTGTGATTACCCTCCTCTGCATTTGGTCTGGTCTTTCCTTTGTGTTCTTTGTTGCGTCGTCGTCGTTTGCCTGTTCCCTGTAATGATTTGGATCTCCCTTGTCAGCCCTCCCTTTTCCACCGGTTTGTCTGCGTTTTCATTTTGATACTTTTCCTTTGTTGTTCTACATTTTGTTTTCAGCTTTTTTATAAATAAAGCTCGCCCTTTGTTTATACCCCTGCCTCCTCTATTGGTTCTGCACTTGGGTCCTTTTCCCCCCAACCGCGACAGTACGACACGACCAGAAATGGACCCAGCTGAATTATTTGAGGATACCGTCCCAAGACAGGAGGTCATGATAGCTACCGAGACCCACCAGGCAACCTCAACCCAGGTACAAGCACTGGCTGATCTCACCATCCAGATGCAGCAGATGGCCGCCATGTTACACCAGCTAGCCCCTATGGTTGCTATTGTACCTCCGCCCGCAGCTTCTGGCCTGACTGGATACGCTCCGGAGCCTCGTGTCATAACGGCAGAACGCTACGCTGGTGAGCCTGGGGGCTGCAGCCCTTTTCACACAGACTGCTCCGTGACATTTCCAGGCCTTGCCCCTGCCCTTGCCCTGGCCTCCCTGATGTTTCCAGGCCTTGCCCCAGCCTCCATGACGTTTCCAGGCTTTGCCCCGGCCTCCATGATGTTTCCAGGCTTTGCCCCGGCCTCCATGACGTTTTCAGGCCGAGCCTCGGCCTTCACGTTGTTTCCAGGCCAAGTCCCGGCCGCCACAATTCCAGGCCCATGCCCGGCCGCCATGCTTCCAGCTGCGGTCCGGCCCACTCCATCCTCTCCTGTCTCATCGCGGGTCCCACCAACACCTGTTCCTGCTCCGTTGGGGGTCCTGCCATCACCTGTTCCGATGGGGGTCCCGCCAACACCTGCTCCTGTTCCGTTGGGGGTCTCGCAGTCACCTTTTCCGTCGGGGGTCCCGCCAACACCTGTTCCTGCTCCGTTGGGGGCATAGACTGTATAAATAATGGACGTAGTATCAGTGACGTCACCCATAGGTTTGTGAAGAGCCGTAATGAAGCTCAAAGTGGGCGACTCCCACCGTCGACATCTTCTCAGTCTACCTCCCGCCCGCTCCCGGCTAATCCAAATATGGACATAGGGTTGGAGCTGAAGCGGGCGTGGCTACTGAAACACGAGCATCTAGCTCGAAGCTACCAAGCTAGCGAAGTCTTCCAAGCTAGGCTACATGCTACCGTATGCTACTCGCGGCGCTATCCCGCTAAAAGTCAACAGCACACCCTGCGGTCTCGTTGCTCCGGTTGCCGGTCATCTTACTCAAGGTAAGTTAGGTTTCAAGGTTTTATTGGTCATATGCACAGCATATACAACGTATATGTTGGCAATGAAAATCTTATATCCCATGCTCCTCCAACAACTCAACATACATGGTGCAAATAAGATAAATAAAATTGTGCAAAAAGAGAGAAGAATATTTACAATAACAACAATAAAGATTTAAGGATGTAAAATATATTCATATGTGGAATACATTGAAAGTATTTAAATACACTGTACAGTAATTTGTAATGTACAGAAATGTACCGTCTGCCAGACGGCAGCAGACAGAACAGATTGTTGCTGGGGTGATGGGGGTCCTAATATCCTACCAGCCTTCTTCCTACACCGCTTGGTGTAGAGGTCCTCCATGGATGGCAGCTCCGTCCTGGTGATGTGCTGAGCAGTTTTCACCACCCTCTGTAGAGTCTTACGGTTGAGGGCGGTGCAACTGCCATACCAGGCGGTGATGCAGCCAGTCAGGATACTCTCGATGGTGCACCTGTAGAAGTTGCAGAGTATCCTGGAGTCCATGTTGAACTACCGCAGCCTGCGGAGGAAGAAGAGCCGCTGTCGAGCCGTCTTGGATATGACCCTGGTGTGATGTGTCCATGTCAGGTCCTCACTGATGTTTACCCCGAGGAACCTGAAGCTGCGGACTCTCTCCACAGGGGTCCCGTCGATGGTGATGGGTGTGTGTGCCTCTCAATGCCTCTTCCTGTAGTCCACAATCAGCTCCTTTGTTTTGCTGACGTTGAGATGGAGGTTGTTGTCCTGGCACCAAGATGTCAGGGCTCTGACCTCCTCTCTGTACGCCGTCTCTTCCCCGTCTGTGATCAGGCCGATGACGGTCGTGTCGTCAGCAAACTTGATGATGGTGTTGGAGCTGTGTGTGGCCACGCAGTCGTGCGTGAACAGGGAGTAGAGGAGAGGGCTGAGCACACAACCCTGAGGGGCTCCGGTGTTGAGGGTCAAGGTGCAGGATGTGATGTTCCCCATCCACACTGCCTGGGATCTGCCCGTCAGGAAGCTCATACCAGTCACAGAGGGCGCTGTTGAGCCCGAGGTCCCTGAGCTTAATGATGAGTTTGGAGGGCACAATGGTGTTGAATGCTGAACTGTAGTCAATGAACAGCATTCTCACATAAGTGTTCCTCTGGTCCAGGTTGGAGAGGGCAGTGTGGAGGGTGAGGGAGATGGCATCATCCGTGGACCTGTTTGCCGTGTAGGCAAACTGCAGGGGGTCCAGTGAGTCAGGGAGGGAGGAGGTGATAAAAGTTTTGACTAACCGCTCAAAGCACTTCATGATGATGGAGGTGAGTGCAAGTTAACCTGAAACTATACAACAAAGCTTGATGTAAAGATCTATCTGTTATTGAGAATATACAGCACTAATTTAAAAATGGTTGTTTCAAATATAGACGTAATTTGCAACACTATATTTTGACCAGAAATGTGGCCAGTGTTACCGTGAATCAGCATAACGTTAATGTTTAATTTGAAACAGAATTTTAATTTTCACATGATTCAGTTCATGAGTCGTTTCTATGGATCACTCGATTACAATGTTACTTTTAATACGTTTAATAAGCTAAGTTACATGTGATGGTAAATGTATTATTGATACTGGCTTGCATAGTCATAGTTATTATTGCTGCTTTAAGGAATTATACCAAACAAGACACATTATCAGTGCAGAGGCTGTTAGCGGAGCTAGCAGAGCAGACAACTAGCGGATATCGCCCACTGACGGCGCTATCTTGTCAATCAAAGCGACCATGCCCTTAATTATGAGTAACTTTAAGCCTTAATATAATTAAAACGGGAGAAATATATAGAAATTCACCCTCCTCACAGTTGTCATGAATAGGGAAATTAGCTATAGAGACCAAAATCAATTTTTGTACCACACTGTAAACATGTTTATTTCTGCTGTAAAAATTGGCATTTTAACTTGGGGTGGGGTCTATGTAAATTGCTCTGTTTTGGAGCCAGGCCACGCAGCCATTCGATGAACTGCAGTTTTTGGCACTTCCCTATATGTTTCACTGCTCAGCCCCGGAGGTTGCCCCTTGGTTGGGGGTCCTGCCGTCACCTGTTCCGATGGGGGTTCTGCCAACACCTGCTCCTGTCCTGTTGGGGGTCCCGTGGAGACCTGTTCTGCCAGGGGGTCCAGCCGACGCCATCACCTGTTCCAATGGGGGTCCTGCCAACATCTGCTCCTGCTCCGTTGGGGTCCTGCCGTCGCCTGTTCCGGTGGGGGTCCTGCCAACATCGGCTCCTGTTCCATTGGGGGTCTCACCATCACCTGTTCCGACGGGGGTCCAGCCAACATCTGCTCCTGTTCCGTTGGGGGTCTCCCCGTCACCTTTTCCACCGGGGGTCCCGCCAACACCTGTTCCTGCTCCGTTGGGGGGTTCCTGCCGTCACCTCCTGACTCGAGTCCCTGTCCCGCCTCCTGCTCCAAGTCCTCTGCAGTGGTCCCGCAGCCCTCCAGGCCACCCTCCAGGCCACACTCCAAAGGGATCCCACCACTGCCTACGCCGGCCTTCTGCCTGTCCTCCAGTGGGATCCCACTGCTGCCTACGATGGCCTCCTGCCCGTCCTCCAAAGGGGTCCCACCGCTGCCTACGCCGGCCTCCTGCCCGTCCTCCGGCGGGGTCCCACCGCTGCCTACGCCGGCCTCCTGCCCGTCCTCCAGCGGGATCCAACCGCTGCCTACGCCAGGCTCCGTCGGCCTCCTGCCCGGCCCCCAGAGTTTCCGGGCTCCGGCCCGTCTTTTGCGCTGTTTCCGGCCCAGCCTCCGCCCCCCAGAGTTCCCTTGCCTCGGCCTTCGCCCCTGTCTCCGGCCCCCAGTGTTACCTCGCCATGACCTACGCCCCTGTCTCTGGGGCCTATCGGCCTCTGCCTTGCTCCCCTGCCGTCCACCCGATTGAAACTTTTCCTTTGTTGTTCTGCATTTTGTTTTCAGCTTTTTTATACATAAAGCTCGCCCTTTGTGCTACGTTTGTACCCCTGCCTCCTCTATTGGTTCTGTGCTTGGGTCCTTTTCCCCCAACCGTGACATAGTGTGATACGTCCTAACAGTGACCCCCTCAGTCTGTCTATGTAGAGGTTCGACCTTAATGTGAACCGACCTCTCTCACACATACTGTAGGTCCTGGCAAATTGTTGGGATGAGATTTTTTGGTCCCCCAAGTGATTTTCACTATACTCACATGCACTAAACTCACTTACACTTCCATCATTGCAGCTTTTGATTAGGGCTGGGCAAGTTAATACCCTGTTACCGCGTTAACCCATTCATTAATTTACCCCGGCAATTTTTTTTTTTCGCTTTTCTCATTATTATTTTCTTATTTTGAAAGTCTGTTTCCCACTGGCTCTGAATACACATACAGACAAACCATGGGTCACAGGAGGGGTGGGATGTTCAGTATTGGCTTAGGATGGGCATCCTCAGGTGTCTCAACCAATGAAAGCATTAAGGGCGGGCCTAAGACTGCTGCAGCGCTCACATGAACCAGTACCAAGAAGAAGTGGGGGGGACAGAAACATGGAGAAAGGTGTGACTACCCGATTAGCATTTCTGGTCGATTTGCACTGCGCAAGCACTAGTTGGTCAGCTATATTGGACAGTAACGTACAGCAACCCAAGTAGGCCATTTGACACAGAGACGTTCCGCAAAAAAAACCTCAAAAAACCTGTCAACATTAATCTGAACAAGTTAGATGAGTTATTGTTATTACAACACAATTTCCAGAGTATTTAAGAACTCCTTTTAGCAAATTACCTTCTAATAAGTGAAAAATGGATTTCACTTCTGTTTCACAGCTATCATACTGAAGACATATTTACTGTATGCAAAACATGTATTGCATTAATAATTCATAGCGAATTCTTAACTGTGAATGTCTTTCATTTTATTTAAAAAAAAAATACATACAAGATTTTCCATAAAAAAGTTGATACAAGAACAAAACAATGTTGTTAGATCAGTATTTTCTTATGACAATTGTTGCTCAATCTGAAAGGTCTTTCCCAGCTTTGGAATTTCTTTGCAGGGCCATATAACTGAGCATTTTTTTCAGACATTATCATATATAAATGTTATCATAAACCAACACAATTTCTAAATATATAGATTAAGTTTATGGCTGAAAAACTCTCGCTTACACAGTGCCAATCGGGCCGCCGTCTGGACGTCAAGTGTCCTATTTGGTTGCCGTACGTAGCCAATATGGCGGACCATCTCACGCTTGTGCAGTGCAAGCTGGGCAGACATGCAAATCGGGTAATGACAAAAGGTACCGAACTCTGACATGGACATTTTAAACCTCTTCCAGACGGCATGAAACCACAGTTATTTGTAACTAATGCAGAGTTTAATTTTCGTATCACTGGACTCTGAGGGTTACTGGTGTTTCTATTTTTAGAAGATGTCAGAATTCTGACTTTAATCTCAGTTACATTTTTTTCACATCCCCGCCCCCCAAAAAATGTCGCTACCATTTCTGTGTTTATTCAACAGGATGTCTAAGAAGACCACACGCTGTGGTGTTTTAGGCTGCAAAAAACCCATGTGCACCAAAAATTTTACCCTGAAATGATTTAGAACAATTCATTTAGGATGCACTGCTAACACTCGGACCAGATGCTGTACGGGAGGGACTTAAAGTAAAGTTGTTGTAAATAACCTTTGGAGTTTCTTTTTGCACCTTTATTGTGGTAGTATAAGATCTGGACTTTTATTTTGAAAGAACTTCTACCAGAAGCCTACGAACAACGAAACAGTAAAAGTGACACGTGTAATGACGATGGACAATGCTACTAGAGCACTGGCACCAACGCAGGTAGTCACAGGAGGAGATAGTGAACCTTATGCAATTCGTACAGATCTAGGATGGAGTATTGTGGGTTTCAAATCATCCCAAAATGACTCACCAAGCTTCAAAATTATGTGTCACAGAGTTGCTGTCAAGGAACTCCCTCCAGTGACTCCAGCAGATGCATTAAGAATATTGCAATCTGACTTTCAGGATGGAAATGAAGATGGAGATTGTGCTCTGGTTATGGGAAAAGCCAGAGTGGCTCCAATTACGGTGACCACCATCCCAGGCTAGAGTTGGCAGCTGTGTCAGTCGCAGCAAGCAACACCTTGAAGGAGGAACTTGGTTTGGCAGATATCGATGAATATTTCTGGACTGACTCCAAAGTGGTTTTGGGGTACATCAACAACGAGGCACATCGTTTCCACACGCTTGTCTCAAACCAAATACAGAAAATTCATCTGAGTACAATTCCTCAGCAATGGCGATACGTCTCTACTGACGATAACCCTGCTGATCTTGCATCTATGGGTGGCAAGGGCAAATGAGATTCTCACATCCAGCTGCCTCACAGGACCTCAGTTTCTATTGGAGAACGAAATACCACCAGCTGCAGATGTCATCACAGAAATACAGATTGGAGATCCTGAAATTAAAAAGATTCAGAAACAGGGGAACAAGTGAGTCTTTCAAGACCGATTGACAAAGTTTTCTTCATGGTCAAAGGCAACTCAAGCTGTTGCTCGTCTCATCCGTTGTGCTAGGAGAGATAAGTCAACAAATCACAGCACAGTACAAGAATGAGAGGATGCACAGCGTGTCATCATAAGGGATTTACAGAGACAAATATATCCAGAAGAGATCAAGTTGATCAGTAAGAAAACTCAGCTCCCTCGTCAGAGTAAACTGTACAAGAGGGATGCCTTTCTGGATCAAGACGGACTGGTCAAGGTGGGAGGAAGACTGAAAAAGGCATCTCTCCATGACTCAATCAAGCATCCAGTGATAATCCCAAAGGACCATCCCATTACCAGGACAATAGTAGCTCATTATCATGAGAAGGTACATCAAGGTAAAGGCATTAATCAGATAAGATCACATGGATATTGGATTCAAGGAATCAACAGAGCTGTGGCAACCTACCTGCATCAGTGTGTTACATGCAGATTACTCAGGAGGTTCACAGAAGAACAGTGTATGGCAGATCTGCCTATAGGAATGAGTTGAAGTTGGCAAAAGTTATAGAGACAGTTACGGACAAAGATGGACTAGTGACAAGAGTCAAGATTGGTATTGGAGACCAGCAGACTGGAAAGGTGGGACAGTGTTCTGGAAAGCCATCCATTGTCGAACGTCCAGTGCAGAAGCTGATCCTGCTCTTGGAGAATGTTTGACCATCCTCTTCACTGCACAAGCATATCCTTTACAGTATGAAGACTTATTCATGGACATTCTTATAGAGTAAGAGTTAAAGGTTAAAGGTCAAATTGAGTTCAGAAAGTATTTGTGCTTTATTCATAAAGTTAACAAAATCACTCATAATTTAGTGGGAGTGTAAACGAGTTTCTTTTTGCACTTTTATTTTGGTAGTATAAGATCCAGACTTTTATTTTGAAAGAACTTCTACCGGAAGCCCACGCACACTGAAGCAGTAAAGGTGACACGTGTAATGACGATGGATAATGCTACAATGAACATTTAATAAGTCGTTAAATTGGGTTTTCAGCACCTGGCTGATACAGGCACAAGGTTTGTTCCAAGTCTATTTGATAGGTTGAGTGATGTTATGCTTTGTTGTTTTCGCGGTTTTTGCAGAGTTTTGTGTTCATGCTTTGAATTAGCGAAACTGCTATTAGCCTATTAGCCGACAGTGCTGTGTTCCGCTCATGTAGTTACAGAGCAGTATTGTGTATATGTATGTTCAGTTGAAAGAGATAATGTTTCATGATGTATTGTTGGTGGGAGCTATGATTGTATGACTTCGTTTTTGAGGGATGTGGGGGGTTTTGTCTGTGGGACGGTAACCGATTGTTGTATTTTATTTCTACTTTTATAGCTCTTCTGTTGGAAACAATTTGTATGCAAGCAAGGTTATACAACCTCCTAGGACCTGGCGTACACATACGTGGACATCACATTTTTGGTCATATGACCACAGTCGTTAATTCTGCTGAACTGTCGCCTCATGGCCACGTATGTGGACACTTACACTGTCATCTGGTGGTGTCAGAAGAGTACAACACACTACGGTAAGAATTAAAAATGGCGGCAAACACAAGGGATAATTCAAGTGGCAGCTCCAAACACAAACCTCGACAAGGTAAGAAGTCCTATCATATTTCAAGGCTTTTTCTGATTTAGATATTTATCAAAGCATTGTACGTTTGTCATGACATGCAAATTTGACAAAAAATGTGTGAAAATAACAATTTGGTATGCTGCTAAACATGATGTACACGTATGTGTACATTGGGACTTAGGTTGGTCAAAAATGCTAATATGTTAGCAAAAATGTGCACGAGTAAAATAGCTTATAGCTAACTCTGGTGCAGCTAAAAAGCTGTACATTGTCCCAATGAAATAAATAACAATTAAATAACTAAATACATAAATTAGTTGGGTTAAAAATGTTAATATGCTAGTAAAAATGTGCCTTGCTATAGCTAATAGCTAGAGTTGTTTATAGCTATCTCTGGTGCAGTTGAAAAGCTGTCCCAGTGAAATAAATAACAAAGAAATACATACATATATAAATGACATTGGTTTGTATTTGATTTTTTCATGTTTTTATTTCCAGAGCGTTTTTCTGTGCAAACAGCATTGGAGCAATTTTGGCTAAATGATGGAGACAACTCAGATTTGGAAGACTTGTCTGACAACGATGATCCCATCCTGGATGCCAATTACCAACCCCGAACACAGGAGCGAAGCAGCAGTGAGGATGAGGATGACAGTAGTGATGATGAGGACCCCATTCCTCAGCCCACTGAGCACAGCAGAGGACGTAAACGTCTCCGTGGTGCAAATAATGGTTAGCCAAGACCCAGTGGATATTTGTTTATTTTAGGCAGGGCCTAAGGGCTAGGTGAAGGATAGGAAGCAAAATGCTTATTTACAACACTTGTTGACAGGTTCAGGGACAGGGACAGATACAGGTTCATCCCTGCAAGTCTCAGAATCGACCTGAATGCGCATCTATTGATGAGCAGATGATTCCTTTCACAGGAGCCTGTCCATGCAGACAATATCTGCCAATGAAGCCAAACCCAGTTGGCATCAAGAACTTCGTTTGTGCTACAGCAGATGGCATTGTGCTGGACTTTGATCTGTATCAAGGTACAGGTGCACTGCTTGAGCAGGTCGAAGAAGAGGTGGGCCTGGGGTTGGGAGGCTTAGTCTTGGCTCGTCTGTGTCAAACTCTGCATCGTGGCACAAAAGTGTATTGTGACCGGTTCTTCACAAGCATCCGAGGTGTGGAACAAATGATGAAGAAGGAGATGTACATTACTGGTACAATAATGAAGAACAGACTCGCTGGCGCGAAGGAGAAGCTACCCTCTGACAAAACCATGAAAAACACAGGAAGAGGTACCTCATCAGAACTTTCCACTGAAGATGGAAAGTTGTGTGTAGTGAAGTGGTATGACAACAAACCAGTATTGATGATGTCTGTTGTTCATGGCACAGAGCCTGAAGACACCTGCCAGCGCTGGGACAAGAAATTGAAACAGTATGTGACTGTCTCGCGACCAAGCATTGTCCGTGAGTACAACCTCAAGATGGGTGGAGTGGATTTGATCGATAGAATGATTAGCTACTATCGCATGAGCGCCCGTACTAAGAAGTGGACGATGCGGATGCTAATGCACTTCACAGATCTGGCTTTAGGTAACAGCTGGCTACTCTACCGCAAAGACCTCGCAATATGTGCTGCACCAAAGAAGAGCATCATGCAGTTCCTTGAGTTCCGTACAGAAATTGCTACGACCCTCTTGGCCCAGCATCACGGTCAAGGAAGCCATGCAGACCTCTCTGAACAGTCAGAGGAAGAAGACAACTCAAATCAAGGGAACAAACGTCCTGTGACGGCAGTGCCCCATGTCTCGGTCCGCAGGAGGGCGAATGCCCATCTCCCAGAGATGATCAGCCTGAAGAACGCGGCGCGCTGCAGGGTAGCAGGCTGCACTGGAAGAACCCGAGTGCGTTGTGTGACCTGCAAAGTGTTCTTGTGCTTGCAAGGCGATCGCAACTGTTACACAGCCTTTCACACATAGACACACATACACTGCAGCACAACACACACACACACACACACACACACACACACACACACACACACACACACACACACACACACACTGCTGCAATGCAAAATTTCACATAACACATACTGTAACTGTGACTCTCCAAAGGGGGCAAAAATGTTTTGTTTTTCTTCATTTTGTTGTGTTTTTTCACAATGATGTTCAAAACACAAACAATAGTTGAAAGTTGAAAAAACTGCTGTGTTCAAGGTTGAAATAAAATAGTTTTTCACTCTATTACAAAAAGGTGACTTTAATGTGTTTTATGGAAATTCAGACCCAGTGTCCACATATGTGGACATCATTTTTCTCTAAAAGTACATCATGTCAAAAGATGATACTTAGTTTTTATACTTATCAGGTTCCAATAAGCCCAAATAGCAAAGAGAAATAAAAAATGCATATAAAAAAACAGCTCGGGTCTTAGGAGGTTAAACAGTTACCACCAGTTCAAGAGTTAAACCATCATTCAGTCGGGGACACTACAGTTGTTATATATAATACATAATGTCACTGTTCTAGTGGTAAACACTGGAGAAAGAGCAAGCTATGTGCTGTATCAGAAACAATGCGCCACTCTGTTCTGGAAGCATTATGTTCTGTGTTTACATTAGCAAGCATGCTAACACTCAGAGCTAACACTGTACTGGAGAGACTATGTGTAATATAAAGGTCCTGTCCTTGTGGTAAACCGAGAGAGAGAAACGTTTGAGCTCCATACTGTTTCAGAAATAATGCTGGATATGGTTTGGAACATCATATGGCGTTTAATCACGGCAGCATTTAGCTGAGTTTCTCCGGGTAGAAAACTCTCTTCAGAAGAGAGTAGAGATGGACGAGTCCTGATTCATCTGGATCATTAACCCGGATACTAATAATGACCCGGGAGTCACGAGTCCCCCCACTACATTAACCTGATTCCTTTCAGTCCTACACCTGGTGACGTACAAATTGAAACTATAAATTGCCTCATTCACTACGCTCCCTATAACATGTAAACTGCATCACAACATATCCCCGTCCATCTGCCTAGCCTTTAGCAAGTAGCTACCAGAACAGAAGGTCCATAGTTTATCATAGATAAGGACTTGGATCCGCTTGCCACCACAAGTCATCGTTTGGCTCAGGGGAAGCGGATCAGACACACTTCCTGCAGACTCTTCAGACTCAGAGCAGTAACCGTGGCAGATCCAGAGATCCCCACTGAAACTTCCTTTAGAGCAGGAAACATAGTGGACTCGCGGATTCGCGGGATCCGTGGATCCAGATCAATGATCCAGAACAGTAGCCTACGAGTGAGTCAGCAGAACTTCACAGACACAGATTCGGTGAGCGGACTGAATGAGTGGATTATTCCACACAGCTCTAAACAGCAAACTCGCCGGTCGGACTCGTCATGGTTTTCACTGAGTGTCAGCTCTGTTTATGATAACGTAGATGCATAGGCCTACTGTTCTCAGATAATTTGACGATTTCACCCAGTCAAGTGTGAGAAGCCAATCAACAATAAACAAGCATTAAGACAGAAAAAACAATTGAATTTATTTGAAGTTGGAGACTATGGCCTCCTGTTTCACCGGTAGGATTTCTACGCGCTTGGTGATGCTGACTCAAAAGACTCTTCAATGACTGACTCAGAAGACCTTGAGTCCGTAAAAAGATCCGGATTTGCCATTTCTAGAAGAGAGATCGTGATGCTCCAAAGGGGGGTGGCCAGGATCTCCAAAGGGGCGTGACCAGCAGCAGCTAGTTCATTTAAAGCTACAGTCACAGAATCAGCACTTCAGGAACAGGGCTGAGATAGAGGGGGAGGAAGCATGCTAGAATGGGGGATCTGTTTGCTATTTTGAACAAAACACTTCAGACATGTTTTGTATAGATATGGGCCTACAATATATTGTTCAAATAGTATAATAGGAGACCTTTACGTTTATTTTTGTTTGTGATTTTCTTTTAAATGTATGATACTACCAGAAAGGAATACAGTACATACCTATGACAGTGAGGGTGATGCTGCTGGAGGATAGAATCACTCTGCCTGTGGAGCTTCGGTCATAGATCCCCACATGGCACTCATACAGGCCATCATCCTCCATCTGGACCTCAGGAAGCCTGTTCACATACACATATATACACACATCACTGAGGGTCTTTATCATTTCCCTTTTCAATTGATCATTTTCTGGAGATTAGTTTCCCTCTAAAGCTCTGTCTTTAAAAGGATAAGTGTTAATAGAACACAGCTTGTCTTTTCTCACCGCACAGTGGACTGGTAGACCAGGTCCTCAGGTCTACGGTAGTCCTCCATGTTTGAGTAGTTGGTGTTGTACATGGCATCATAGGTGAAGATCTTCTGCTTGGCATTTCCTCCTTCTGTCACCTGGGAGGCAAACAAACAAACATTATTCTCACTGAGTCTATAATAATACAGCAGCTGTGACCTTGGAAACATGTAGTCCAATATTCTGTCTGTGTTATGGAGCAGCGCAGCACCCTGGTCTCCGAGTTCATTCTGGAGGACTATCTTTATTCTACACTCAGCCTCCCATCAACTGATTGTGGGCGTTTCACTGCTCTTGTTAAACCAACCAGCAAATCATAGCACAGCTGTTAAATATTTAAAAGTTTCTCCTCTCTGCTTTCGCATGTCATTTTCTCTCTGTACTACGGCCACCTGACCAGGGTGTCCATATCAGAATTTATGAAAAGTATGTTGAACTATGTCTCTTCTTACAGGTTTGTGGGGCAACATTTTAATACACAAAGTTTACTATCGTATAAGAGACTGCGCAGCTCCATACTGGTTTGGATGGAAATCATACTAGTGTGTCACTTATTCGGCAAAGACTCAGAGTCTACTCACTCATTTCACTCATAATTCCTGTTCTTGTATGGGGCCCTCCCTATGAAATCCTTACTCTTGACACTCACCATGGTAACGTTTAAATACGATCTGATTTTTTTCTTGGAATGATATGTGGATATACAGTGGGGCAAAAAAGTATTTAGTCAGCCACCAATTGTGCAAGTTCTCCCATTTAAAAAGATGAGAGAGGCCTGTAATTTTTATCATAGGTATACCTCAACTATGAGAGACAGAATGAGAAAAAAAAATCCAGAAAATCACATTGTAGGATTTTTAAAGAGTTTTTTTCAAATTATTGTGGAAAATAAGTATTTGGTCAATAACAAAAGTTCATCTCAATACTTTGTTACATACCCTTTGTTGGCAATGACAGAGGTCAAACGTTTTCTGTAAGTCTTCACAAGGTTTCCACACTGTTGCTGGTATTTTGGCCCATTCCTCCATGCAGATCTCCTCTAAAGCAGTGATGTTTTGGGGCTGTCGCTGGGCAACACGGACTTTCAACTCCCTCCAAAGATTTTCTATGGGGTTGAGATCTGGAGACTGGCTAGGCCACTCCAGGACCTTGAAATGCTTCTTACGAAGCCACTCCTTCGTTGCCCTGGTGGTGTGTTTGGGATCATTGTCATGCTGAAAGACCCAGCCACGCTTCATCTTCAGTGCCCTTGCTGATGGAAGGAGGTTTTCACTCAAAATCTCACGATACATGGCCCCATTCATTCTTTCCTTTACACGGATCAGTCGTCCTGGTCCCTTTGCAGAAAAACAGCCCCAAAGCATGATGTTTCCACCCCCATGCTTCACAGTAGGTATGGTGTTCTTTGGATGCAACTCTGCATTCTTTCTCCTCCAAACACGACGAGTTGAGTTTTTACCAAAAAGTTCTATTTTGGTTTCTTCTGACCATATGACATTCTCCCAATCCTCTTCTGGATCATCCAAATGCCCTCTAGCAAACTTCAGATGGGCCTGGACATGTACTGGCTTTAGCAGGGGGACACGTCTGGAACTGCAGGATTTAAGTCCCTGGCGGCGTAGTGTGTTACTGATGGTAGCCTCTGTTACTTTGGTCCCAGCTCTCTGCAGGTCATTCACTAGGTCCCCCCGTGTGGTTCTGGGATTTTTGCTCACCGTTCTTGTGATCATTTTGACCCCACGGGGTGAGATCTTGCGTGGAGCCCCAGATCGAGGGAGATTAGCAGTGGTCTTGTATGTCTTCCATTTTCTAATAATTGCTCCCACAGTTGATTTCTTCACACCAAGCTGCTTACCTATTGCAGATTCAGTTTTCCCAGCCTGGTGCAGGTCTACAATTTTGTCTCTGGTCTCCTTTGACAGCTCTTTGGTCTTGGACATAGTGGAGTTTGGAGTATGACTGTTTGAGGTTGTGGACAGGTGTCTTTTATACTGATAACGAGTTCAAAAAGGTGCCATTAATACAGGTAACGAGTGGAGGACAGAGGAGCCTCTTAAAGAAGAAGTTACAGGTCTGTGAGAGCCAGAAATCTTGCTTGTTTGTAGGTGACCAAATACTTATTTTACCGAGGAATTTACCAATTAATTCATTAAAAATCCTACAATGTGATTTCCTGGATTTTTTTTTCTCATTCTGTCTCTCATAGTTGAGGTATACTGTTACGTGCCGAGCAGGCTGTACTTTTGTTTCTTGCCTCCTGCTCTTTTCTCTACTCCCTGTCATTCACTACAGCTAATCAGCAGCTGATCAGTACCTGCCTGGGCATCTCTGACTGATGACTGATTGGCTCCTCACCCTCAGCTGACCAATCAGCACCCAGGACCAGCCATAAAGGAGACAACCAGGAAGCCTTCTCGGTCTCACTGCTGGGCCTGCTGCTGACTGAATTTGACTGCGTGTTAAACTATTGTGACAATCGCGTATCCTATGCTATATGTTGTGACAGTGTGTGTGTGGTGGGAGGTGGAGGAGTTAGGTAAGTTGGGGTACCCTTTACATCTCATCACGTAGATAACCTATGTTAGACACACTAGGTTAGCGGATTGTTGCCACCCCTGTATTTTGCTTTGTCCACTTGTTAGTAGTTCAGGAAGTGAGGGTTTTTGTTTGAGTTTGTTTCAGAAGAGAGATGTAGAGATAGGCCTGGTTTTTGTTATATTTATTTCTTTTATTTGGCACAATCTCCCTTGTCTCCTCCTCCTCCTCACCTGAAGAACATTTGTTGTGTATTCTTTTGTGAGTACAAATAAACATTGTCTGTGACCTTTAACCTGACTTACTCATTAATTGGTTGTCGCGTGTTACAGTCTCCAGGTCCCCTAGACTTTAGTGGGGACGTAACACAAATGGGGGCTCGTCCGGGATCCTTTTTCCTGAGCTAAAGACAACCACTATTGAGAAGTCACTGAAGTTGTGACAGTTTGGCTGAGAAAATGGGTTTTGAATTAGAGGATTTCATCAAAAATCCAAGTTTTGATAAGTTGGATTTGTGTCGCAAAGATGACTTGTTATGTATTGCAGCTAACTATAACATTTCGGTAGACAGGTATTGTTTAAAAAAAGAGCTAAGAGAGATAGTTCTGCAAAAACTTGAGGAGTTAAAAATACTTGTACGCCCAGTCTTGTCAACTCAGCCTAGGTCTGATGTGTTTGTTGATGATAGGGAAACCATTGTTGGCGCTTCGTTCTTAGAACAGAAGGGTCAGGCTATCTTAACTACACCTCGAGTTGACAAGGTTACTTTTGAGGCTCTTCCAGCAACGCTTCCTAGGTTTGAGGCTTTCTCTCCAGGTAGCTTAGGTTCAAGTAGTGATGCCAGACTGAAGGTTCGTCTTGCCCGTCTTCAGCTGGAGGTCCAGGAGAAGGAAATGGCACGTAGAGCAGACTATGAACACAAACTGCAGATTCGCAAGTTAGAGATAGAAGCTGAGAAGGAGATCGCGTTGAAGCGGCTTGAAATCGAAGCCCTGAGAATCTCTTCAGAGAAGACCTTGTCACAAACACTTGGGAGGTCAATACCTTCGCTCACAGACCCTCATACTCAACGTTTTGACGTTAGCAAACATATTGCTTTGGTACCAATTTTTAGAGAGTCAGAGGTTGACTCATATTTTTGTGCCTTTGAGAGAATTGCAACTGCACTAAATTGGCCTAAAGACATGTGGCCAATCCTACTTCAGTGCAAATTAATCGGTAAAGCTCAGGAAGTGGTATCGTCACTCTCTTTGGAAGAAAGCTTGCAGTACGAGGTGCTTAAAGAGTCGATCTTGCGTGCTTATGAGCTTGTGCCGGAGGCCTACAGGCAAAAATTCAGAAACCGCAAAAAGTCTGCTACGCAGACATTTGTTGAGTTTGCGCGAGAAAAGGCTGTTCTCTTTGATAAATGGTGTGCAGCAAGTGAAGTGAAGGATCGTTTTGAGTCTCTTCGTCAATTGCTTCTCTTAGAAGATTTTAAGAACTCTTTGCCCGAAAGGTTGGTAATATTCTTAAATGAGCAGAAGGTCACTTCACTGTCTAGGGCAGCGGTCTTGGCGGATGAATTTGTACTCACTCACAAGAGTGTGTTTTCTTCTTCCTTGCACCCAGACAAGGCTGCAGTGTCTCAAACTGGGAGACCTGATCTTGGCCCCACTCCTTTTGAAAAATCTAGAGGACCACCATCACCTCCTCGGGGGCCTCGTGAGTGTTACTACTGCCATAAAACAGGTCACCTTATTTCAGAGTGTCTTACCTTGAAGCGCAAACAGCAACCTTCACTACGTTTACAAACGCCAAAAGGCATGGGACTCATTAAAGAAGTGTCACTATCGGACATTGAAAGATCACAGGAGGATGATGTACCTGATCCCTGTTTCAAGCCATTTATTTCAAAGGGCTTTGTTTCTTTAACAGGGGATCCTGGAGACCAGCTGCCAGTGCAGGTACTTAGGGACACAGGAGGTTCTCAGTCTATCATCAGAGAAGGCATCTTACCGTTAACGTCCAGCTCATCGTGTTGTTCAAGTGCTGTTGTTCAAGGTGTAGGCATGACACTAGTGGCGGCCCCTTTGCACAATGTTTATATTTCCACAACTCTTGTAAAAGGGTTCTTTAAAGTAGCCGTTCTCCCTGCCTTGCCCATCAAAGGGGTGGATTTCATTCTTAGTAATGACTTGGCAGGGGGCAAAGTTAGGCCAGTACCGGAGGTCATTCATGCTCCTGATTTAAGTTTAGACGCAGGTAGAACAGCTGAAGTACTTCCTGAGATCTTTCCTGCGTGTGTGGTTACAAGGGCCCAGTCAAAAAAATATGGAGATGACTTGTCTGACTCTTTTCTTGCTACAGGGCAGTTTCCTCATGTCACGACTGAGTCGGACAAGCTGCCCGAGGAGGCCCGGTCTGCTGGTGCTGGATCATCCCGTAACTGCACAGAACTTGTACAACTGCCTGCCTCTAGGGAAGAATTCTTGGCAGCCCAGCTAAGTGATAAAACACTTTCCAAATGTCTCTCTTCTGTTACCAGTGAGGACGACGCCAAGTCAAAGAAGAGGGCCTACATTATCGAGGATGGCCTATTGATGCGTCGTTGGGTTAGTGAGACCTGTGAAGAGTCAGACTCCTGTGCAATTTATCAGGTTGTTGTGCCAACAGCCTATCGTTCTCAAGTGATGTCCTTGGCTCATGATCATCTGTGGTCAGGTCACATGGGGGTAACAAAAACGTATGACAGAGTCTTAAAACATTTCTTTTGGCCAGGACTCAAGTCAGATGTTGTTCTTCATTGTCGATCATGTCATGTATGCCAGGTTGCTGGTAAGCCGAATCAAGTGATTCACCCTGCTCCTCTCATCCCCATTCCAGTAATGGGGGAGCCATTTGAAAGAGTGATTGTGGATTGTGTGGGACCTTTGCCAAAAACTAAAACAGGAAATCAGTTTCTCTTAACTGTCATGTGTGCTTCCACTAGGTTCCCAGAAGCCATTCCACTACGGAAAATCACTGCTCCAGTCGTCACCAGGGCACTTTTGAAGTTTTTTTCCCTCTTTGGTCTACCCAAGGTGGTTCAAACGGATCAAGGAACCAACTTTATGTCTAAAGTGTTCGCCAGGGTACTTGACACTGTGTGTGTGTGGTGGGAGGTGGAGGAGTTAGGTAAGTTGGGGTACCCTTTACATCTCATCACGTAGATAACCTATGTTAGACACACTAGGTTAGCGGATTGTTGCCACCCCTGTATTTTGCTTTGTCCACTTGTTAGTAGTTCAGGAAGTGAGGGTTTTTGTTTGAGTTTGTTTCAGAAGAGAGATGTAGAGATAGGCCTGGTTTTTGTTATATTTATTTCTTTTATTTGGCACAATCTCCCTTGTCTCCTCCTCCTCCTCACCTGAAGAACATTTGTTGTGTATTCTTTTGTGAGTACAAATAAACATTGTCTGTGACCTTTAACCTGACTTACTCATTAATTGGTTGTCGCGTGTTACAGTCTCCAGGTCCCCTAGACTTTAGTGGGGACGTAACACAAATGGGGGCTCGTCCGGGATCCTTTTTCCTGAGCTAAAGACAACCACTAGGCCCGCTTTAGACGCTCCTTAAGTTTGGCAACATACTCCGGGATACTGCAAACTTTATTCTCTGGCATGATCAGATGCTCTTTAAGAACCCTTAATGGTCCTCTGACCTCATGTCCAAACACTAACTCCGCAGGACTAAAGCCTAGAGACTCCTGAACAGCCTCCCGGGCAGCGAATAACACCAAAGGAACACCATCATCCCAATCTCTATGAGACTCATGGCAATGTTTTCTTAGCATGCATTTCATGGTCTGGTGAAATCTCTCTAGTGCCCCCTGACTTTCAGGATGATACGGGCTGGATGTCACATGCTTGATACCTTAAGTGAAGTATTTAAATGCTTGTCGGCTGCATCCCTAACACTAAACCTTGCCAAATGTGAGTTTGGAAAAGGTACCGTCCTCTACCTTGGTCAACAGGTTGGCCAAGGGCAGGTGTGCCCTGCTGATGCAAAGATCAGGGCAATTGCCTCCCTGCCGGTGCCATCCACCAGGAGGGAACTTCGCCGCTTCCTGGGAATGGCAGGGTACTATCGCCGTTTTTGCAGAAACTTCTCCTCGGTGGCAGCCCCACTGACTACGTTGACCAGTCCCTCCAAACCTTTTGTATGGTCTGGGGAGTGCCAACACTCATTTGAAAGCCTTAAGGGTATTCTGTGTTGCTCTCCTGTTCTTTCTGCACCTGACTTTTCGATACCCTTCAAGCTTGAGGTCGATGCCAGTGGAGTTGGAGCAGGGGCCGTTCTTCTGCAACCAGATGCACTGGGCATCGATCATCCCGTGAGTTACTTCTCCCGGAAGTTTAACAAACATCAAGTTAAGTACTCCACCATTGAGAAGGAAGCTTTAGCCCTATTGTTTGCCTTGCAGCACTTTGAGGTCTATGTTGGCTCCAGTGTCAAACCTATTCAGGTATATACTGACCATAATCCCCTGGTTTTTCTTGCAAGAATGTACAATCACAATCAACGCCTTATGCGTTGGTCATTGATTGTTGGGAACTACAACCTTGAAATAAGTCATAAAAAGGGAGCCGATAATATTCTGGCTGATGCACTATCTCGTGCTATGTAAAGGGTATTGTCAGGTCCAAACATACTGTTTGGATTTATATGTGTGGGGGTGTTTACGTGCCGAGCAGGCTGTACTTTTGTTTCTTGCCTCCTGCTCTTTTCTCTACTCCCTGTCATTCACTACAGCTAATCAGCAGCTGATCAGTACCTGCCTGGGCATCTCTGACTGATGACTGATTGGCTCCTCACCCTCAGCTGACCAATCAGCACCCAGGACCAGCCATAAAGGAGACAACCAGGAAGCCTTCTCGGTCTCACTGCTGGGCCTGCTGCTGACTGAATTTGACTGCGTGTTAAACTATTGTGACAATCGCGTATCCTATGCTATATGTTGTGACTGTGTGTGTGTGGTGGGAGGTGGAGGAGTTAGGTAAGTTGGGGTACCCTTTACATCTCATCACGTAGATAACCTATGTTAGACACACTAGGTTA
Organism: Eleginops maclovinus; assembly: GCF_036324505.1. Classification (NCBI taxonomy): domain Eukaryota; kingdom Metazoa; phylum Chordata; class Actinopteri; order Perciformes; family Eleginopidae; genus Eleginops; species Eleginops maclovinus. The sequence continues at coordinate 565,027 of NC_086349.1, read as the reverse complement.
GCGGATTGTTGCCACCCCTGTATTTTGCTTTGTCCACTTGTTAGTAGTTCAGGAAGTGAGGGTTTTTGTTTGAGTTTGTTTCAGAAGAGAGATGTAGAGATAGGCCTGGTTTTTGTTATATTTATTTCTTTTATTTGGCACAATCTCCCTTGTCTCCTCCTCCTCCTCACCTGAAGAACATTTGTTGTGTATTCTTTTGTGAGTACAAATAAACATTGTCTGTGACCTTTAACCTGACTTACTCATTAATTGGTTGTCGCGTGTTACAGTCTCCAGGTCCCCTAGACTTTAGTGGGGACGTAACATATACCTATGATAAAAATTACAGGCATCTCTCATCTTTTTAAATGGGAGAACTTGCACAATTGGTGGCTGACTAAATACTTTTTTGCCCCACTGTACTTCTGGTTTGACAAGATCTTATTTCATTACAATTCCTGTACAGAGAAGGCATATATGTTTACATTTTTACTTTATTTTGGAGCATGTTTAAGTCATTCGTGCACACACATTATTTGTACTTCATTTATAAATCACCTGCGTGCTCACCCGAAACCACACAATCTCTCGGAGGTTGCCGTCCGTTTGGAAGTTGCACTTCAGTGTGACTGTGTCTCCAATAACCACAGGAGGAAGTGGTGCAATGGAAACATTTAAATAACCTGAAGAGAGAACAAAGAGCATCATGATCATCAGGTAAAGAACATATTATGATGAAGCTTTGTGTAGAACACTGAACGCTTGTTGTTTTTGATGCAGAAAATAGTGAGGCGGCTGAAGGAAACAATTCTATTTACTGCTTATAGCGTTTATTCCTTTGGGGAAAGTATTTCCTCCTCTGATTTTTATCATATTGCTAAAATCTGTATTATTCAACAGAATTACATACAAATAAGAGAAAAATGCGAGGCAGCTAACTACAGATTTGTCAACACAGTAAGAAATCAGCCATCGTCAGTGGAGAAAAAACACTAGTATTTTCATCAAGTGTTTCTACTAGATTCAATCGATCCATCTCAGTATGTTGCCTTAATCTTAATGTTTTGTTTTATCACGATTAAACCCCTTGAGATGTAGCATCTAGTTTTGGTGGGTCCCAACATACATCTTCCAACCACTGCTTTTACAATCCATGCCAACATGTGCTCTCACATCCATACCCTGATGGGAGGGCTGCATGCATGCTCTTCCAGTCCCTCCAGTCCCTCCATTGTGCTGCCACTTGGTTCAAAACCACATAAACTGTAGTTTATGATACTTACAAATACACTAACTATGTCAAGCTGAATTCTTTGGAAATTATATTCAACACAAATGTACATTTAATGGGAATAGCGCAGCCATTAAACATGGAGGAGGATTTGAACATGTAATACAATGTATAATTATACTTGACACACAATGCTTATCATGCAAAGGTTATTTCGGACAGTGTGGAACTCTCTGACAACCTTAAAGCTAAAACAAAAAGGAATACTGGATTTTACAAGGTTATCTTTTATTCACTGTTATGATTTGACTGAGTGTTTGCACTAAGATTAAACAATCCAAACCAAAAATAAAGCGTTTGTTGAGTTCCCAGCTGCAGTATTTGGAACTTTTCATTGAAGTTCTTCACTATTTTTACTGACATAAATATGTAATACAGACTTCAGCTTGGAGAGGATGGGATTACATTTAGCAGGAATGTGCAGCTGCTGATGCTGCTGCATTTCTTTATGTGTTAGATTAGCAGCTCAGCTTCAGTTGCTGCTGTTAAGGCAGCAAAGCGTGTTAATAATTCCATGTAAAGGCCAGCTGCCCAGCAAGTGTACTCAACAGTGAAGCAAAGGCTGACCCTGACCTCTGGCAGACTAACACTCACACACAGCTAACATACTCACACAGCTCACTGCTTATATGCACTAATCCCCAGGAGCACCATATCTATACTAGGCCCCACATGTCTGTTCTGACCAGTGGGATTAAAGGGGTTAATACATCTTCCAAGTCTTTAACTATATACATGCAACTGTTGACCCTCCCTTACAAAAAGAACATGTGAATCACAGAGTATTACAAATATGTATTTCATATATTACATGTGTATTGGTACAGCTCCAGGAAAAAGACCACTCAAAATGTTTCTTAAATCTCATTCTCAACATGAACAGACAGTGTCTGTAGAATTCCAAAAGAGAGAAATGTTGTCAGTAGTTTATAGAATACAATCATTAAAAAGAAAATGTATTTAACTCAAACACATCCCTATAGATAGTGAAACCGGAGAAACATATAATGCTGCAGTGGTCTTTAATCTTTTCCAGAGTTGTACATAACATTGATTTAAGTATATATGGATACTGCAAAACTATAAATAAACATTGTAAATAACAATGTCCCATGTTTTATGACACGAAATGAAACATTTCAAATTTGACAGTCACACTGTAACTGTTTGAAATTATTACTTAAAAAAAGAATAAAGTGATAAAGGCACAAGTGACTTTTTCAATACTCCACATATTAAGGCCCCAGTGGTTTCACATATCAGAATGTGTGTGTGTGTGTGTGTGTGTGTGTGTGTGTGTGTGTGTGTGTGTGTGTGTGTGTGTGTGTGTGTGTGTGTGTGTGTGTGTGTGTGTGTGTGTGTGTGTGTTTTTGTGTGAGATCCCCTCTGACACGTGGACTGGGACTATAAACAAAGTCACCTTTCAGAACTGCGCTGTTCGTTGCTGGGGGGATCTGGGGGGGGGGGGGGGGGGCTCTGATGTCACACAGGGACCCTTACCTCCACAGCGCTGGCCTGCTGCATGACGTCAGCCTGCCTACAGATTATTTTCCCCATGTTTTTCCTTTTAATCCTCCCTCCAGTTTTTCATCCAGAGAGCCAGCAATTTGCAAAGCCCCACTCTCTCCACACACACAAACAATGTGGCAGAGAGATTAACATATATCAGCAATAAAATGATGGAAGAAAACAAAAAAACAGCACTTGCACATGACAACAGTTTCATAATGTCCTCGGTAAACAACAGAAATCAATCATTTAGCTGAGGGAGAGCATATTTTGGAATGAGATTAAGGTTAGTGAAATGAGATATTGAGGAGTGATATGCCTGTTCCACAGCTTAGCTCTGCATGTGGACCGGCGGCTCTGCTCTACTTTAATGACACAAATATGGAAAGGAAAATTCAACCACTTAGCCTATAGAGAGCTGTGAGCTGTTGTCTTTGCTGTACGAGATAAAGCTGTCCTTTGCAGCCACGTCACTTTGTACAATTCTAGTCAGACAAAAGACTCCAAAGTCAAACTCATCAGGAGCAAATAGAAAGACTACAAGACAATGGTCAACTGGTGCTGCTACAGTGTGAAAAATATCTATCTGTGATAGCATATACAGCTTCGGAAAAAATTAAGAGACCACTACAATTTTTTGTTAAATCTTTATCTCTGCATGTATGGCAGCCAGTCCAGTGTCTGTTGAATTCCAACACAGAAAAAAATAGTCAGTAGTTTAGAGAATAAAATAAAATAAAAAATAATTTAACTCAAAGACATACCTATAAAATATAAAACAAGGGAAAATGATAATGCTGAAGTGGCCTCTTAATTTTTTCCGGGGCTGTATATCCAGGGCAGCTACACATGTCATCTGGCTAACAAGGGCCCCTTAAAGTAGACCGGCATATAACATTTCTTTCTTCTTCCAAACATCAGGAACTCTTTTCATGAGAAAAAACAACAACAAACCATTCCGTACAACTGACAGTAAGATAGATGTTCTGATCATGTCATGTTAGTGTGGTGCAGAGCACAATTCAGGGCTATTGAGGCGGGCAAAGCAGCTAGTCTGATCCTGTTTGAAGATCACTGATTAACATGTTGTGTCTGTAAACAAAAATAAATATAAAATACCCAGAGTCTACAGCTGTGATAGTGGCTCTGCAGAAGCTGAACTAAAGCTCGAGCATGCCAACATTTGCTTATTAGCGCTAAACACCAGGTTCCCAGGATCCCCACACTCTGCTGTCTCCCACCAACAAACAGAGAGTGTGTAACATGGTAACACTGGTTAAAATACACATGCACTGGGATATTGAAAAATCATTCAACTAATGTTAAGAGTTTAATTTATTTAAAAGGTTGGGAGATACTATAATTAAACCCTAACTGAAAGGAAATAGAGCGTGAGGATGAGGATTAATTAATGAATCACTTAAATATCAGTTATAGGGAAATCAGGTGAGGCCACGCAACATATATATAATTTATATTTATAATACCCCCCGGTTACTGGCTCCATGCTTCCTCTGTGGCTTTCTGCAGGTGGAAGAAGTCTATCTTTATAATCCAAAACCTAGACAGTCTCCCAAGATCACAGACAGCAGATCTGTGAATTATGGTTTGGGATTAAAATCCATGCACTTTTGAGGTTTGAATAGATTTAATCATTCCAAAGTACAGATTACCTTGAACAATATGGGTCAGAGTCAGACAATGGGCTTTATATCCCTGAGGGGAAAAATCTAACAGCATTAGGTAAGATGACCTCTTTCTGCACCGGTCTGTACGGACATGTGAGTTCCCTCTGACACAAAGTATCTCGTGATTGACTTTCTAGTCGTTGCTACATTTAATTGTGGGGTTTGTTTTGGGATGATTTTAATATCCTCTGTGAGTGTTTGTACGGACCCTGTGGCAAATTTGTTATTTGTGTTGCTTTTTTTCTTAAGTATCCACAGGTCGGGCTGGGGATCTGACTCCCTCTCCCGCAAACCCTTTAAATAAAAAACGGATATTGGAAGACTCTATGAGAGCAAGGATTTCAAAAGACTACGGTTTTAAAGCCTTGAACTTGGCTCGTTGGCTGTAGACATTTATATTGTTTACACAACAGCGAAGAGCAAATCACAAATGAATATTGAACAGACATGTTTAGATAACCAAAATGTTCATTCAACTTCGATAAACTGGAATCACTCTGTGAGAGGCTTAGTGTTTTAACACCGAACAGAGACAGAGTTCATGTTGTTCCCAGTTGAGTTGCCCCTGCTGGATGTTAGAGAGAGTGCAGCTTGAGAGACTTGAAACCCTGAGGTTGACACCCCCCATGATCTCAGCTTTCAGCTATAAAGTGAATACACTGTATGCCATGTTACCTCCCAACAAAACTGCCTGAATAAATTGCCTAGAGCTTTCTACAGCCTTTAACAATACCAAACTTTGATCGGCCCTCTTAACCTCATCAAATAAGACGTGATGTGGACTCACCGTCTATGAGGCTGAGAGTGTGAGCGCAGAGGAGGAGGCAGCAGAGCGCGAGCGGACCGTTCATCCTGCTGGAGGCTGCTGCTCACATCCGAGGATCCGCCATCTGTCATCAGAGCGCAGGACGGCGTTCCATCTCTCATCCTTCACACTGAGGCTGCCTCGCTCTTTGCTCTGGTTTATAGTCGGAGGATTACATCTGCTCTCTCTCTCAATGCCCTGACAGCACGCCTATCTCCCTCTCTCTTTAGATGAGGCTCCACTGATTTATTTTTTACACAATCTTTTTTATAGATCTAGCTTAGCACATGTCTCACCTCGGTTTCAGTACCCTGCTCTTTAATATAATAAAATGTTGGATAAACACACACAACTGGTCGGGAGTTAAATACATAATTTTGTTTTAGGAGAAAAGGCCTAAAATGGCATAAAGAAAATACATTTTTGCTTGCAAGTTATTGTGGACCAACAGCAGCATCAGAATTAATTTACACAAAAACATGGACAAAATCACAAAATAAATCCTGCGAAGACGCAATATACACTCATTCAATTAAATGATTTGTTCTTATTTATGTTTCAATCCGTAAATACTCACGCTAGTTTAATTTGATAAGGTTTTTATTTTTATTTTTTCAATTGCTAAAACGCATTTTTTGAAAGCAGGGCTCATTTTCTCAAAGCACTAAATACAATTCACAAAACCACACACTCAAAGTGCAAAACGCCTCATATATCCTTCAAAATGAAGCACTGCACCCAGAACTACATGAGCACTTACCAAATTTTTGCACCAAATGGCACAAACTTCATTTATAGTAAAAGATACTTTGTCCCACCAACTACACACTCATGATCTATCTAAAGCACACTCATTTTTACGGGCTTTTCTGTATGGGGAGAATTCAGCACCAAAGAAATATGTGCAGAAACACAAATATTCTGTTGAGACAAACCTTATTTATTTTTCTACACAACTAATGAGCACAACATGCATGCAGAGCACAGACAATTACAATTCGAGATTTTGTTTTTCGAAACAAAAGAAGAAATAGAAATATTTAGGCTGCATTTCACCACCACCTGGCTGGGTCTGGCCACATCATCAACAGGAACATTTTCCCTGCAGACATGGAGGGAAGAAACTAGATCGGTGTCTAACCATCTGAGTATCACTTTAAATAATTGTGCTATGTGTGTAATTTTAGCGTGTTAACAATGGAAAGAAACGGTAATATACTGCTACAGGCTGCAGTATAGTTCACCTGGTAAAGCTGCTGGCCAATGTATTCTGACTCCCCTAAGGACCCAGGTTTCAGTCAGGCCTGGAACCATTTACGCATGCCACCCCAACAATGTCACTCTTCAATAAACTAATCTGGTCCAACAATTACTTTCAAATATATATATATATATATATATATATATATATACTGCTACTAGTTGTTGTTGGTTTTTTAACCATGGTGTACATTTCTGTTATTGTTTTTTTAGCTATGGTGTTTTGTTCCTACTTTTTTTATATAGTATGTAACTTTCCTCATTTTAATTAATCTGTGCTGGACTGACAGAGGAACATTTTCACTCACCTGTGGGATCCACCGTTCATGAAGAAGTGAAGAGCAGGTGTATGGTAAACCTTCAATTTAAAATATTTGGGAGATACTAGTGATCTGATATCTGGAAAGGTGTCAGGATTTCCTGACTCTCAATCCACTCACAGATGAGCAGATTATTGCCTCCCTGTGTAATGTGCTTCTCGGGACTGCAAGAGATTGGCAGGATGCAGGCTGCCCTGAAATCCACTCCTGGAAAGGGCTGCCTTTCTGTCAGAAGACTACAAGGAGGAACTAGGTGCGCAATGGTGTTCAGGGAGAGGCTGAAAGTGTCAGAGACTTTGCCTATCAATCACAAGCGCCAGAACAGTGGGGGCTCCTGAAAAATATCTCAGAGGGAGCAATTGTTTTTCTGATAATGATTAAGGTGACCCATTCAATAGGTACATTGAATGGGTTAGGGTCAACTAATTGATATGGTCCATATCAATTAGTTGTTAGATGATTAACTCAGACTGAGATCCCTCTTGTGTCCCTTAGATGGCAACACACAGTACGCTATGGCAAGCCCTTTTAACATTTAATAGCTACATTTGACTATCAGGAATTAACATTGTAGATATCAACAACGTCTTTCTGACTAGTCGTAATTACATTTTGGATAGTTGGAATTGTCATTCAAGATATCTGTAACGTAATTGTGACTAGTCCAAACGACAGATGGACATCTGTAATGACGTCGCTGAAAACGACATTCAACTCGTCACACATCTTAAATGACAACTGCAGATATCTGTAATTCAGTTTTGACTAGGCAGAATGAAAGTTAAATATATCTCAAACGGAGATGCATTCATATATTATCATATGCGTTAGCTGCTTACGCTAACATTCCATCTTCTGTTCAATGATCTACAGGCGTAGAAGAAGTATCAATCAGGCTATTTTGATTCTACTCCTTAGAGGATTCAGAGCTTCTAAACCCAGATAATGATGTCCACAGACTTTCACTGCATATTGTTTATCTTCCTGAGATTCAGTTTAGACAGGCCTGGAACCTCCATCCGTTGCGAACAGAAAATCATCGCACACCAACTCAACTCTGGACAGAGGGCATGCTCAAAAACATTGCAACAGACAGCACAGCTGTCAACAATGTGTTTGGTGAAAATCCCTACAGCAACCAAAACATTGATGCCATCCTAGCGCGGTATGGAATTCAAACACTGCCTACACTTGATGAGGAAGAGTTCCCAGCTGTTAAGTGTAGAGCTACCTCAACTCATCCTCACTCAGCAACAACAGACATCTGTGCGCAATGCAATCCAACACATTTCTGATCTTAACATAAAATATCAGGCTTGCTGTACTACAATTGTCAGTATTTTGCAAACTCAGGTTTTGTCCAATTCCAAGCCCAGAGACAAAAGTGTATTGGTTGCATGCATATATTATCCAGGATGGAAAGACATTTTTAGTTTCAACAGCTTTAAGTAATATTTTCTGTTAAAATAAGGCGGTATGGGCGGTGCAGCTGCAGTCGTCTACAGACATACTATGGTGACTGTTGAGGTTGACGACCAGAGAAGTCTTGACAGACGCTGGAGGGACAGAAGTCAGTATGACTGAATGTGATATAATAATATAAACTGTCTGTTTATAAACTGACAGCAGTAATGGGTTCATTCCGCACCATGTTATACAGTTTTGTTCATTATATCACATTTGCTTGTACTGACTTCTGTCCTTCCACTGTCTGTCCAGACTGTTCTGATCATCCTCCTTCACCTCAGACCTCTATACAGCCCTCCTCTGGTCAGACTGCATCTTCCAGCTCTGACAGAAGCTGTGTATTCATCAACATGTATATAAAGGGTATCTATTTCATTAGACCAACCTCAACAGTGTCACCATAGTAACCTTGAATTATAAGCCAAATAAATGTATTGTAAAACCTAAGGAAAATAATAATATATTTTCAAAATAAATAAAATAACATTTAACATTTTAAATCATTATAAAACATAATACAAATAAAAGCAAAAAACTACACAATAAATTTGTGTTAACTGAAAAACTCAATAATGAATGGCCTCCAATCAACTGAAGTAAGCTGTTACTCATATTAAGTGAATCTAAAAAAAGACAGTGCAGGAGATTCTAAAATTACCATCTGAACCAGTGACTTGCTTCAACACAGCATTCTATCAAATAACTTCTATGCACAAATATAGCTCAAGTGAAGACTGAACCTCCATTCATAAGTTTTACACACATATAGTGACATGATGCAAGTCCAAAGGTTGGAGCTTGCAAAATTCCCTCCATCATGTATTGTTTGAAGGCTTCATAGGAAGAGTGCAGTGGCAGGCAGAGTACAAGAACACAAGTATTTGCTTCTGGGAAGATTCTGTTGCCCTCATGAAGGAACTGAATTTCTGGACGGTGTGGAAATCCCAGTGGAGGCACTGTTGAGGCTCCAGATGTAAACTCCAATACCTACCTAAGTGGTGAGAAACAGTAATTCTGGCCCCTTAAACATATTAATATGTTGTCTAATATGACTTCCCTACAGTTATGAATAGTGCTGCGTACCTGGACTCACATTCAGGTTCAGGTCCGGACTCAAGTCCAGAGGTTCAGGTTCAGGAAATACATGGTGTTATACCTGGGCTTGTGTAAGTACCTAAAGTGAACTTATTGTAATCTAATTGAAATTGAAAATAAACTCATAATCAACTCAAATTCAAACTCGTCCAGTTTATTGTGTTCCCTGCTACTGTCCTTCCAACTTGTGTCTACATTTCTCTACAAAGTACAAATGTAAAAAAAAAGTTACAAACACTTTTTGCCACTTAGTCTGCAAATGACTTATGACATCAACTACAGTAAACTACTAGTGTACTACAAAGTTCAAACATTTATTTCATTTACCAAACTAAAGTAACCAAACCAAAAGCTCCCCGCACAAGAAAAGATGACGCTGAATAAACGCCCTAGTCGGCCAGTCCCGATGCTACTACTAGTATATCTTATAATATAAAGCTAAGAATGCCTATTTTTTACAAGCCTATTTAAAATTAAAGCTTATTTTCCAAAAAAGTATTGTTAAGCTTACCTCGATCGTTGTTATGTTGCTCGCCAAACATCGCCGCCAATGTGGCTGAGGCTGCATGTGGAGTAGTTCCTATTTTGTGGTTTCGCCTCAAGTGCCTCACTATGTTCGATGTTACCCCAGCGCACTTGATCACTTTCCCGCACAGGTTACACTTCGCAGTATCTAGTGGCAGTTTCGTCACATGAATGTCTAAGCCAATCACATCGCTAGCTTCCCTTGACGTCACACAGATCTCGCGAGCAGACTTGAACCGAAACTTTTTAAAAGTCCAGTACCGGTTCGGCATACTGGTACGCAGGACTAGTTATGAACAAAGCCTACCAAATTTAAACTGATGCGAGGGTAGCTTTGGCAAACAAAGTTGTTCAATTCAGATAAACTCCAGTTTAACCCAATCTTTGAGTGTGTCCGTCCGGCCTCCGTTGACTCATGTACAGGTTTACCTACAAATGGAAATGTAAACATCAGTATAATCTGTTTCTAATGGCAAAGTAACACATTCATTGGTTGCTACAAGATATTTCAGGACTCCTAACAAACTGTTTAAGTGTGCTAGGATCTTGCCCTGACTCCTACAATGTTCGAGATGCCAGTTTCAAAGACAATACATTTCACAAATCAAGGCATCCAAACTGTGTTATTATATTTTCAGACAAAATCATAGTGTTGCCAAACCCCAAAAGTAGACCTGTATGCCTAGCACAGTTAACCTAAGATCATTTGTTTCTAATAAGTTAACAGCTTTAAAACGAAACAAACCCTACACTCCTAAGAAAATTGCACATGAAAGAAAAAAAAAGCCTGGTCTCACTCCCAAGGGCATCACACATTTGAGCCTCTGGGCATTATATGTGAAAGAACATTAACATACGATATATGGTGTAGCTTAGCCTCTGAATGCACTACCCAGATCCTCACACTAACCCTAACCACCATTGACTAACTTCAGATGGCGGATGCAAAAGGATTCATTGGGACGTATACCTGGAAACTTTCAAAGTGATGCCTTGGCATGAGAAAGTGTTGGAAGGGCATAGGTGTAACTATCAAAATGGGTACATGGAAACATGAAAATGCATTAAAGAGTAAACTGCTCTAAAATATTTCTTTAAAACAGATGCTAAACGTATTTTAAGTCAAATGCTTCCCAATATAAAGACAGTATGACAAATGGGACCAGACAGGCTCAAGCTAACATAAAATTCAAAGCAGCTCATTTCTACAGTTTTCTTTGCAAGAAGGTTAGATAATAAGGTGTAAAAATAAATGACATTCAATTCTTTGGTGCTTCAATCTCACATTTACCTTGTGGTGTATTAAATCTGGAGATATAGCAGGGCAGATACTCCCTGAGGTCAGAGGAAGGTTGGGTGGAAGAAGAGTGAAAAACAACATCTGGAATACGTTAAAGATGCCCTAGGTCACCTAGAGTGGGGCGTACAAAGTTAGGGCCTAGGTGGTATAGTAAATCAGTTCATATACAGTTGTTTACTCCCTGAGGTCATAGAGAGTGCAGAGAGTGATGTGGTACAACAGGAGGTTGTATAACAAACCTCTGGACTACGTCAGAAGACCTCCAGGGATGAGCAAGGCAAAGACTAACGTATATCTCACCTTATTTGGGTACACATCCTCATAGAACATTGCAGTTTGACACACACACACACACCCACATTTCTCCTATAAAGTGTATGCACAAAGAATGTTCGGGGGACTTCCACAATTGGCTCTGGGAACCCCGCATCGCCCGTGTTGGTGTCTGATGCTATGCTGTTGTAATAAACCTTATTATATACAAGCTGGTGTCTCCGGAGACTCCTTCATCCTCTTCACAAACATCGCTACAAGATATACTTCAACCTAATCCAAGTTTAGCCAGTTCATCAAGTTCTTTTGTGGGGGGCAGAATACCATTATCTGGCCCTGGAAGGAGGAACACTTTTGCTTGCCAAATATGGTTTTCCCTGCGGCCACCAGATCCTCCTGTAAACAAAAATGCATAACTGTGTCAGCAGTCATTGTTGGCTAAAATGTTTCCAACATGTTACCAACTGTATTCATTGGCATTAGCCTACTTTGGCATTATCATGCAATTTTTGCCATGCATTTCTAAGTTTATGATCATGCGTAAAATTACAGCATGCTATTCTTGAACTTCCTTCACTTTAACTCCAAGTTGAGAAAGAAATGTATTAGTTTAGGTTAGCTAGTTCTTAGTTTTTTTTATTTGAGCCCCTTCCCACACTAAAAAAAAAAAAAAGCCATGATAGCCTGTAGGTACTGGTTTCAGGTTGAAACAGTAACAGGTAAATTAACATTAAGCTTAAATATTTATGAGGCTGGTGCATTAGGCCAGTAAATTATGCTGCAAATAACTTTACAGTTACGAAGCACGATACATCAACCTAGCAAAACAGGTTAGTTAAGTTAGCATATTATTTAACAGCTACCCCAAACTTCTGCTAGCACATTAGCAATGCTGATGTTAAAAAAGAAAACGTACCCGAACTCACCGGCGAAATAGTCTTCTTGTTGTGGAAAGTAAAGCTGAATCATCATTTCTCGCTGCCAGCTCCTGTCTTGCACGGGCTGCAGCATTAAAAAGACGATTAAAAAGTCCTTCGCCCTCCGGCTGCTCCGACATGGTGCTAATTAACAGTTAAGTTAACAAAGGTTTGTGATTTGATGCAGTGCTCGAATTATGTTTTTGTCTTCAAGGGGGTCTCTCTATTTTATAAAAACAAGTTGGACTCCCCGCCCCCCCCCCATAACCTAACATGTCAATTAAATAGCCGCGAATAGGTGCGAATGGCGCTTTTGCGCACGGTAGACACAACTTACACACGTAACACACGCACAACACAACAGACAGATTTTTTGGGGTTTGTTTTACAGAAATCGGTTCCATTTAATTTAAACATATTATTGATTGTCCATATTTCATTCCAATATCGCAATACATACAAATACATAGATTAAACATATTCTTTTGAATTTCAGTTTAGCTAGACTGTGAACTTATGCATTATGTAGCCTATATTGGCTTTGTCAAACAACATAGAAGAAAGCGCAACTTCAACAGACATTCTCAGCACTTGTCAAATCATGTAACCCAATGAACGCATATATAGACAAAACACTCGCATCATGTAGGCCTAACAATTCAGTTCGATGCTCTGATCATGTTTGACCGTGTTGGGCTTTACGGAAATAGATTAAACATATTCTTTTGAATTTCAGTTTAGGGACAGGCTAGACTGTGAACTGTTATGCATTATGTAGCCTATGGCTTTGTCAAACAACATAGAAGAAAGCACAAGTTCAACAGCAAACATGACATTCTCAGGACTTGTCAAATAATGTAACCCAATGAACGCATATATAGACAAAACTCACACATCATGTAACAATTCAGTTTGATGCTCTGATCATGTTTGTTGGGCTTTACGGAGACAAAAGAGACCAAACTGCCCTGCTCTCAGCTGGCTGGGGCCTGCGCCCAGGAATCCATGATGCTGATGTCCGGTGGCCACTCTTAATCCATGAGTGGACAAACGGCACGGGGTTGAATTTCTCAATAGGAGGTCCATTCAAGTCAATGAATAGCAGGGCAGTGAGGCTCGCTGCACGCAGTCCGTTCCTAGTTTTATCGTCTGTGTCATTGCAAGCCGAGAAACCCCTCTCACACTCCGCTGAGGTCGGGAGTATAGTGCGGCATGCGACGATAAGTTTCTTAAGAGTATTCCCCTGAGAACCTTGAAGCTTCCAATCTCGGAATTCCTCGATAGCCTCGGTAGAAGATTCACAGAGGAGTTTTGCAAATCTCCCCACTTCGCGCTCTCCAAATAGCATTAGGTCTGACCTCTCTGCAGGCCAAAAGTGCTGATCTAGAGGCTTGAGCATGGCAATAAGTTCACTGTCAGGAAGACGTGATCTGAGATTATCAAGGATGGACTGATAAAACTGGGGTTTATTAATCTTAGGCTGCGTTTCCCTAAGCACAACGCCTTTGAACCGACCACTTGCTATGCCTGCGCGAATCTTGGATTCCGTTTTACCGGCATCTTCTTTCATAGCAGACAGTATCTCGGTGGTTTGATGGATTTGTCTGCTGCCATCCACCAGAGACGTGTCCCTTCTCTGTAGTCTCAATGAGAGCCCCTGCAGTTCACGAAGCACATCTTTCATCACTGCCAAATCGGAGAGGAAGCCAGTAGATGTCAGATGCTTGAGTAGGCCACCATACTTCGCCCTCTCCACACCGTTGCGCGAGGCATCTTCGCTGGCCATTGTAAAGTGCTGTGCCAAAACAGGAAAATCTTTCACCACAGCTTTAACTGTCCGGAAACTGCTTGCCACCCACCTGATTGTGAAGACTTTGCCTATTTTTAAAATCTGCATGTTTAGTTCCCTAGCAGCATTTTCAAGCTCCCGTGCGTTTTTGGTGGATTGGTGATACAGACTATGAAGCTTTGAAATAAAAATGTCAAAATGGTTGCACCCAGCCACAGCCTTCAAAGAATCATTAACAGCTAGTTCTAATCGGTGTGCCAGGCAATGTACATCCTGCAGTCGAGGGAAGTCTTGTTTAAGTCTTTCAATGAGTCCTGTATGCCTACCGGTAAGGACAGCAGCTCCGTCTGTGGCTATGCTGATGAAGTTCCTCTTAAGAAATTCTGCCTCTATCCCCACATTTTGAAGACTGTCTTTTAACGCATTGTAAAGAGATCCTGCATCTCCTTTTTCCAACTCAACAATGTCCAAAAACACGTTCTCTACGTCTCCATTACCTGTTACATCGCACCTCATGTAGATAATCATATAGGAGCGTCCATGCACAGTGCTTTCATCCAACGTTATGCTGATACGTGAGTCGAGTTTCAAGACATGGGAAACAAGTCTTCTTTTCATTTCATCTGCTATATGTTTCACAATAGCAGCACAGGAGTGATCGGAGCGGTGTGCAGGGCCCACTGTTGCACCATTAAGCTCATTAACTGTCATGATCGGCGTCATTTTGGTGTATGGCAATCTCTCTTTGGCTATAGTGTACGCCGCCCTAAATGAGCTTGATGTAACGTCGATGGCAGCCAAACTCAGCTCTACAACTTTGGTGGGCAGAACATCTTTTTGTTTTAATTCTGCTATCTCCACTGCTCTTTTATGAGCAAGGCTGTCCCGGTGCAGGTAAATCTTCTTACGTAATTGCTTTTGCAATGAGCTACTGACGGTCCCATTAACCCACGCATCCAAAAGGTGCACCCCAGTCTTTTTTTCATGGAGCAAGAGAGTTTTTGCTGCCTGGCAGGGAGCGCACCCAAGGCCACTCTCACTTGTACACAACCATGGATTTCTCTCCTTCCACGATCGCCACTGTGTGAGCCCCCAGTTCTGAGGCAGGTGGCGCAGGTGCTTCAGTTCCATATCGGTCCCGGACCCCGACCCCCGTCTCCACAGCCTCTTCTCCGTCCAATTCCTCCTCAACGTCCTCATCGTCATTGGTAAGTGTCCCAGCTAAAACATCATGATGACTGGTTGTAGCCACAACGTCCTCTGGCTCAGTAGAGTTAGGCGCCTGGCTAGAACTAGCTGTTGCTAGGCCATTTTCTGATTCTAAATCTGCAACTATTTTTGTTTTTTTAGTGGTAAAACCGAAACTGGTCAGGGCCGAATATGAATTCGGTGCAGGTGGCCTTTTTTTCGGCGGCATAACTGGCAATTACATTTAAATTTAAGATGTGTTGTTGGTCTTTACCTCAAAAGCACATTTTTATGTGACTTCTTCGGACTTGCGAGTGCTGTCAAATCGATCTTATCCAGTTTGCTCACGTAGCCTAGTGGTGTGGTGGTGAAGTGCAGTATGCTGCGCTCTTGAGCGTATAAGCACGTCCGGTATTAGCCTATTTTAATGTAACGTCTTTAATGGTTGGAGACCGCAAAGGGATGGATAATGAGTGTTGTTTACGATTAAATTACAATGCAATATATGGCAGACACCTTCAGATATGAGAGACCCCCTCAAAAATTTGACTTTGTTGCTTTCATGGGAGCCAGTCATCACTCTATGGGAGCTCGGCTCCCTCTGGCTCCCACATAATTCGAGCACTGATTTGATGATTGGCCTTTTTTTTCGGCGGCATAACTGGCAATTACATTTAAATTTAAGATGTGTTGTTGGTCTTTACCTCAAAAGCACATTTTTATGTGACTTCTTCGGACTTGCGAGTGCTGTCAAATCGATCTTATCCAGTTTGCTCACGTAGCCTAGTGGTGTGGTGGTGAAGTGCAGTATGCTGCGCTCTTGAGCGTATAAGCACGTCCGGTATTAGCCTATTTTAATGTAACGTCTTTAATGGTTGGAGACCGCAAAGGGATGGATAATGAGTGTTGTTTACGATTAAATTACAATGCAATATATGGCAGACACCTTCAGATATGAGAGACCCCCTCAAAAATTTGACTTTGTTGCTTTCATGGGAGCCAGTCATCACTCTATGGGAGCTCGGCTCCCTCTGGCTCCCACATAATTCGAGCACTGATTTGATGATTTGAACAACAACTCGCTCCAATCCGGCCTAAAGGAGGAGGCGGGCCTATCTGCAACGTCTTTTCGCCTAGACAAAACTCTAATTCAAGATATCTCTAATTACATTTTGACTAGGCAGAATGAAAGTTACAGATATCTCCAATTTCAGATATCTCTAATCAAAATTATTTTCAAGATATCTATAACTTGATAATAGATATCTACAATTCAATTATGACTATCCTTATCTCCAGTTACAGATATCTACAACGTCATTTTGCCTAGTTAAACTTAATTTAAGATATCTGAAAATGAACATGTAGATATCTTGAATTAAGGTGAATTAAAGATATCTTGAAATGGAATTATGACTAGTCAGAATCAAATTGTAGATATCTCAAACTGGAATTACAGATATCTACAATTCAGTTGCAGATATCTGTAATTCACATTGTGGATATCTGCAACTGAGTTGTAGATATCTGTAATGAGAAATCACATGAATGGCAAAAGTGACGTCATTCGTCCTAGGAGGAATGTCTTTGTGGATATCTGAAATGTAAATTTTGACAAGGCAAAACTGAATTTCAGATATCTGCAACACATATCCAGTCTAGCTATTAAATGTTAAAAGGGCTTGCCATAGCCCGCTTTTTTTCTTAGTTACGTATGACGAAAGCGCGTAAGGGCAAGCCCTCCCAGAACCCATAGAGATTGCATTGAAAGCTCTGATATTTGAAAAAAATGTATTTTACATGAGAGTCTATGAGAGAACCCTGGGGCGATTTTCAACCTGACTGAAATCGCACCTGAAGGGGTGGGACCATGTGAAGCACGACTTTAGTCTGATTGGACAATGACATTTTTGATAGATCTAACGTCTAGAACAGCGATACTCAACCCGCGGCTCGCGAGCCGCATGCGGCTCCTTTAAGACTAGTTGCGGCTCTTTTAAGTCCCACTTAAAAAAAATAAAAATCTCAAAAAATCTTTAAAAAACGAAAAACAAAAACATTGTCAGCAGAATTCATCAACATTTCATTATCACTCACAAGTCACGTGTATTAAGCCGCCCCTCCCCCCTCCCTCTGAACAACCAATCACAAATGATTTCAGGTTTCCGCTCTGATTGCAGGTGCGCGAGATAAATGATCCGTCACACTGGGAAAACTAGCATACAGCACTACGCAAAAATGGCAAAGGAATATAGGAAAAGAAAATATGAAGAGGAATATCGAACATTTAAAGAGGACTGGGAACTCGAGTTTTTCTTCGTCTCCACCGGTTCGGGAAAATGCATCTGCCTGCTTTGTGACAACGTCATTTCACAATTTAAAAGGTCCAATTTGCAGCGCCATCACGACACAAAACACCCGAAGTTCAGCACCGACTTTCCGAAAGGTGGAGAGCTGAGGGCGGAAAAGCTGGCGAGACTCAAACAGAACCGAACTGCTCAAAAAAACTTATTCCACACTAATACGAGTGACAGAGCGACAGAGGCATCCTACAAAATCACACATGAACTGATGAAACAGATGAAGCCATATACTGATGGAGAAATGGTGAAGGATTGCATACTGCTGGCTTGTTCAACGTTGTTTCCTGAGAAAAAAGACCTGGAACGAGAGGCAAAAAAAATTCACTGTCGGATTCTACTGTAGCTAGGAGGGCATCAAACATTTCAGAGAACATTGCACATACTCTTAAGGACAAACTGTCATCCGCTGAGTTTGTCAGCCTTGCAATGGACGAAAGCTTGGATATCAATGACACGCCACAATTACTCATCTTTATCCGAGCCATCAACAGTAAGTTTGACATTACAGAAGAACTGCTTGACATGGTTTCACTGGAAAATGGAACAACGGGCATTGAAATAAAAAACGCTGTGCTGGAAACATTAGAAAAGTTGAACATTGGACCAGAAAAAATCACAGCATTCACAACAGATGGCGCACCGGCGATGCTTGGTAAGAGGAACGGAGCCGTGGCTTTGTTGAAAGAAACGCTGAAAAACGGCGGGGTTGCTGCTGAGGGTATTTTCTCATACCATTGTATTGTGCATCAACAAGCCTTGTTTGCTAAGTTCAAATGTCTGAATGAAGTGATGGCAAATGTAATCGAAGTGGTTAATTATATCAGGGCCCGTGCAAGAAACCACCTACATTTTAAACTGCTGTGTGAGGAGTTTAACACTCACTATGGAGATTTGGTGTTCCACACCGAGATCAGATGGCTGTCTAAAGGACGTATGCTTGCACATTTCATGGACCTGCTTGAACCCCTGAAATCCTTCATTGTCGGCCAAGGGGAGACTTCCCGATTTTCCTTTTTGGATGATGAAGAGTGGGTGCTGTCTGTTGCGTTCCTGTGTGACATTACGCAGCACTTGAACGAACTTAATCTCAAGATGCAGGGAAGAAACAAGACCGTGTATGAGCTCTACACGGCTGTCAGAGTATTCTCTGACAAACTGGATGTACTTGAACGAAGTGTCCGTGGTTCTGATTACCGTTTCTTCCCCACCGTGCAGAAAGTGATGGCGATGCATGCAGACGCTCTCCTGCCCTGTCAATCACAATTCTGTGACGTGCTAACTGAGCTCAAGCAAAACTACACATCAAGATTCCACGACTTCAAGGACCATAGCAATATTTTTTTACTTGTGAAAAACCCATTCCTGATTGAGGTCAATGAAATGAAGCAAATAAGCGACCAGCTCAGACTTGTGCAGCTTCAAATGGAGTTTGTGGAGTTAAAGAGCTCAGATGAACTTCAGCTTCAGTTTCGGATTACAGATGTCGTGGACTTTTGGAAACTGGTGGGGCATCTACCAAATATCTCCAGACTGGCAAGACGCATCATCTCAATGTTTCCGTCCACATACCGGTGTGAAGCAGCATTCTCTGCGCTCTCAAAAATAAAATGTCCCAACCGAAACAGATTGAGTCTGCAGCACACAACAGAGGCCCTTCGGATCGCCGTTTCCAGCACAGAGCCCGACTTCAAATCACTTGTGCGGCAGAAGGAGTGTCAGAAATCACATTGAGTGTGAAGTAAGTACAACATTACTCTTCTGACAACCCCTGCTGTCTATAATCTGCTGTTATATGGACTGTGATGATCAGTAAACATGCTGTCTGTTATCTGTTGTAATGGGCAGTGATGATCAGCAATGTGTGTTTTGTGGTTGCAGTGAAAATAATAAATCACAGTTATTGCACTGTACATTATGCTTTTCATTCCTTAGTAACATATTACTATGATCCATATTCTCAAATGCATAATGCTTTCAGGGAGGAAAGGAGCGTTTTTGGATTGTGGCTCTTGCAAAAATATTTTTTCGTCAATGTGGCTCCTGATTAGGACAAGGTTGAGTACCACTGGTCTAGAACACTGATTACGACTGCTGCTGTGTCAGAAACAAAATTCCCTCTTTTTCCTGTTGGTAGTGCATCGCCCAAATCGCCCAAACCACCCCTGCGCCAGAATATATAACAAGAAGAACCGATTATAATAACGAATCCTGAAATATGTTACCTCTCTTGATGCACCTGGTCAGCAACTGGAGAAGGATCGGGTGAACGAGCTGCAGAATGAAACTGTTATACTACATTTCTGTGTAATAGTAATGGTTTCTGTGATGTCACAATGATTTTATTAAGAGGTGGATTTATTTAGGAAAGAAACTACTAAAGGTGAGAAATGCACGGCCCGCTACTGGATACAAGAGTGCTGGACAAGCTATGTGAGGCCAGTCTTACAGTGAACATAAAGAGTCAATACTTCCAAAATCCACTGAAGTTTTGGGCCCATTCTGATTCCTCTGCTGGAGTTAAAGGTCTCCTATTATGCAAAATGCACGTTTTGATATGTGTCCCCATGTGTAAGTAGTCTCACAAAGTGACAGAAAATACAACCCTCTCTTTTTTCCTCCTTACCCACATCTCTAAAAACGGGTGACAACAAGCTGATCCAGATTTGGTTTTGGTTATGACGTCATCCAAAATGTGGGCTGACATTGAACTCCTGGCAACGTCCCGCCCACGTGACACGTCCCAACCTATCGTCCCACATATACAGTCACGAGCTAAATCCCCTCCCCAGCTGTGTGTGTGTGTATGTTCAGCAGGATGTCTGCAGGAGGGACTTAGAGTTGTTGTATATATAATACATATAATGTCTCTGTTCTAGTGGTAAACACTGAGAAGAGTTTCAGAAATAATGCTGGATGTGGTTTGGAACATAATATGGTGTTTAATCACGGCAGCGTTTAGCTGAGTTTCTCCCGGTAGAAAACTCTCTTCAGAGGAGAGATCATGACGCTCCAAAGGGGCGTGGCCAGCAGCAGCTCCAAAGGGGCGTGGCCAGCAGCAGCTCCAAAGGGGCGCGGCCAGCAGCAGCTAGTTCATTTAAAGCTACAGTCACAGAATCAGCACTTCAGGAACAGGGCTGAAATAGACGGAGATGAGGCATGCTACAATGGGGGATCCGTTTGGTATTTTCAGCAAAACACTTCACAGACACGTTTTGTATGTTCAAATATAGTATAATAGGAGACCTTTAAGTTGGAGTTAAGTACAAGATAACCCTTTCCCACTGAATCAAAGAACTGCACGTCAACCTTCCCTTCATAGTCCACACTGATGCCACTGATGTCGGCCTACATGCTTTGTTTTGGATCAGCACACTGGGCCGGGTACAGAGCAGGTCCTTGCCTTCACCAGTCGAGTGTAATTATTTTCCTACAGAGTAAGAATGCCCTGCTGTATGGGCAGAAACTTTATATTAACCCAGACTCATGTCTAGGTTTTCAAAACCAAATAACCCGGCACACTCCTGATCCCGAGGGCTCCCTGTCTCATGGAGTTCTGCTTTACTGTATAATACTGTAAAGGGGGATACAACATGGTACCAGATGGATTGTTCAGAGCTCCTGTGGATGACCCCCAATATGAACCTGCCTGCTGTGCTGCTGTGCTCTGCTTAGGAGGACCAGGGGTATAGTGCAGATATAAACAAAGGAAATTCGGACTGGCTGGGGTGTTTCATTGTTCATCCTCCTAAAAATGTCCCAAAGTCATCTGTGTCCGAGGAAACCTGCAGAGGGGGGAACCTCCAGCAGAAAAATGACCTCAAACTAACATGCAAGAAAGTATTAACTGGAATGTGAAAGTCAAATTCAGGAGAAGAGAGCAGAGCAGGGGAGAAGTAGCCAGATAACACTACTTTTTTCAATAGTTTACAGACTGAACTATACTTTTGTGCTCGGTTTATTAGTAGAAATATTTTAAGAATAAAACCCGGAATGGCCTTTGGGGTTGTTTGTAATAGAGTAAGGGGTTTTGGGGGAATATTGAAATATAATTAGTAAGATGGCGCCGAGGATGGCTGCCGTGTCTCGAGCTCCTCAACAACTCCACATCTTAGTGTTTTTATTGTTTTACTTTGTTGGTTGTTTTTAACTTTTTTTGCAACATGCTAACCGCCCAAGCGAGCCCTATCATCCAATATGATAGAGAACAACTTTTACACATCAGGTCGCTGGTGGACAGCAATAATCCACGACGACCTGCAAACAATGGAGAGTCTCCGTGTTTACCTGCTGGAGCTCTACCTGTGGAGCGCAGGAGGAAGAGACCACGAGGTTCCCGGGCCGGGGTCCTGGTCAGGCTGAGGAAACGTGAAAACAGGCCTCCTCTACCGAGTTTACTTCTGGCAAATGTGCAATCCCTATGTATATATTTCACATCCTCAAATCTGTATTGTTGATATTGTAAATATTCTTCTCTCTTTTTCACTATTTTATTTATCTTTTGCACCATGTATGTTGAGTTGTTGGAGGAGCACGCGACATAAGATTTTCATTGCCTTTGTTTTGTAACACAAAACTACAAAGTAATACATTTTTATTATCTTCCTTAAGTCAGTCAATGTGTCGATTTGTACTGAGAATTGAAATCACTGGCCCTCCTAAAACAATTCGAAACATTAACATTTCAAAAGCTCAGTGCACTGATATGATACATTTATCTTTGGAATTAAAACTCAAGTGTGACACTCTCAAGTGTTATACTGTTTTGTTTTCTGATTTACTATGTAGTCAAACATCTGTGTTTATTGGTACAGATCTGAACACCAACATGGGTCAAAAACAACTTTCTTTATTTAGTAAAAATATATTTTTTTCATCATCTGTTGTTTCTTCCATTAGAGATAGATGAACAATCTTTCTGTCAGCAAACATTCTTTATTAGAACGCCTTTAGTTTCATCATTGTCTTCTGTCATCACTTTTCATGTATTCTTTGCTCTGTTAGCTGTGCAAACCCTTTCTCTGGGTATTTCAAGAAGAAACAAACAGCAAAGAAATGTAGAAGTGAGAGAACATTTGTAAAGAAGGTGTGAGCTAACTCTGGAAAGTGTCTTCCAAACACAACTGAAACGTTGAGTTTAAATAAAAAAAACATTAGGTTCATATTATTGCTTACAACTCACCAAATACAGTTATGTGAAATGTGTTGACCGTACACTGTGCACATCATTAGGCCAGCTGTATTTTGAGGATTCATTTTTATTATTTAACAACTACAGAGCTCTCAGTCAATCCAAAATTATAATAAACCTCAAGTCTCAATATTTAAGAAAGTAAAAGTGAGGTTTTGGCTTTCTTACACAATTATTGGGCAACTATTAGTGTGCAGAATTATCATGCAACTAAAAGAAAAACCAGTATGTTACTATTTCACATCTTTATTTTTCACCTGTTAAAGTGACAAACAACTCAAAACAAACAAACAACTCAACATGTACAAATAAACATTTCTGACGTTTCAAAAAAGACCAGATACCAATATCGCCTCCCTTCTTTTCAATAACAGTCCCAAGCCTTCAGTTTCTGGATCTGTGGACCATCAACCACAGCCTCCCAGACTCTGTTCAGAGAGGAGTCTCCCTTCACCCTAAATCTCCCATTTAAGAAGTGCCCACACATTCTTAGTAGGGTTTAGGTCAGGTGAGGAAAAGGGCCATGTCAGTATTCTTTCATCTTTAAGGCCTTTCTCAGAGGAGTACTGCGATGAATGTGATGGAGCATCGTCCTGTAGAAGATCCTGGTCTTCTTAAAGATCCAGACTTCTTCCTGTACCACTGAGGGAAGAAGGGTCTTCCAAAAACTGGCAGTAGGTTCAGGAGTTGATTTTGAGTCCATCTTCAACCAGAAAGGGTCCAACCAGCTCTTCTTTGATAATACCAGCCCACACCAGAACCTCCACCTTGCTGGCGTCTGAGTCAAAGTGGAGCTACAGTGGGGCAAAAAAGTATTTAGTCAGCCACCAATTGTGCAAGTTCTCCCATTTAAAAAGATGAGAGATGCCTGTAATTTTCATCATAGGTACACTTCAACTATGAGAGACAGAATGGGGGAAACAATCCAGGAAATCACATTGTAGGATTTTTAATGAATTAATTGGTAAATTCCTCGGTAAAATAAGTATTTGGTCACCTACAAACAAGCAAGATTTCTGGCTCTCACAGACCTGTAACTTCTTCTTTAAGAGGCTCCTCTGTCCTCCACTCGTTACCTGTATTAATGGCACCTTTTTGAACTTGTTATCAGTATAAAAGACACCTGTCCACAACCTCAAACAGTCATACTCCAAACTCCACTATGGCCAAGACCAAAGAGCTGTCAAAGGAGACCAGAGACAAAATTGTAGACCTGCATCAGGCTGGGAAAACTGAATCTGCAATAGGTAAGCAGCTTGGTGTGAAGAAATCAACTGTGGGAGCAATTATTAGAAAATGGAAGACATACAAGACCACTGCTAATCTCCCTCGATCTGGGGCTCCATGCAAGATCTCACCCCATGGGGTCAAAATGATCACAAGAACGGTGAGCAAAAATCCCAGAACCACACGGGGGGACCTAGTGAATGACCTGCAGAGAGCTGGGACCAAAGTAAGAGAGGCTACCATCAGTAACACACTACGCCGCCAGGGACTTAAATCCTGCAGTTCCAGACGTGTCCCCCTGCTTAAGCCAGTACATGTCCAGGCCCGTCTGAAGGTTGCTAGAGGGCATTTGGATGATCCAGAAGAGGATTGGGAGAATGTCATATGGTCAGATGAAACCAAAATAGAACTTTTTGGTAAAAACTCAACTCGTCGTGTTTGGAGGAGAAAGAATGCAGAGTTGCATCCAAAGAACACCATACCTACTGTGAAGCATGGGGGTGGAAACATCATGCTTTGGGGCTGTTTTTCTGCAAAGGGACCAGGACGACTGATCCGTGTAATGGAAAGAATGAATGGGGCCATGTATCGTGAGGTTTTGAGTGAAAACCTTCTTCCATCAGCAAGGGCACTGAAGATGAAGCGTGGCTGGGTCTTTCAGCATGACAATGATCCCAAACACACCGCCAGGGCAACGAAGGAGTGGCTCCGTAAGAAGCATTTCAAGGTCCTGGAGTGGCCTAGCCAGTCTCCAGATCTCAACCCCATAGAAAATCTTTGGAGGGAGTTGAAAGTCCGTGTTGACCAGCGACAGCCCCAAAACATCACTGCTTTAGAGGAGATCTGCATGGAGGAATGGGCCAAAATACCAGCAACAGTGTGTGAAAACCTTGTGAAGACTTACAGAAAACGTTTGACCTCTGTCATTGCCAACAAAGGGTATATAACAAAGTATTGAGATGAACTTTTGTTATTGACCAAATACTTATTTTCCACAATAATTGGAAAATGAATTCATTAAAAATCCTACAATGTGATTTCCTGGATTTTTTTTTCTCATTCTGTCTCTCATAGTTGAGGTATACCTATGATAAAAACAGGCCTCTCTCATCTTTTTAAATGGGAGAACTTGCACAATTGGTGGCTGACTAAATTCCTTTTTTGCCCCACTGTATGTGCCCGTTACCGCTCCAGCCCCGGGCTCCTCCATCTGGTCGGTCAAGAGTCCCTCATCTAATCAGTCCATGAAACCTTTGAAAATCTGTCTTCAGATATTTCTTGGCCCAGTCTTGATGTGTCTTGTTCAGTGGTTGTCCAGTTTCAGCCTCCTTTACCTTGGCCCTGTCTCTGAGCTCTGAACACCTCGTCCTTCTGGGACCTGCAGGTAGGTCGCAGTTCTGGAATATGACAGCACTGGAGGATAATGGCTTCCTGGTAGCTTCACGTTTGATTCTTCTCAGATCTTTGGCGCTTAATTTTAATGTTTTTTTCTCAAAACGTTTATTGCCACCCTGTTGACTATTTGCAACAACACGTTTGAAGGTTCTGTGATCATGTCCCAATGATCAGAGCCAGTTGTCAGACTTTACAACCAGCACGGCCCCTGGTAGATCCCCACACATACGGACTGTGGAGCTTTTTACCTGCTCTGCCACCTTTGCTGTAACAAATGTAAATGTCCCTGCTTTGGAACTAATAAAGAATTTCTGATTCTGATTCTGAATATCTTAGCAATTTCAAAAGTGCTGCCTCCCTCTGAAAGACTTTTAATAATGTTTGACTTTTCAAAAGTCAGTTCAATAAATTTGGGTGTTGATCTCCTTAGGCCACACCCTTCCTCATTACACAAATACACATCGCCTGATAAGCTTAGACCAGGGGTGTTCAAACTTTTTTTAACCGAGGGGCCACATACAGAAATATATACGAAAGATGGGCCCGTCACTAGCGGTGAGGTGAGTCGTCTCATAAGATAAGTTATAAGTTAGTAAAATCAATCAAATATAGGTTAATTATGCTTGATAATTCAATATGCTCTAAAAGTCTCCTATTATGCTATATTTGAACGATATATTGTAGGGCCATATCTCTACAAAGACACAGAGTCAAACTATTGATAAATGTATGTATCCAAAATCTAAGCTTTATTCTCTATTTTACTATAGCTTTATATTACACCACTTAACTCCAAATACAAAACTTTTAGTGGAGTTTCCCCACAATGACCCGAACATGTGTTTCAGCACAGGGCAGAGCTCAAAAACCACTGTAAGTACCAAAGTTGCTCTATATTACAAAAAAGTAAACAAATGCTTGTGAAAGCGACATATGAATTTGCCTGTCTTAGCATTATTATTCACATGTACATGCACTCTGTTATGACTATTAAACTATAGATGAAAAGATGGACACTGAATAGAAGTGTATTCACAAGTTCACAATAAACGCTTCACTGTTAGGAGAGCTGCATTGTGTTGCTGTAAACCTTTGAAGAAAATGTTTGTTCATCGTACAAAAAGTGTTGATTCTAATAGTGGAGTCAATGTTGTTAGGAATAAAAGAGCAACTCCAACAAGCAGAAGTGATCAGCTTGCAGCAAAGCAAGACATTCAGCCACTGAACACACCACATAATGACCAATAGAAATGTTAAAACAACACGCTCTACATTTAATCGTCAACTTAAACACTGGGGACTATGTTTTGGCAGTGTATCCATCCGCCCAGCCCTTCTCTGCAGTGTTTAGGAAATCTGCAGCTACAGATTAGTTCAGCAATCCATTATTTTACTGATAATCCCCTTAATGAACTGAGTTATGTAATACAAAATAATGTGCTCTAATAGAAGCAATAGGCCGACAAACTAATTTGGTTTCCTTTCTAGAAAAATCAACATGTGTTTTGCTTAAATTGCAAATAACAACATTAGATGTAAACACTGAACTCATGTGGCTTTAAGTGCAGTTTGAGGTTTTGAGGCTCCAGACTTCCAAAACTGTCCCAAAATAAAGGAAACCTCCCAGAGTCCACGTGACCTGACAGCCTTTCTAAAGATTATCACAGTAATAATAATATTACGATTATAATTGTAACCGGTTGCTTTCTTATCCTCATTTTCCAAAATAAATAAAAACACACGTTTTCAGCAAAAATGAAATTTAACAATATCTGACAAACACTTTGTTATTGTCCATCCGCTGTACTTCACTTCCTTATTACTTTTCCATTCTCCTGCCTTAGTTCAGGGATTGTGCTTTGTGTTCCTAATCGGCTGTCAGAGCCAACTAAAATCATCAAAGACCTCAGGAAGCTGCACGCCAGAGGGTTTAGAAGTACTCAGATCTTGTACTTGAGTAAAAGTAGAAGTACCCAGGCCTTGTACTTGAGTAAAAGTAGAAGTACTCAGATCTTGTACTTAAAGTAGCGACAGTAAAAGTAGTCATTGTTTGATTGGTCCATTTCAGAATAATATCTCTGGTTTTATAATTATTGATCATTAAATTGTTCTCAAAGCTGGTAAAGGTGCAGCTAGTGACTCTGCTCTGTCATTGGCCGAGAGTGAGCGGGAGCTGCCACAGCAGCAGAGTGTTCTCAGTGTCTGAACAGGGGGGGGCCCCCGGTCCCATCCTGCGGGCCCCTCTGCCGCCGGAGAAGACGGCTGTTGAGGTGACTTTGCTGCGCCTGGCCTCTCCCTCCTTTCCCCGCTCCATGGGCCGCCCCCTCACCCACACATCAGGATCCTCACTCACTTCATAGATAGAGCCATCCTCTGGACTGTGCTCTGGGGAGTCTGGGGGGGGGCAGTGGTTCCCCCGGTCGGGCTGTGCTGTCAGCAGCCTCCCAGGCAGCTGGCAGGTGGAGTGGAGCCGGTACTGCAGCAGGAGGCGCGGCTTCTCCTCCCTGGGTGACGGAGCTTCTGAGTTCTGGGAGGAGCTGCTCTGCTGCAACCTTTGTCTTCCTTCATCTCCTCCCTCGTCCCCTCTATCTCCCCCCCCTTCTCCGTTGACACCCTCCTCGCAACCGTTGAGGATGGAGTTCCGCCTGAGCAAGTCGGAGGCCAGAGTGCTGGACGTAGCCACCAGGAAGTCCACCGGACCACAGTGAGCGTTCAGAGACATCATCCCCTTACCTGGGGAGTCAACAGTTCTCAATGTTACTTGGGGGGGCAGCGTGTATGGTAGTTTCCGCAGTGTAAGAATGTGTGTGTGTGAATGGGTGAATGCTGGCTTGTGTTGTAAAAGAGTTTTGAGGTGTCACATCTGACATCTGTCTGTCCCCTGTGTGTGTGTGTGTGTGTGTGTGTGTGTGTGTGTGTGTGTGTGTGTGTGTGTGTGTGTGTGTGTGTGTGTGTGTGTGTGTGTGTGTGTGTGTGTGTGTGTGTGTGTGTGTGTGTGTGTGTGTGTGCGCGTGTGCGTGACCTGTGATCTTAGGGATGCCCTCCAGGGTGGGGACAGGGAAGGTGAGGATGACACCCTGGCTGGTCCCCACCCATAGCAGGCCCTGGCAGATCAGCAAGCTAGAGACACACACTTCACCTGGAAGATAAACACACATCGCCCAATAACATGACAACCATTCCTGCTGACACAGTACTGTCCTCTCATCCAGGACCCTCACACACACTCAGCAGCTGGTGGGTTACCTGCATACTGATATACTTTGATATTGAATCATTGCAGTGCATTACCATGGTTGCTACCTCTGGTCTTATCATTGCTTTTTAGTGTCTTTTTTTGATATTATTTTTAAAATACATAAACATGACGACATCAAGTGTACAAAAGTCACTAAAATGATTTATCAGATTCTTGCTCTTTCACTCACTCACTCCCTGTTCACCTCTGTGAAGCCCCTGGCTCTAATGCTGAGCTGCAGCATGCTAATAGGACTTATTTTAGTTGTAAGCATGAGATGAAATGGTGTGAAAAAGAAACATTAGACAGACAGTCAGATTCTCTGTCTGCTTCCTCCTGAGAGGACAGGAAGCAGACATAAAGTCAGCCTGTCTGCCTGTCCACCTGGCTGTAGCGAGCCTTGCCTGATGTCAGATGGGCGTTGCGGGTGGAGATGTTGACTTCCTGTAGATGTTCCAGGGTCTCTGTGTGAAACAGGTGGATAGACGAGCCCTGGGTGAAGGCCATCCACACCCCCCCACCTGAGCGAGTCATATGGCTGACACTACGGCCTGCATCAGAGTGGGCTCTGAAACTCTGAGAGGAAAGGATAGAGGGGCTCAAATATCACACAAACATTTAATGTTTAATCCTTTTTGTGCCAACTTTGTATGTTGTTATCCCCAGAGGCAGACAATGAATCTATTCCCACTCCCAACATGTGGCAGAACGGTATTGGTTTCCACACTTCATTTCATCATGTTGTTGGTCAATCAGTCTGTTCTTTATCAACCTGAAAGCCTGTCATTACTATTTCATAAGTGCCTGACTGGGATCATTCTGAATAATCATTGAATCCACAATGAATATGATTTAAAGCCAGTTTTACTAATGTGGCAACACATAGGAAGTGACTCTAGGTTCAGGCACATTGGCTGTTTATCTGAGAGCAGACATGAACTGGAATGTGTCCAGCACTCGGTAAAGCTAGAGTTAAGGTTGCAGCAGTGCCTTAGGTCCACTTAGAAAAAGCCTTTTAACATGAACCTACAAGGTATACAGCAACTGTGGGTCTGCCCCCCTGGGGAGAACAATTTGAGCATTTGGAAGTATAACGCTTCAATCTGGTGTAGACCTTGTGGGTAAAACTTTAAACACTATATGAAAAAGATCTGCTTACATTTTAATGATCCAAAAAGTATATGAACATAACCAATAACATACCATAGCCAATAACAAATAAAAGTAACTTGTTTTATTTTTGTTGTTCATTTATACTTGTGTGTTTGGGTTCCTGAATCTGTCTTGGAGCCCGTCTCTCTCCCCTCTCTCTCTCCCCCTCCTGGGAAGCATCAGTAAAGACTAGTTTTAGCTTTCAACACGTTTAAAGTTTATCTTATTTTACCTAGCTAAATGTTTTTATTTATGCATGTTTTACTAATCACTCCCGTTTTAAATGATATTTTTGGTTTAATGTCCTACAGTATACATTGGAATGATTTCATACTTGTTTATTTATCCTAATAATTATCAAGGTGTGCCTTGGAGATACTTGTTTTTAACCCTGGTGGCATCATTTGAATGAGCATTTTAAAAACACGGTCTATTTGAAAGGACCGCACAGCTTATCAATAACTACACAGCTCAAATAGTCTTCATGGGTTAGGCCAACCACAGTTTCTCTATAGGGCACCGCAGCTTTATTAGAGCACAGGCTAATCCTGCCCTGGTTGGCAGGTGTGGCATGTTGTTCCAGAAAGAGGCTGGAGGCGTGCAGCCAGAAATCTGGTTCAGGTTCTAATCTACACCCATCACATACTGTATGTGGCCGGGCTGTGCCGCTACAGGACATACAGGCTGCTCTGTGCAGCTAGCCCACAGCTTGGGCTTTAGGGGGTATTCCCAAATGTTTTACATGCTGTATGCATTCCCCTAGTCATACTAGCTATAAAGAGATA
This sequence comes from Eleginops maclovinus, assembly GCF_036324505.1. Taxonomy (NCBI): domain Eukaryota; kingdom Metazoa; phylum Chordata; class Actinopteri; order Perciformes; family Eleginopidae; genus Eleginops; species Eleginops maclovinus. Next base: position 534,273 of record NC_086349.1, on the reverse strand, counting down.
TCCCTTTATACTGCACTCCCAGAAGTAATATTTCCCAATGTCTTTTCAGTTTTGATGTTGACCAATGGGGAACACCATTAATCCAAGACCAACACTCTTCATCATGGAAACTGTTACAGCTCCAGAAAAAATTAACAGACCACTCCACATGTTTCTTAAATCTGTATCTCTACATGTATGGCAGCCATTCCAGTGTCTGTTGAATTCCAACACAGAGAAATGTTGTCAGTAGTTTATAGAATACAATAAAAATAAAAAACAACATTTAACTCAAAGACATACCTATGAATAGTAAAACCAGAGAAACTGATATTGCTGCAGGGGTCTCTTCATTTTTTCCAGAGCTGTATACAGAGTGTCCCCTGTGACTACCTGTGTGTGGAGGCTGGTTCCGTGGATCACAGAAACCTGGTTGGCACAGCTGGCCCAAACCGTGTATTCCAGTGTGAGCAGGGCGCAGACAGGGGGGCAGCCCAGAGACAGCAGCCGGCAAGAGTCCACGTCCCACAGTCTCTCTAAAGGGGAACAAAGATTCAGACCCTGCGCTCCGGCAGGTTCTGCAGATATGCAGCAGCATCAGGACAGGAAGCACTCACCCCCACTGTTCCTGCGGTACACTGCCACTCTGCCATTAGCCAGTCCGGCGAAGAGGAGAGCCGGCGTGTGTGTGAGGCAGCGGACAGGACAGCGGTCAGGGGTGAAGAGGGTCAGCAGGCACTGCACCGCTGTGTCGACGCTGCTGTACACCGAGACGCTGCAGAAACAGGAGGCACAGTCAAACACAGGATGAGAGACGTCCATCTGAAACACCGGCCTCATGTCTGTGTTCACCTCTTGAGGTTGGAATAGAAAAAAATAAGTATTTGTGTATTAATGGCAGATGTCAAAGGGATTGAGAAACGTTACCCACACTGCCCCACAACACAACTGTGGAATCAAAACAAACTGTAAGAGGAGAGCAGGTACTGTGTTAAGAAAGGGAATATAAATAGAGCTATTATCAGGCTATAAAAGAAGAGCAGAACACACATAGTGAGGATTTGTATTGAAGACCAGTACTGAGTATAAGAACTGAATGAATCCTGTCTGGCTGCAGCCGATTCCACGTCTCTGGTTTCTTCTTGATCCTCGGCCCACACCGGCCAGTATGTTGTGGAGATAATAATAATACGAAGCCTGTGAATAACTGACTGAAGTATCTGGGCTCTGAACCCCAGCACTGACCTGCCGTCCTGCAGGCCCACACAGATAATGTTTCCTGTGGCGGCTGTAGTGGGGGCCCCCTCTGGGCGGGGACATGGCTCCTTCACGTACTCTAGACAGAGAACCGGGGCCCTCAGCGGGACGCTCTTAACCAGGCGAGGAGACGCACGGTTCAGGGAGAAGATCTCCACCTGGTCCAAGCCACCTCCTCCACCCGCAACCTGAACTCCATCAGAGACACAAGCATGTATACATGGTTAATAACAGAGAGCCCAACGGGTCCACAACGAGGATCCTTCAGAGACACGTTGCCTTCAAGAATAAAATCACCTTACACATCTTTATCCACTGTCGATACATCTCTGTTTGCTTAACAGGACATATAACATTCACACTGTACATTTTACATTTATATTTAATTTAATATTCCACTCCTTGCACTCAACTGTATATCTCCTTTATACTCTCTAATGTTTGTTTATTTCTATATCTATTTGTGATGTTTATATTTTGTTTGAATTGTTTATTTCTACTCTTTTTCATTTCTAATAATGTGTAAGCCAATGCAAAAATGTCCCAGTTTGGGATCAATAAAGTACCTCTTATCTTATCTTAAATTGATTTATGTATTTCATTTGTGGTCATCACTCCTAGAAACCAAATTATCTAAAGGATATTATGTTAAAGTGAAAAATGTTGGTACCAACATGTTAGAAGTAAACATCAAACAACAAAGCAAAAAAAACAACAACAAAAAAAACCTACATATATACTGTTTGTTCATATACAGTGGGGCAAAAAAGTATTTAGTCAGCCACCAATTGTGCAAGTTCTCCCATTTAAAAAGATGAGAGAGGCCTGTAATTTTTATCATAGGTACACTTCAACTATGAGAGACAGAATGAGAAAAAAAATCCAGGAAATCACATTGTAGGATTTTTAATGAATTTATTGGTAAATTCCTCGGTAAAATAAGTATTTGGTCACCTACAAACAAGCAAGATTTCTGGCTCTCACAGACCTGTAACTTCTTCTTTAAGAGGCTCCTCTGTCCTCCACTCGTTACCTGTATTAATGGCACCTTTTTGAACTCGTTATCAGTATAAAAGACACCTGTCCACAACCTCAAACAGTCATACTCCAAACTCCACTATGGCCAAGACCAAAGAGCTGTCAAAGGAGACCAGAGACACAATTGTAGACCTGCACCAGGCTGGGAAAACTGAATCTGCAATAGGTAAGCAGCTTGGTGTGAAGAAATCAACTGTGGGAGCAATTATTAGAAAATGGAAGACATACAAGACCACTGCTAATCTCCCTCGATCTGGGGCTCCACGCAATATCTCACCCCGTGGGGTCAAAATGATCACAAGAACGGTGAGCAAAAATCCCAGAACCACACGGGGGGACCTAGTGAATGACCTGCAGAGAGCTGGGACCAAAGTAACAGAGGCTACCATCAGTAACACACTACGCCAGGATTTAAGTCCCGCCAGGGACTTAAATCCTGCAGTTCCAGACGTGTCCCCCTGCTTAAGCCAGTACATGTCCAGGCCCGTCTGAAGTTTGCTAGAGGGCATTTGGATGATCCAGAAGAGGATTGGGAGAATGTCATATGGTCAGATGAAACCAAAATAGAACTTTTTGGTCAAAACTCAACTCGTCGTGTTTGGAGGAGAAAGAATGCAGAGTTGCATCCAAAGAACACCATACCTACTGTGAAGCATGGGGGTGGAAACATCGTGCTTTGGGGCTGTTTTTCTGCAAAGGGACCAGGACGACTGATCCGTGTAAAGGAAAGAATGAATGGGGCCATGTATCGTGAGATTTTGAGTGAAAACCTCCTTCCATCAGCAAGGGCACTGAAGATGAAGCGTGGCTGGGTCTTTCAGCATGACAATGATCCCAAACACACCGCCAGGGCAACGAAGGAGTGGCTTCGTAAGAAGCATTTCAAGGTCCTGGAGTGGCCTAGCCAGTCTCCAGATCTCAACCCCATAGAAAATTATTGGAGGGAGTTGAAAGTCTGTGTTGCCCAGCGACAGCCCCAAAACATCACTGCTTTAGAGGAGATCTGCATGGAGGAATGGGCCAAAATACCAGCAACAGTGTGTGAAAACCTTGTGAAGACTTACAGAAAACGTTTGACCTCTGTCATTGCCAACAAAGGGTATATAACAAAGTATTGAGATGAACTTTTGTTATTGACCAAATACTTATTTTCCACAATAATTTGAAAATAAATTCTTTAAAAATCCTACAATGTGATTTCCTGGATATTTTTTTCTCATTCTGTCTCTCATAGTTGAGGTATACCTATGATAAAAATTACAGGCCTCTCTCATCTTTTTAAATTGGAGAACTTGCACAATTGGTGGCTGACTAAATACTTTTTTGCCCCACTGTATATATATATATATATATATATGTATAGATATATATGTGTGCCAACCAGGCGAACTTACCCAGAGGTAACCCTGTGGTAATGCAGTGCTGACGGAGCAGGAGCCAAGCAGGCTGCACTGAGACGGACTGTGGAGTGCTGCCTACACACACACACACACACACACACATACACATATACATATACACACACACACACACACACACACACACACACACACACACACACACACACACACACACACACACACACACACACACACACACACACACACACACACACACACAGTAAGACTTTTTTCACATCAAAGCTGGTGGAATAAATAAATGTTGATACCTAATCCGCAAATAAGTACGTATGTACACATATAAAATTGGCCTTGATATATTACAACATGTATTAATTTTTTCAATTGAATTTAATTCATGTTTATTATTGAATAATTAAATTCCGATATGTACATTGGCACAGCACACTGGCTTTAGAGAGGGATCCATGACCAAAACACAGAGAGTGATAATCCAGAAGAAATGTTTGAAAAAAATATGTTTATTAACATTTCTGCTCAGAAACTTCCTAATGCTATTTCACAGTGTGTATTTCTACAATTTATTTACATCTTGAATGCTGCAAACCTCCTGAGTCTGTAAATATCAGTTAACAGCTTAGGCAGCAGACAGCCAGCGGATACGCTCAGTGACCTACATCCACTCAGAAACCCACCTAACAATAATAATAAACCTTTGGAATGTATATCCATACTGAGTCGCAGCTCTCACCGTCAGAGTGTGTGTTCTGGAGGAGAAGACAGGAAGTCTGCAGGTCAGCAGGGGACAGCTAAATGCAGTCTTTGTCTTCCCATCTTCTTCCTCACATTCCCAGCCCGGAGTGTTGTCCTGTCCTGCGCACACACACACACACACACACACACACACACACACACACACACACACACACACACACACACACACACACACACACACACACACACACACACACACACACACACACACACACACACACACACACACACACACACACACACACACACACACACACACACACTTTTAGAGACTAATTCAGTCACCGGTTTGAAGAGTGTGCTCAATACAAATAAGTTGCAATTTCAAGCATGATGATCAGACACACACACAGTCACACAGTCACACACACACACACACACACACACACACACACACACACACACACACACACACACACACACACACACACACACACACACACACACACACACACACACACACACACACACACACACACACACACACACTTACTCTGAGCTATCTGGGCAAGGTGCAACCGGTTGACCCAGGATATCTTACTGAGGGGGCTGGGGGTGTTGAAGACTAAGATGATGCTCACTCGACGACCACACCTGGGGACATGAACCACATGTTGAGCAACACTCTGCTCCTGCACAGCAGTCAGCGTCCTGCAGAGAGCCTCACCTGTCAGGTTTCCCGGGGACAGACAGTCGCAGGCGGCACCTGTTGGCATTCTGGATCTCCTCCTCCTTCAGACGCAGCAATCTCTGCAGAGCCAGGCTCCAGTCCTGAGACACCGTGCTGTTGAGATTCTGACAGAGACACAGCACAACAGTTTATTACATCCTCCGAGAAAGATGGAGTAAAAATGAGCTGCAGCGTATACTGAGCAGAGCATCCTAACTGTGTCAAAGGGAAGATTCTGCTTTAATACCACTCCAGTCTAACTCTGCTGCTGTTGGCCTCATCAGTTACTGGGGGGAAACGGACGTTAGGAAAACACACAGAGAGTGGAGGTGATGTTCTGTAAGGGAGGCTTTGTTTTTATGTGTGTATAATAACCTTTAATACTAGGGCACAGTGAATATCCGATCAAAGGTCATATTTTCAGAGCCTTTGTGACCCACACAAAATATGTGGTAACAATGTTGCGTTTTAAATTAATGTGATGTATGATTTAATACATGTTTAGCTCATTCAATAGTGTTTAATGTGTCAAACATGTCTAACTATGGACAGCAGAAGGCAGTAGACGGCAGGGTAGCGCTGCCGAAAAGGGGATGTTATGATTTGCGTCTGCCGTAAACTGACTGACATTATGACGGAAAATAATCCGTTTATCATCCAAATGGCTTGTTCTTGGGTTAGCCATTCAGTATCCATTAAGTCTCTCACTTAATCAGGGTTGTCCGTTAAATGAATAATAGACAGGGCTTCCCTAACAGACCCAGGTGATAAAGTAAATCCTGCTGTGGTCAGGGAGCAGAGATGGCGTGTGATGGAGCAGATCGAGTCAGCAGAGACTCTGCACGTTGTTACCTGGTAGGTTCCATGGAGCGTGCCCACCAGCAGGGACACCTCCTCCACCACAGCCAGGTCGTGCTGCAGCTGCTGTAGCTCCTGGTACAGTCGGGGAGGGCCCAGGAACACTTTCCCTGGAACACAGTGAGTCATACTCAGCTTCATCTAAACACATACTGCACCAAATCAGCAACAACAGATCTGATCTGTACCCATGGTTCCGGAGCTGGGCTGTCTTGCTGTGAGGACACTGTCCTGTCCCACCTCCACCACCTGAATGTGCAGCAGAGGGGCGCACCACTTCACCGTGTATTTAGGACCAACATGAACCAGGCTGCTGATGTCCGAGGGCCCCCTGGTGGACAGACATATTATAACGGTCAGGAAAGAGCAGCCACTGTGTTCAACCTGAGGTCTCATCTGACTGAATCTCAGCACCCCTCCCCACCAGCGGGTTTAAGTCGCTAAGTAGATTTACTCAAATACTGTACTTAAGTATCATTTTGAGAGACTTGTACTTCACTCAAGTATTTTAATGTTTTGCTTCTTTGGTACTTCTACTCCACTACAGTTCAGAGGTAAATGGTGTACTTTTACTCCGCTACATTTATTAAATACCTTTAGTGACTTTACAGATCTGGATTAATGATGTGAAATATAATCAACCCTTAAATCAGACTTTAGTTCACCTGGAGTAAATCCAGCAGCTACCCTGCAGTATACAAAGCCATTAAAACTAGCTGCACCTTTACCAGCTCTGAGAACACTTTAATGATCAATAATTATAAAACATATCAGAGATATTATTCTGAAATGGACCAATCAAACAATGACTACTTTTACTGTCGCTACTTTAAGTACATTTTGATGAGAATACTTTCTACTTTTACTGGAGGAACATTTAGAATGCAGGACTTTTACTGTAGCAGAGTATTCCTACACTCTGCTAATTCTACTTTTACTCAAGTACAAGATCTGAATACTTCTCCCTACTCTGCCCCCCCACCCTCCTGACATCGCCTGGGATTTATTCAGCATCACACAGCTGAGATGCATTCTTGAGAGTGACAAAGAAGGCTATGGTATCACAATACAAATATAATGCGAACAGCAAGGTCTTATTTCCACATTCATACTGTAATTATAACCAGTAAACAATGCAACATGTAAATACCAACAACGTTGTGACTAAGTGTCCTGGAGAGGATGTGCTTACTTCAGGTTCAGGTTGGCGCAGATCAGCATGTCGTTGAGCAGGAACAGCTTTCTCTCCTTGGACTTGAGGACTTGCCCTTTGTCCCCGTACACCCTCTCAGTGAGCAGCTCACAGTGCAGCAGCTGCCTGCCCCCCGCCTGCAGCCGCTGCAGGGACAAATCACTCCGCTGTTTCTCCCATCCACAACACACTTGAGTATATTAACATTTACAGCCTGCTTTCTGCTGAATGGAACAATCCGAAGCTCATGAATTCCAAATGACTTGTTGAAATAAAGACAAATTGAATCTAGATGGTTGCATTGGATGTCAAAACTTGTCTTTCCGTGGCTTTTAGTCTTATTGTCATGATCTGTCTGTTTCCCTGTTTTATTTTGAAGTGATTACCCCCTGTGTCATGTCTCTTGTTAATTCCTGTCCCTGTTCTCCCTCCTGTCTGATTACTTGATTGTCTTCTGGTGCCTTTGTGTTCCCCCTTCCCTCCCCAGCTGTGGTTAGTCTTGCATGTATTTCAGTTCTGGTTGTCTGTTGGTGTTTGTTGGATCTTTGATGGGAGAGTTCTGGGCTGTTTGCTGTAAATCTTTTGAACCATGGGTCCAACCTGCTCTGCTCCACCTGACACCTATCCTCTGCTCCCATCATCAACTGACCAGTGGACATTAGTGAATGTAACATAACATATGATACATAAAACATGCATATGTCTCACCTTGTTGAGGGTGCGGTCGCCCACACTGTGAGCGAGCTGCTGGAGCTCTGCCTCCTGCTCCGACAGGCGCTTCTGCTCATTCAGCTTCTCGGCCAGAGTCTCCAGCTCGGTGAGGGCCAGCTGCAACGGCAGCCGGTCAGCGTGCAACTGAGGGGTGTTTTTCAACATGTCCTGATCACACAACAACACACAACCTGTCACCCTTAAGCTCCTGGGACCACAGTAACACACACAACATGGGACATCTTCACACACAACATGGGATGTAATAATCTTCAACAAAAGGTACTCAAGTGAATTGAAAAGACTGTTTTGGCCAAATGATGATGATAATGTTTTGCCTTGGTATCAGCAAAGATCTTTTCTTCCCAACAGTTGTATCAAATACATTCAACAAGATGACAGTAAAGGGTAGGACAGGTACAGTAATACCTGCCTGTCTTTGAGCTGTTGGGTTGGGGGGGGGGGGGGTAGATTAAGATGCACTTCAGCAGACTCAGTGACAAGCTTTCACTTCCGTTTTGTCGGAAACCCCAACACAAATTCTCAGTGCAAATGTCCCGAGCTTGTAGAGAAACCAAACACCACGTGATGCCCCTTCTGAAAGATTTACACTTCCTGTTTCCTGCCAGCATTAGTGACTGACTGGTGAGCAGACTATCTCCACTATCTGTATATTAAGGTGTGGATGGTTATATTACATACAACAATGACAAATCCATGAAAAATGCTTTATTTTCAAGCAAACAAATGTAAAAAATCCTAAGAGTCCATCCCACCAAAACCATCCTCTGTGCTGGAGCAGGATAAATATGACAGAGACCAGAGGCCATGTTTCATTCTCTCTTCCTTTGTCAGAACTACTGTTCACCATGCGTTTCATCTGGCTGGCCACACTGAAGGCTGTGTGTGTGTGTGTGTGGTGTGTGTGACAGACCTGCAGCAGCAGGATGAACTGAGGGAAGCGCTGGATGGGTCGCACCATCAGGCCGTACAGAGTGATCCTGTCTGGACTGGAGGCCTGCTTCTTCTGGAGGTCACAGGGAGAGGACACTGTCAGTCTCTGTCTAGAGAATGTAACATTAATATAAACCATGCGGGGCATTTAAAAACAGGATTTGCACGCAATGTTCATTTATTTATTTTGATCCGTTAAGTGCAGAGTGAGCCTCCGCTGCAGGAAGAGTTTGATGCTCTTCTTTAAAACGCCTTCATCGCTTCGTCTGCTAAACAGCGTGTTGCAGCCATGCCTCGTTCTGAACCTGCCATAAATCAACCCGTCACCAGGTTCAACAGCGGATGACATACCGATTTTCGCTGACCTGCACCTCCTTCCCTGGATAAGATTTAGACTTTGACTCATTACTGCTCCACTGCCATATCTTCATTATGTTCTCTACAATTTTAGATTGTCATATAATTACCACTATTTTACTTTATTTAGATTTTTAAATCTTATGCATTAAAAGCACTACAACATCTATTTGAACACTTTATTCCGTCGGTATATGTCTCAGCTGTGTATATTTTGTCTGCTATTTGAAAGGTCTGAACATGGCTGCCTCTGTCTCCACCATGACGCCCACCGCTCTGTGTTACTCAGTCTAGACATCACTGCTGCTATTCTTATCATCATATCAATACAATTTAAAAGCATTGGATTAATAGATGCTTCATCAGGCAGAAAGTTCACTGGACTGAAACCTGCAGCGAGACCCCTCAGAGCAACTTAACGTACGTCAGTCTTCAGCCATTGACACACATCCTGAGGCAGAGCCAGGTGCAGCTGCTCAGGAGACACACACAGTCAGAGCATTCCAGGGACCAGTGATGGATGGTTACTATGGTTAGTATTCTCAGTTTCTGCTACTTTATACTTCTGCTCCACTACATTTCAGAAGCCAATGTACTACTTTTACTCCACTACATTTATTTGACAGCTTTAGTTAAAAGTTACTTTTTAGGTTCAGATTATAAAATAATACATCTAAATAAATGATTGAATAAACTTTGACATGTATTTAAGATATCCAGCAACAGTATACAAAAGTTGTTCGAATGAGCTCCACCTTTACCAGCTGTGATAAAACATATCAATATTCATAATAGCAGTCATAAATAATTCTGAAACGGGACAAGGAGTACTTTTACTTTTGATACTTTGAGTATATTTTGATGTACGAGTTTGAAAGCAGGACTTTTACTTGTAACAAACTACTTTAAAATGTAGTATTGCTACTTTGACTTTAGTAAAATCAGAGGACTTCTGCCACCACTGCCAACGAAACATGAACATGTTAAGTGCTGGGGATCCAACCACCGACCTTCCAATATAAAGACAACCATCAACCTCCTGAGCCCCAGTAATCAATAAGTCACAAGAGACATGATCCAAAGTAAGCACCTTCAGGAAGTCCAGAAAAGCAGGTTTAGACATGCACGCCTTCTTGATGAGAGCCATGGCGTTGGTGAAGTTGTTGATGTACTCACTGTACACGTTCAGCACCATGGACTTGGAAAACTGTGGAGGAAAAAGTGTGAGTGAAATAAATATATAAAAAAAAGAACCTGGAAGCTGGCAGAGAGTCAGAGGGAGACACTTGTTTTGTCCATTAAACTACTTAAGGTTTGACACAAGATAAGGTCACATAATCACATGATCTCATAACTGCTTATTCAAATCCCTGCATTACTGAATCAAATGAATACAGGAACTGATTGAAGTAAAGGGAACTCGCCATCAACAAATTAGCATTCCAGTTTTTTCACTGAACACAGATTGAATTTTTTTTTAATGAACTGTGTAGTCCAACTGGACAACGCTTAACTTCTCTAAGTGTGTAAATGAGGCAGCAAGCTCTGATAGACTTCCCTCTGGCCGAAAAGGAAGGAACCTTAGGAAGTTTTTGTGACCATAGTTTCGTTTCAGCATCTCTCAGAAGTTTAAAGACATAATAACGAAAGTACAAAAATACCTGAATTACTTTTCTTTACGTACACCTCTCTTTTTAACTCTGATGCTTACGAGCTGCCTGGTTTGACAGTCCCTATAAATATGCTGAACTTTACAATCTAATGCACACATCTTTGACTAGACTAGACACGGGTATATTAGATCCTAAGAAAGAAATACAATTTGACCTTCAAATTGTTTACAACTGTATGACAAGATAAAATGTCTCTCTTGTTTTGTGCAGTTTACCAGTAAGACCATGGGGGTGGGTATGGAGAGGGTGTAGGGCCTGGTTTGGAATTGAGCCCCCACAAAATATAGACTGTTGCAACCTTGTGCAATAAACCAATTGTAATGTGCAATAACCACTGTAATACAAACATAATACTTTAATATGTTATTTATGTCACTTAGTTCTTTAAACTGCTGCTCATTTTTTTAGCCATGGTTGTGAACTTTTTTTTGTCTTAATTCTTATTTTTACTACTAATATGTGCTTTACGTCGTACGGCAAACAGCTGGTCCCCAGCTACACTGAGGGGGGTACTCTCTGCAGAGGAACAGGTCATTGTATGCAGCGAACGAGTGGGGCTGTGAATGCTGAGGGGACACGGCTAGAGAGGATTAGTCTCTACAGAGACAAACAAGGGGTGTTTGAAATACACCAGCAGTGCTGAGATAGGTCAGGAGGACAGACAGGAGAGAAATGAATGGAGGAAAGGTGACTGACCGAGGCCACGAACAGGTCTCCGATCTTCTCACTGTGATCCCACTCAGCCACTCGGGATGCCAGAGCAATCTGGAACATGGAGTGGCACTGATGGATCTCCTGCAGACGGTAAAATATTTGACGAACCTTCTTGGGGTTTAGGACCAGGTTCTGTGGCTCCAACAAAGGCTGCTGGTACTCCTGGACACAGAGAAAGGTCGGTTGGACATCTTGTTGATCTGTGGTTACATTTCCTCCAGCACACAAAGCATCTCTCTTTTATTCTGAAAGGTTGTGCAGATAAGTGCATGCTGGAGATCAAGTTGTGCACTTTGCAAAATTGACTTTTGTAAATGTTTCTAATGTCTTGAGAGATTAATAATGAACCCAACCAACTGTCAGGATGTGTGAGTAAATTGTTACTATCACCTTTAATCAAAGGAACCACAGCATAGCTCCAACATCACTGCAGGTTTCATTTATATAAGCGCTTAAGAAATTAACCTCGATTCCATCCCTACTGTCTGTCAAACACACAAAGCTTCTCCACCCAGACATGCTGGTGGCCGGTACAGGTGAGGGATGAAACTCACCTGCAGAATTCTCTTCAGAGAGTCCAGGTAGCTGCTCTCACTCTGGACGATGGAGCTAAGGATGAGACGTCTGACAACCTAAGGAGGAGGCAAGTTAGACAATCATACCTGCAGGTATTGTTTCAGGGTTATACCAATGTACAACATTACATCTTGTGAATTCTCTAATAAAATCTCATATTGAATGGCAGTGTTAATGATGAAAGTTGGTCACTGATTCAAGCCCGGTAAAAGGAGCTGCACTGTAATGGCTCTGAATCAGAACTGTGATGTGACTCTGCTGCTCTCACTTTCACTTCTCAACACAAACTGAATGGTTTAAGGCAGTGTAACGCATGTCCAGGAACGAGAGGAATTGTGGGACATGTAGTTTATGGGCAACGAGCTTCTGTAAAGCGGCGTGTAGCCGTATAATAAACATTATATTCTTAGAAAACTCTCGGGCCTTGAGTTTGACACCTATGGTTTAAGGTCACATATGCATTCAACTTTCTTCTGTTTTATTTCAAGCTATCATGTTATGAATGAAATACTTTCTGCAGATGTTTGATGTAAAAACAGCTTCCAGGATGCACTTATGGTGGAATATGATAGAAACTATGACCAAGAAAAGGAGTAGCGGTTACAAAAAGTCTGGGAAAGTATTTACTCCTGTTTGAAGCTGGTGGAGGACTATTCACACAGAGAGTTTTTGACATTTATCAGAGTTTTTTCAATCGCACATGGAGGTGAATATGATTTGGAGCAACACACTGCATGCAAGACTTTATATACACACTATTGTGTTCAACAGAAATGTTTCTTCTGAGGGAAACGTGGAGAGTATTGAAGTCTAGAGTACCTTTCAGCATCTTGGTAACATGTCCCACATTTGTGTGAGTAGCACACGTCTACATACACACCTGCTGACTGCTGAGTCCTTCTGGCATGGGGGACAGCTGTGGTGGGGGGTGCTTTAACTCACACACAGACACCTCTATGTAACCTGCATCATCCTTTCCCTCGCCTGCAGGATCAAACACAACCACTTTATGTAGAGTGAAAAACACAGGAATCTGTTCTGGTTCCCATGGTTACAAACATGTACAACTTCCATTTGGCTCCACTCATGTTATGGTACTTATGACCCAGACCTACAAAGTCTAACTCCAGAGAACTTATGCACTGGATAAAATCACTGAAGTGACTGAGTGATTCTGTACCTATGGCATCTTTTCTCTGCAGGAACGACACTTTACGAAACATGGCTAACTTTGTCTTCTCTAACCCGTCCTTGGTACCATTTCTGGCTGCTTTCATCAGCTGCTGCACCTGAAACACAATGTGAGAACAGACATAGAACACATCTGAAACAGAGATGGATCGTCCCCTTAGTGTGTTAGGTGACTGTGTTGGTCGCCCCCCCGGGCTCACAGGGCCAGCAGAGTCTCAGTTGTGTCACTGAAAGAGGAGAGTCCTTCCTACCTTAGTGTCACAGCTCTGTCTGATGCGGGCAGCTTGAGGAGTACTGAGAAGCCCCCATCCCTCCGTCCTGGTGGCAGCACAGGTGTCTTTCAGCTGGGGGTCCGGCAGTAGACAGCGAGCAGAAAAAATAAAGTTTGAGATGGACACACTGAAGCAGCTGGGGAGAGATACTGTATCTAAGTCTGGGGTACAGTTTCAGAAGGGAGGGGGAATGTTCGGGGAAAATTGACTGTTTGTGGTTATGTTTATTTTATATTAAACTGTTAAATTGCACTTGAATATATAGTATTCATCATATTGTACTGTACTCAGTTTCTCACATAATTATATTTTATGTAAATATTGTCTTTATTTATTAATTGTTACAATAGTCTGAAAATGTTTTGTTTTTTGAAAGCTTATTGTACTATTTATTTCTATATATTATTCTTTCTTTGTCTTTGTTTGCACCATTATACCAAAGCTAATCGCTGTCTGTGAAGCTACTCTCTGATTCTGAATACAGCAATAATGATCTTTTCCATGTGGAGCTCCTGCACACACTCACGTCTGAGGGGAGCCCTCTCAAAATATGAAGCCTGACTAACATCCACAAAGGGTAATGTATTTCAATAAGTAGCAAACCCCACATGGTCCAAATATTCAACTCTAACGTACTGGATGTTCTAACTCACACTTACATTCACTTATATCCACGCACTGTTTAATTGATATGAATTATTAAATGAAGTTGTTTTAAGAACCGATTAAGCCTGTTCAAAAGTTCACAACTCTTCCTATGTAGTATTAAAGTTTGAAAGTAAGATTTAAAATCAGGTAAAAACTAATAAAAATGTAAAGTCAACAAGGTTAAGAAACTGATCATCACTCACTATATTGTCAGGCAGATGACGGTCCAACGGTTGGTAGTGTTTGGTTAAAGCCAGAGAAAACCAGACACATACCTCACACTGTGCATCAGTGAATCTCTTTCATTTAGAACATGTTTTCTCCTTCAAAAGTCTGAAGTCTTATCCAAGACAGAGAGACATCCTCTGATTTTAAACGTCTTGTGAATCTGAGAACATACACACTCCAAGTGTCCTTCTCAAATAGAAACACATGAGCTGGGGGCTAGCAGAAGCAGAACACACATGTGCTGACAGAGCGAGCCAGGGACTGACACAAATAATTTGCTTCCCCTTTTTCAGGTTTCCTTTATACTGTTCAATAATTTTAAAGAAGCCTGGGCTAAATTGTGCAAAGATGATCTTTAACTTTGTTAACGTCTGTGTTATTGCCTATCAAATGTTTAGGACCGTGTTGTCAGGGGGAAACAGAGGGGAACAACAAACATCAAAACTGACACATAGTAAAGAGTGCTGGAGACCAAAACTAGAGCTAAAGGAGAGAGAACAATGCTCTCTACTCGTCAGGTAGGTGGACGCGCGCGCGCACACGCACACACGCACGCACGCACGCACGCACGCACGCACGCACACACACACACACACACACACACACACACACACACACACACACACACACACACACACACACACACACACACACACACACACACACACACACACACACACACACACACACACACACACACACACACACACACACACACACACACACACACACACAGTCATGTTAACACAGAAGGGGATTGAATGTCATGTGGCCAGAAAAGGCATTGCACCTAAATACGTTTTTAAGGTGTGTTTTTTTGCCATCATGTTTTAATATTCTCTATAATACACTGTGTTAATTATATAATAAACAACTAACATGATGTTAATTGTAACTTTTAGGGAACAATTACAAAAGTTCAACTGTATTTTTGTGGACTAGGAATTTAATGCCAGACCCCAGAGAACTATAATGAGGACTGTTGACAGTAAAATAAAGTGCATGAGTGAGGTACCTTGCTGCTGCTGCGGGCCGGAGCCGCCTCGCTGTCTGAAAGCTCGTCATAACTCTCAAACTCACTGGAGCTGCCGCACTGACCCGGTCTCTGGATGTCCTCGTAGATGTCATCAACATCTACACATACAAACCACAGATGAAAAGCATGTTCTGCTGGTCTCATGTAGCCTATACTGTTTTAGTCATTCTAATACAGGGATAACCAAACTACGGCCCAGGAGCCAAATGCGGCCCGTGGTCCATTTTTTTATGGTCCTCAGCAGAGTCTAAAAATATAATGAAATATGGCCCACACCTGAAACTTGTGCTTTTCTTATTAGTGGAGCAGATAAGTGAAACAATCGTTCAAATAAGGATACAAGCACCAAACCTGGTACAAATACTCCTTAGACATCACTCTTTTTGAAAAAGTATGCGGGCCACTTGAAATTCAAGATGGCCACCCATTTTCCAAGATGGCGCCATACAGACTTGTAATAGTGCAGCAGCTAACTGAAATAATCGTTCAAATAGTGATACAAGCACTAAACGTGGTACAAATACTCCTTAGACATTACTCTTTTGAAAAAGTACTTGAAATTCAAGATGGCCGCCCATTTTCCAAGATGGCCGCCATGCAGACTTGTAAATGGGGTCATTTGACATATAATCTCACCACTTTGATCAATTTGGATGATCTTTGTGTCTAAAAGTATAGGGAATTTGAACTTTTCCTAACCCTCACACTTGCAGCTACATAGTCTTGTGCAGGTAAGACCATATCGGTAGCATTTGCACCTTCCATGGCATTCTGAATGGCATCCACACTTCAGGTCAGCTGTTGACAACTCTCGGCAATGGGTGGAAGTGTTGTCCAGAAGACCTTCCATGTATCTCCACTCTTTGTCCATCCCCAGTCAGCAGGACTCTGTGTCTCTGGTTGGCGCAGTATTGTCTGACTCCATATGCAGCCTGCTTGATAGGCAGCACGCTTGACATGCTGAAACAGTGCTGCACGAGCTGGAGGAATGGCTTCATAAGGCCTCTGTTTCCGAGCAAACATTTCCAGTCTGGCATCATCTACACATGCAACTGTACTGGACCTGTCATACATTGTCACCACAAACTTCTTGAGGACCTCCAGATCATCATCACCTACTGTTAGTTGGTACTGGCTTAGCTTGGCAAAGACATCAGATTCCTCAACACACACATCCCAGGTTTGCCATGCAGACTTTTTCCCTTTGCTGCAGAAGCCTGAAACAACATCGCAACCAGTGAAGGCATGAAAGAAGAGTATTCCTTTGCTTTTTTCCAGCCCGATAGAGGTGTAAAGGTCATGTATAGGAAACCACCTCAGGTTGCATCCTTAGCCAAAGGACACCCACAACTGCAGCAAACCAATCCGTTGAAGGAGAGGCAGAACACTGATTGCTATGATGAGGACATCTGTGTCACTGGCCTTAACCATCAGGACCTTGCTCCCCTCCTTCACTGCATGCCTGGCATGTAAAAAGATGCGTGTGTCTGCTTCCGCTTGACTACATGGTGCTATCCTATCCAAGCTGGTCATGTCGTTGCAGGCAACATCTTCATCTTTGGTCACGATGACATAGTTGGTTGTAGACATATGTGCAATCTTGTCAGCCAGGAACATGAACAGCTGTTTTGTTATCACTGTCTCGTAGGAAGTTCCGCCAGTTTGAGGGGATTTTGCCCTTACTTGTTACTCTGCGTTTTACCCCACGTCCACTGCTTGTACTTTGGGGAGTACATCCAACATGGCATAGTCTTCAAAAGGCATTGAGGTTCATGGTGGTAGGGTGTTCACCAGTGCTGAACCATCAATGATGATTGCATCAGCCTTTGGTTCCACATCAGGTATTGTAACATGGCTCTCAAGAATGGCTGCAAGCTGAGACTTCTGACTGGAGTAAAGCTTCCCACCATCACTCAAGGGCAGCAGGGAACTGCTGATTTTCAACGCGAAAGAACTCTTGCAGGTCACATTCTCTGCTCTGGCATGAGATGAACAGCTTGGAGAAGAGCTGGCAGTCCTCCTTCAGCACTTTCTGCTTTGAAGCATCAGCAGAAGCTGGTTCCTGTCCGAAGAAGTGTACCCTGTTTTTCTTGATTGGGTCATAGAAGGTGGCCACTTCCTCATTTTGCAGGCCCTCCATGAACTGCTGGAAACAAGTTCTGCCCATCTCATAATGTGTGCTGAGAAGTGCAGCTACACTGGGATGAGCAATATCCTTGGTGTCCAGTGACAACAGATCCCCACTCTCTTCCTGGAAAGAATTGCCCAGCTCCTTCAAAACTTGGGTCAGCTTCTTGACTTTCTCAAAGAAAACCTTTTGGGCTTGTGGTGTCTCATTGTGGTGGCTAGTTTGTTCTCCTTCAGATGCTGCCTTGTACTGTGCAACCAGGTGGCAGACTTGAGGACCAGCCATCATCTATCTCCTCAGTGCTGAGGGATCTTCAGTTATACCAACTGCTCCCCCGTCAGCTTTGATAACAGCATTGAGCCTGGTCAATAGCCATTGCAGAGAACTCTCGCTTGACTTGTGAACAACAAATATTCCACTTGCAAACTCTTGGGCCAGCTGGGGATGTTTCTCTTTGAGGGTCACCATGTCTCGGAGATGGATGGGGAGCCAGCGTTCATAGTTAGTGTTGTTGTTGGCAAAGAAGTATGGGATGAGCTCAGTCAATGCTTGGTAGTACAGGTTGAAGTTGGCTTCCCTGAATGCCCGGATCAGTAGTAGGATCGCCAGTTCCATGGACAGCACTAAACTCCAGAATTGAAACTGCGGACTTTGAAGCTTGCGACTATCACACCAAGCATCGAAGCATAGCACTTCCTCAGAGTTGTCAGCTGCCTCAGTGCAATAGTCATTGTAGGCTGCCTTCAACAGCTAGTAGAGACTGCATGCTGTTATCTGGTGGGCCTGGCGTGGCTTAGTGATGCTTGCTTCTGATAGGAAAGATTCTGCGGTCCCAGAGGAAGCCACCCCTGCCTCCACCAGGGCTCCTGTCCAACCACTCTCCTGTAGAAGTGTTCCAATTGACTTCAGTGCAGCCATCTCAATGTGTAGGACTCCAAACATTATGACAAACTTATCCTCACCATACTGCTAAGGCCAGTGTGACTGGATTTGCTGACAGGTATCTGACCTGGATTCAGGAAAAGATACAGTCTCTTTGACTTTGTCCATGACATGTCTGATGGTAGCAGCCGAGTGGGCTGGGTCTCGCAAGAGAGGTAGCAGTGATGTTATGTTATGCTAACCTCAGCTTCAGGGCTTCTCTTCTTAAGGCCAGAATAAGGCAAAAGTAAGCTTTTGAGAGGTTTACGGCTCCCAGATTTGGATTTTACATAGTAAAAAATGTATATATTGATGTCAGAATCATACATATTGGCCATGCAGGTCTGTGCATATTTATTACTGCTTATGGCGGCTATCTTGAAAATGGGCGGCCATCTTGAATTTCAGGTGGCCCGCGTACTTTTTGAAAAGAGTAATGTCTAAGGAGTATCTGTGCCAATGTTGGTGCTTGTATCATCATTTGAACGATTCCTCTGAAAATATGATGTTATCTGCTCTACTATATATTGGACTCCTTAAATATATACAGTATGTAAAAATATATTATACATTATTCATATGTTTGTAAGCCCAGTTTTCAAATAAATTCAGTCAATTAAAGATGAAGCATTTTCTAACAAATCTAAGTTGATAAAAAAAAAGACCAATAACTTATTTACATAACAAGCTTGAACTATAACCTTCATATTTCCCCTTATCATAAGCAATCTGAGACTCCTGTTTTAAGGTGGCCAACAGAATAAATGAAACCCTACAGAGAGCTGTGATTTTTCTTAAAGAATATTCCAGTATTATGCATAATTTAACAACATTTGATTGATTTTGATCATTTTTAACTTAACTTATGAGGCAATATACCTCACCTCTAGTAAGGGGCCCAGCCCTTTGTATATTTTTTCTGTATGTGGCCCTCAATGAAAACAGTTTGGACACCCCTGGTCTAATACATGTGAGCAGCCCACAGTCTAATATAGTGGAGGTACACTCGCCTCCCACTGGGTGCTGTAGATGTTCAGCAGGCACATCATCATAGATGGCCTGTGGGTGTCTGAGCACACTGTGGGGGGGGTGACCCCCTGCTGTGTGGTATTCAGTGTGAGGATTGGCTGAAGACAACCCCTGGTCCTCAGCAGCGTCCGGAGGGCTGCAGGACTCCTCATCCCCTCCTCCTGTCATTAGAGAAGACTTTATTACAACATCATAAAAAACATCGTACCTCAGCGTTAAACGAGCTAACATTAGTCAGCTGATCGTCAATCAATTGACAGCAGAATAATACTAGTTATTATAATTATAGTTTTTATGCAGACATCTAGAACAAAATCATCGGGTGACCAAAAAAATGAAGTTGTAACCCCATAAATGACTGAGATTTAACAGTTAAATGCAGTAAAACATTCTGCTGCTGAACACAAATAAGAGAAATGTTCAAATTCATTTTCAGTATGCACCTTTTTAATGTACATTCTAATAATCATATTGTTATATAGATTGTCTGGATGTTGTAATTGTACTATGTTGTTTATTCTTTTGCCCGTCCTGCAGATGGATCCCTGTGGTCTCTGCTGCTGGTCTTCCCTGTTCCCTGCGAGGGTCTCAGGATAGTAGCCGCCGTATACTGACCTTTCTTTAAAAGCTACTTGATTTTTAATGCCATGTGGAATGTGTGGTCAGAAAATCCACACACATCCATATTAATGATCCATTGCCATCCATTTATTCACAGAAAACTGAGAATATAGTTAACAAAAACTTTTAAACAAAAGAAGCCTTATTAAGGGTAGCTTGTTTCAACTCTCTATTTCTCAATTTGAAAGATTGATTGATTGGCAGCAAGCAATGTCATTGTAGTTAAAGATGCTGGTGATGTGACAAAACATTCAAGCACTGACAAAACTGTAATTTGTTTAAAGTCAACGTTTCAGTTTGTTCAGTGAGCATAACCTGTGGAACACTAGTGAGGCTTCAACAGAGCATCCTGATCAATATGGAGATTCTCTACTCCTTTAAATTCAACAGGACACACACACACACACACACACACACACACACACACACACACACACACACACACACACACACACACACACACACACACACACACACACACACACACACACACACACACACACACACACACACACACACACACACACACACACACACACACACACCTAAAGATACTATTAACTTGCTGCTCAAACAAAAAGCTCACTACTATATTCTCACTTTAAGTACACATTATAGGGGTCTGATGCAACGGAGATCTAGCTAATGCTAATGCTATATGTATATCTTACCATTCCTAGGAGCTAGCTACTAGCAAAGCGAGCTAACACTAGGGCAGGGGTGTCCAAACTACAGCCCGGGGGCCAAATGCGGCCCGCAGGCCATATTGAATTGGCCCTCAGCAACTTCTAAAAGTACAATGGAATATGGCCCACAAATTAAACTTTTGCTTGTCTTATATTGTACTTCTCAAATATGTTAAAATATATGACACAGTATTCATGTGTTAATGAGCCCAATTTCAAATAAATGTAGTCATTTCAAATTTAAAACATTTTCTAACAAATCCCAATAACTTATTTCCATAACAAGCTCAAAATTCAACCTTCATACTTACACTTATTATAAGCAATCTGAGGCTTCTGTTTTAAGGAATGTGCTGCCAACAAAATAAATGAAACCCTAAAAAGAGATGGGATATAGGCTGTTTTTTCCTTTAATCATTTCCAAGTATTGCGCATTACTCTCCTACATTTGATTTGTTTTGCTAACTTATAACTTAACTTATGAGGCAATATTCACCTCTATAAGTGGCCCAGCTCTCCGTATATTTTTCTGTGTGTGGCCCTCGGTGAAAACAGTTTGGACATCTCTGCACTAGAGTATGGCTGTGTACCTTTGTGTAATCGCACTGTGAGCTCTGAAACCACACTGAGCCACTCCGTAGCTCGATGTGATGCGTGTGCTGTTTGGATGCAATCAAAACAAAACATCCTCACTTTGGACAGAGATCTGTAGAAAAGGATGTCAGATACTGATGTCCCTCTGATTCTCACCTTCATAAACACTGTTGGCTTTCCAGAAACTCTCCGGCTCTGCGGTCGCTGCCACATCCGAGGAGGTAGAACATCTGCAACTGAGGTCAGCTCTTCACATTTATCTTAGCAGTTATTAGTATTTTGTAGTTGTTTGTAAAGCTACTATTTCAAAGGATCCAGATTTTCATGCTTGGCTAAACTCCGAGTTAATAATGAGAGTACCGCCCAGTGGCAGGTGGGTCAATCCCAGACTGGAAGTCATGAAACCAGGAGCCTCTGTCACACACATCAGGGCATTTATGAAAAGAGTCCTATCACAAACCAAACTAACTATTAGTCAAGCCTTCTCTTTTGATTTTGGATGACAGTTTAAAGTTCTTTAATATAAATTAGATGTTCAATTAATGTGCCAAATGTGTTTTTCTATGCTGGTCCCGTTATATTAAACACTAGAGTGATTTTAAATTCAGTTTCATTAATGTTTGTTCCAATGCTGCTTGAAGTACAGATTTGAGTTATGTGTTGTAGGCTGTAATTGATTCCATTATCACTCACCCCTCTGGTGAGTCCCTGACCGCCATATCACCTGAAGAAGAAGAAGAAGATTTTTGATTTTTAAAAACTTTATTTGTCTTTTTCCACAACAAAAGTCAGAAAAAAACAATACATTCCATTAAAATCATCAGTTTTTCATGAATAAATAAATAAATATTATTTAAACATTGTTCCCATAAAAGACTATACACACACACTACTACAACCTACATCTTTTAAAAATTCAGCACTAAAGAGTCGTTCTCCCCAAGTGAGCACAGAACCTGCCCAACGCACATCGAAAAAACCCTGCAGATTATTGGTCAGTTTGTAGTATGCATGCATGCTCCACCCTCAGACACGCTGCCACCAGCCCCCTCAGACAGAGCACTACATCTGTCCATCCCACTCCAGCAATTTGATTTTTCCGACTTTTCCAGATCGCTAATTTAGCATTAGCGAACAAGAAATTTAACAAAGCTAGAGTTTTTTTTCTTTTTCAGTGTGTATTTGGGGCCATGGACAAACAGTGGTATGGAGAAAACCTCCCCTAACCCTTCCACCCACTCCTGTACCATTTGTTTTACACCAGCCAATCGGGGACAGGACACTACTAAATGTTCCAATGTTTCTGCCATAAAACAGAACGGGCAGCCCCTCCTTGTGCCTGGGTCAAAATGTGCTCTATATTTATTTGTGGCAATTGCTCCATGTATAATTCTCCATTGGATGTCAGCCATCCGTTTCTCGACTGGAGACTTATACAGGATACGCCAGCTGCCCTGAGGGGAAAAACCCAAGCCAAAGACATCTGTCCACCTCGACTCCCTGACGCCTGCAAGTGAACTGAGGTTGAGCATCGTTACACAGCTAGAGTATAGCTGCTTCCCACTGCAAGAGCTGAAAGTTGCAAGTGTCAAAGTCCTCAGGGACAGCAGGAGACCTTCCTCTTCTCTCCATTCCCCCACCGCAGGACCCACACTCAAGGGAGGGAAGATGTATTCATATCCCTTTCTCCACTGTTCAGCTAGATCAGTATTCCCAGCAAAAGTCTGGTGGGATGGCGACAGCGACTGCCACACCTCATCTACCAAGTTTTGCAGAATTCGAGTTGACCGAATGCCTGTCACTTCGGCCAGTCTTTCTGTAGAGATCCCTGTCAAATGGCCCAGTTTTACCACTCCTGCTTTGATGAAACCGCTCCTTAGGGTGGCCGAAGAGAAGGGGGTTCCAGAAAGAAAACCACTATCAACATCCCAGGACGGGCGTCATGTGATCTTGAAAAACTCAGGATCTTCCAGGCATTGATGACTGAACAGTAAAAAGGTGCAAATCCAGTTATCTTGTACGCAGGGGCCTTGAGCAGAAACAGATGTTTATCAAAATCAAAACCCCCTGCCTTCCAAAGCAACTGTCGGGCCATAGCCAGCCAGCAGGGAGACGACCCATACAGCAGCCGCTGAGCTGCCTGTAGTCGAAAAGCAGCAGTCCTGGCAGTGATGTCTACAAGGCCCTGCCCCCCCTCTGCCACAGGTAGGTACAGGACCGATGCTGGCACCCAGTGATGTCCCGACCAGAAGAAATCCACAAGGAGCCGCTGCAGTTGTTTCATGAGATCCGGCGGTGGGGTTAGTACCTGGAGTCTGTGCCACAGAGATGAGGCGACCAGATTACTGGCTATGAGAACTCTTCCCCTGTAGGACAGCTGGGGTAGCAGCCATTTCCATTTGGATAATTTAGCTCGCACTTTTCCCAGCACTCCCTCCCAGTTCTGTGTCACCATGTCCCCAGTCCCCAACCAAACTCCCGGGACCTTTACACCCTTGTTTCCCCACCTGAGGTTACCAGGAAGACTGGGCCTATTCTCTACACCCCACTGACCTACCAAACAAGCCTCGCTCTTCTCCCACTTAACTTTGGCTGATGCAGTCTTACCATTAAGAACTAGACCGTCTTGTAGCTCCTGGATGTCTTGCTGACCCTGGATAAAGACACTGACATCATCAGCATAAGCTGATACAACCACAGGGGGGCCCTGAGCTTACTCTGGCATACACAGGCCCCTCAGCCGGTTCCTAAGCCTGTTCAAAAGGGGCTCGATGGCAATACTGTATAATAGGCCTGAGATAGGGCAGCCCTGCCTGAACCCCCGTTTAACTGGTAAAGATCTGCTCAGCCCTCCCCCCACCTTCACAATACAACATGCATCACTGTACAGCAACTGCACCCAGGACTAAAAATTCTCCCCAACACCAAAAGCCTGCAATGTGGCAAACAGAAAGAAGTGGGGAGGACATCATCCCCGCCACGAGGCACGGGAAAACCAGGAACCAAGAAGAAGAAGAAGAAGAAGAAGAAGAAGAAGAAGAAGAAGAAGAAGAAGAAGAAGAAGAAGAAGAAGAAGAAGAAGAAGAAGAAGAAGAAGGGGGAAATTCAGTTTTCTTTTCTATAGGGAAAATGCACACAGAGGACATGACAGTGGCACTTTCAAGCATAAGACCCGTTTATCCATATCCAAGTTTACCTGAGTGGAGCAGTGAGGTGCTGGGGCCCCCCTGCCCTATACTGGCTGTGTCTGAGGGCCAGTCCCTCTGCATCAGAGAGCCACCACTCCTCTCAGGAATGCCCATTTCATCGCTGTCATCAAATTCAAACTCCTCCCCCTGCTCCTCTTCATCCTCATCTTCCTCTTTGCCTGGCGCCACAGCAGCTGCAGACACAGAGGAGGCAGAATGTGATGTAGCTTCTGTTCAGTTCCTGAAGATGGTTGGATTGTGTGTGTGTGTGTGTGTGTGTGTGTGTGTGTGTGTGTGTGTGTGTGTGTGTGTGTGTGTGTGTGTGTGTGTGTGTGTGTGTGTGTGTGTGTATTTCGGGCCTGTGTGTTTAATTGTACAATAACACCAGAGTAAAAGAATGTAGTTTCCCCTTAGGGATAATTAAGGTTGATCTTAATCTTAAATGATGTGTCGGTGTCAGGACTGTTTTCCCCTCACTATTTAGACAGACACAAGTGAATGTATCTCGCATGAATGTGAGAGGCAGGTGCAGTTCACCACAGTTAGCAGATAAGTTCGAGGTCGAGAAATCTTTCCTGAATGTCTGTACATAAACCTGTCCGGTTTTTCTCTAAACTTTGAAATGTGGACTATATTTCTGAATATCAACCCCCCACCACCTTGTGAATTTCTATTCTTTTCACCTTCAATGGCCTTGTGTATTTTTTTTTTTTTTTAATATTAGTGACAGCTATTAGTGACAGAGGCGAGGACACGCAGCAAATGGTCCCAGGCCGGATTCGGACCAGGGTCCTCCGCATGGGGACCAGGCCCCAGTAAATGGGCTGCCAGCTCTACCAACTGAACTGTACAGCGGCTTAAGTATCTCTGAACTTGAGTGTAACTTGGCTCAGGTTCTGTGAGGAGCACTGTCCCCACACTTAAAGTTGGAAGCCCACAGCCAACAGATTGTTTACGAATCCAGACCATCAGCCTTCCTCTGGGTTCCCCTGAGTCACTGAACATGATGTGACATGTTGGACAGCGTGCTGCCAGGGGTCTGCTGATTCAGAGCCATGGAAACACAGGAGTAATCACAGGATTACACTCTGGACATATGGCTTTTAAGTCCTAACCCTTTACTAGTCACTCCTAATTTGCACCACCACTTAGACATACACACCCAGGCATCAACAAGCCTGGGGGCTATAAGCCCATGGGTGCCCCGACTGCTTCAGGTTCACTATGTGTACATTTTGTCACTGTGGGCTTCATCTCAGCCTCAAATACAGAAGCTCCGCAGACAGTTCTGTGCACAGCTCGGGAACAGAGTGTCATTTCAGTATACAACTAAACAGATGCTGCAACTGTTTATTTGTTTTGAACGTGTGTCATGGTGAAACTCTTTTTTCCCTTTTTTTGGGGCGGCACTGTAGGGGCTAGGACTTGGATCCGAAGGGCCGCCGGTTCACGTCCTGATTGGACCAACAACAAAAAACAGGTGCTCCCTGGCGCCGGCTACTTGGCAGCCTCTCTGTTCTGCCACATCTCCTATCTGCATGTGTTAGCGCATGTATATCCTCCCTGTGTGTGTAATGTGTGTAAACACAACACAGTGGAGAAAGACATTTCCCCGAGAGGGATTAATAAAGTATGTCTTCTTCTTTCTTTTATCTGCAAACCAAATCTACCTACGGGTACAAACAAATAACCTGAACCTGTTTTACAGAATTTTTTCAGAGGTTTTAAATGTTAGTCTTTAGAGATTTTGAGGTTCTGTCTTGAAGAATATCATAACTTAGCATTATTTTGTGTCTAATGAATGTGTCACACACTGAACCGGGGGCCTTGTAGTACTGAAGCATGAGTGTATGAAGGAGCTCACGTTAGGACCTGAACTACCCATGGGCTGGCACTATGGTCAGGGATAGAATTATCAGCAGAGTAATCTTTGACCTGGGGGGGCTGTATCAAGATATTATGGCCTGCAGCAGCTAGCAGATGGTCAGTAGGCTAGTAGGCCATCTCCCCAGGACAGCGGGGATTAATGAGTGAGGCTTCACCTGCTGCACAGTGCAGTTCCCCTTGTAGCAGGTTAGCATGGCAGGTTAGTATGGTAGGAGGTCAACACTTTTATCTAAAGGTATTCACTAGGCGGAGAGAGGCTCATAAAAGACACTATTAAGTTGCATTATTGGAAATGATATTTCCAGGGTTTTGAAAACCTGACAAGCACTAACGATTAAAAGTAATACCTTATTCTTCAAACTTTAAGGAAGTTAAATACAGAGAAGTTGGGGTAAGCCTTTGAATCACAGCAACTCTCAGTGCTCTGTACCAGAATCATGTCAAAACCTGCTACAAGGTTTTTTAATGTCAAATGTTGTGCTGTTTCAACGTTCACCATCATTCATCAGTATTATTGAACCAGAACCCACTGTGCTGACGCTCAGTGACTCACCAGAGGGACGTGGAGAGGTCATCCTCAAAGGTCACATGGGCTCCTGTCAACACACACATCAGCACAAAGAGGTCAGCTCTGAGCCTGCAGATACACGCATCCATGTGAGTGTGTGTACAACAGTTCCAGCAAGCTGCAGAGAACCTGAGCCTTGGTAGATCATTTACTGTCCACAGTGACTTTAATTTAGAAGCATCATGTTGAATTAAAGTATTTCACAACAAACATCAGTCTAACACATCATTCACATTCTCATTTATACACACGTTATGACTAAAAACATGTAGATATGCCAGTATTTTCTGATTTATGGAGTGATACAAAGAGCTATCCAGAATCAACTCTGTAGAAGACTTTCACCTAAGATAATGTCTCATTTGCATATTTAACACAGAACTTTAGAAACTTGCACATCGAAACGAGTTAACTGCAGAAGTTAGATGGTGATTTATTAGTTCATATGTTTAATCCGATGTACCTGTAGTGTCTCCCTGCACCATGTGGAAAACTCAGATGACACACACACGTATGATGTGATGACAGGTCTGATGAAGGGCCGGGCTGGGAGCCGGTGTTTATCATGTGGTTATAGATGTATTTTGCTGCATTCTGCCAGAGGCAACCTGAGCATGGTACATTCCTTTAATGCGAATCCAGACGTGTTCTTTCCCAGACTCTTACTCAGTGACATGCCACTACAAACCACATCAACATCCCACCCCAGCTTTTATTATTCTAAAAATGAGGTAAGTGGACATAATGTGATGTTCTACTCAGACAAGTTGTCCTCACTAAGGCCAGGACCTGTGGTCAAAACCCAACCTGATCTTTGAGTAATAGAAGTTACTGTATGAGTGTCCGATCACAGAAGGACAATCTCGTGTGCAAGTTGAATGAAGACAATTTGAGATGAATAATGGAGCAGGCTAATGAATAAACGGTGCAGAAGATACCACGGGCTGGCAGCTGAGTAGGCAGTCCAGAGGGGGGTGAGGACACAGCCTCTGATTGTCCACACGACTGCTGTCTCCCACTGAGATGACAGAGTCAGTGCATAGCCACACACAGACAACATGAAGGCACATTCTTGCATAATGTCTCACTGACAAATGATGAGTGTATTCTACCAGAGAGCGCTGCAGCGGCAGGTCAGGCGAAAGTCAGTCAGGCTAACAGCATACAGCTACTGCGCACGGATCTACAGTCAGAGGTACATCTCTCAGTGACTATTGTGAGGAATGTCATGGTGCATACATCAGAGTTACTGCTGAACAGTAAACTGTTATCAGCTGAGAGGACATTGCCCTGCAGGTCTCCAGATGATCTCAGAGCAGACAGAGCTGCTGACACACCTGGACATACCATGCTCTCATGACTGTCACATGCACCCATAAACCTAGGTGATCAGCAGCTCTCATGTTCTACACACTTTTGACCATGTCTACTGCAGAATCATCTCGTCACATTGCTTCATATTTTCTCTTCTTTTTCTCGTCCCTTCAAAGACTCTGTTGACAATAGTTCTGATTACAACAAACCCTGAGTCCTCCACGATTCTGCCCTCCCATCTACACATGCAGATGGACTCCATGTACTGTAGCTTCCTGACAGGACCTGCTGTGTGGGGTCTACCATCAGTAATCAGAATCCGAATCCCTTTATTTGTCCCACAGAGGGGACATTTAAATTTGCTACAGCAGCAACAGAGCCAAAGAAGCGTTTCAAAAGAAAATATGCAATTAAAAAATATGAAGATAAAGAAAAACACACAATTTACAAAATACACATCCTGTAAGGAGATATGGCATCCATAAGTATTAATGCTTTCATACGCTGATCACAGTTGGTGCAGAGAGGTAGAAAGGGTGTGCTCACCTCAGCTGTCCCCCCCCCCTCCCGCTGCACAGACATGGCTGGGGTTTCTCTTGGTCTTCCCCGAGGAACTCTTCTCTGGTGTTCCTGTTGTTCCCTCCTCCTCTCCCTCTCTGTCCCGCGCTAATACTGATCTCTATGCTGAGCAGAGCCGGTGAGCAGAGCCGTGTGGGCGGGGCCACCGTCCTGCTGAGCCCCAACCCCCCCCACACTGGCAGACACACTGCTGTCTGTGTGTTCCTCTCAGCAAGACATGCAAAGTAACTACTATAGGTTTCAAGGTTTTATTGGTCATATGCACAGCATATATATATATATATATATATATATATATATATATATATATATATATATATATATATATATATATATATATATATATATATATATATATATATATATATATATGTGTGTGTACTATAAACAGATGTGAGTAGACATTCACAGAGCTCAGGAGTTCAGCAGTCTTATAGCCTGTTGTATAAAACTGTACCTGAGTCTGGTGGTCTTGGTCCGGATGCTGCGGTACCGTCTGCCAGACGGCAGCAGACAGAACAGATTGTTGCTGGGGTGATGGGGGTCCTTTATTATCCTACCAGCCTTCTTCCTACACCGCTGGGTGTAGAGGTCCTCCATTGATGGCAGCACCGTCCTGGTGATGTGCTGAGCAGTTTTCACCACCCTCTGTAGAGTCTTACGGTTGAGGGCGGTGCAACTGCCATACCAGGCGGTGATGCAGCCAGTCAGGATACTCTCGATGGTGCACCTGTAGAAGTTGCGGAGTATCCTGGAGTCCATGTTGAACTTCCGCAGCCTGCCTCTTCCTATAGTCCACAATCAGCTCCTTGGTTTTGCTGACGTTGAAATGGAGGTTGTTGTCCTGGCACCAAGATGTCAGGGCTCTGACCTCCTCTCTGTACGCCGTCTCTTCGCCGTCTGTGATCAGGCCGATGACGGTCGTGTCGTCAGCAAACTTGATGATGGTGTTGGAGCTGTGTGTGGCCACGCAGTCATGCGTGAACAGGGAGTAGAGGAGAGGGCTGAGCACACAACCCTGACGGGCTCCGGTGTTGAGGGTCAAGGTGGAGGATGTGATGTTCCCCATCCGCACTGCCTGGGATCTGCCCGTCAGGAAGCTCAGGATCCAGTCACAGAGGGCGCTGTTGAGCCCGAGGTCCCTGAGCTTAATGATGAGCTTGGAGGGCACAATGGTGTTGAATGCTGAACTGTAGTCAATAAACAGCATTCTCACATAACTGTTCCTCTGGTCCAGGTGGGAGAGGGCAGTGTGGAGGGTGAGGGAGATGGCATCATCCGTGGACCTGTTTGCCCTGTAGGCAAACTGCAGTGGGTCCAGTGAGTCAGGGAGGGAGGAGGTGATAAAAGTTTTGACTAACCGCTCAAAGCACTTCATGATGATGGAGGTGAGTGCAACTGGGCGGTAGTCATTGAGGCAGATGGGTTTTGTCTTTTTGGGGACAGGGACAATGATGGACTCTTTAAAACATGTGGGGACTACAGACTGGAGCAGTGACCGTGTAAGTGCTGTTGAATAAATATGTTCATGCTTCATTAGTAGATTTTGTGTAATAAATAAATATGTATTTATTTGTAAGTTAAAATGTATTTCATATCTCAAACATTTGTTCTGTAAATCAATGTTCAACATGCTAAAAGAGCTGCAGCCAATAGTGCATTATTTAATTGTTTGCATTTTGATATTGCCCGGAACTAATGTTTTGTGTGTTTACCGCTACATATTTAGTTGAGGGACGGTACAGTTCATAGTTCAATGAGTCGAGCGGCAGGTGCTCACAGATCTCCGCTATTTAATGTAGGCTATCAATTATTGACGAAAGAACCTCTTTTCACGACAAGCGGCCAACGAGGTATAAGTTATCTGTACAATGTCATTTGTTACATTTCGCGCCACAGCGTAATTGTACATTGTCTGGTTTTTATTTGTTTTATGTACTGTATAGTTCTCACGGCGTTAACAAGGCATGAGTGGCGGGACCAAAGGTGGAAGCAACAACAATAAACGCCCGTTCCAAAGAACCGACCTGTGTCTGTGTCGTCGTGGAGAGAGCTACAGTGAGAACTCGACTGCTCATCACGGGTAGGAGAGAACACATCACGGCAGCGGTAACGGCGCAGCGAGATCCAGCATAACGGGAGAGAAAGCCCATAAGCAGTCCAGCAGTGGCTCAGTCAGTAGGGGCTTGGACTGGGTATCGTAGGGTCGCCGGTTGAAGTCCCCGAACAGACTTGAAAATATGGAAGGTGGACTGCTACTTGGAGAGGTCCCAGTTCACCTCCTAGGCCCTGCTGTGGTGTCCTTGAGCAAGGCACCGGACACCTCCAATCCCCCCTCCCCATTGCTCCCCGGGCGCTGCACGATAGCAGCCCACTGCTCCTAGTACTAGGATGGGTTAAATGCAGAGGACCAATTTCACTGTGTGTGCTCTGCTGTGTGCATGTATGTGACTAATAAAGAGGGTTTTATCCTCCGATTCTATAAGCCGTGGTAGGCTACGGACCGCTAGCAACGGTGACTAGACTGTGTTGAAAGTGCGACTTTTCAAGCCAAAGCCAAGAAGTGCTCTACCTTCAAGTTAAAGTGGTATGAGGAGTGGTTAAACTTGGAAATTGCAAATAAGGACTCAGGCCTATTAACCTTGCATATTGTGTTAAGCAGGGGTGTAGTGGGCGTTGGACGCGGGGGTACGCCGTCCACCCACTTCTCCCGACGTGATATATAAAAAAATAATAAATATAAAATAGCTTAGGCTACAACTAAAAAAATAAATAAAAAAAATAGCTTACAACTCAAATGTAAATCCGGAGATATTGGCAATGGTGAGAACAACCTACATAGGCTACATAAGACATCCCCAGTATCTGTCCGTGACCTATATTGGCTACGACATGAACATAACATGAACATTCGATAATCGTCATCAACCTGAGACTTAAAACAAGACAAAAAAAAAACAACGAGAACGTGGATGTGATGAAGCTGAATATATGTATGGCTTTTTGGGTGGGAGTGTGTGTGTGTGTGTGTGTGTGTGTGTGTGTGTGTGTGTGTGTGTGTGTGTGTGTGTGTGTGTGTTTGGGGGGTGACGTCACAAATAGCGTACCCTCACTTAAAAAATCCCCACTACACCACTGGTGTTAAGCCTACATTTTTGGGAATCAATCTAATGTGCTGGTGTTCGTTGTTGTTACATGCTAAAAGGTTTAAAGGGGTACTCCACTCCTTAAGAAGGGTTTAAAGGGAAGTTTAATCCCATAAGAAAATTAAAGTTTTGTTTTGTAAATTTTAAAGCACACTATAAGTAGACATTAAGATTTGTTCGAATTGTGTGTTTTATGAAAGGTAACCAAGCTTAAAGGGGCACTTAAGCGACGTTTAAATGGTGACTTCACTTATTTGAAAACTTCGTATATGTGAAGAATAAGTGATTTAATGCATTTCTAAGCAAAATTATTGTTTCATATTTGTGCCAAAATTATTTCAGATGTTTTATTTTGTGAACTCGAAGTCTAGATAACTTTAAAGGCTACTACAGTGTTTTGGTGCACTACTGAAGTCTATATTCAGAATTTAGGCTTCCCACATAGTTTTCGCACAGTTTGTTTAATTTATAAGGTTAACAACATTCCTGGTTATTCACATTCAAGTTTACTGAATCTTACATTCACACATAGCCTTTGAAATTATCTCAAAATGTCTATCTCAAGCACAGAGACCTACCGTAAAAATGCCAAACCACCCACTACACTCGAAGCTACAGACACTACACTCGAAACTACAGACACCAAAGTTGCAGAAGAAGTGGAACAGCTTCGCAGAGGTGAAAGAACCCGAACCTTAACAGAGAAGGGAAAGGAACTTCAAGATGAAAGGCTGAAGAGTGTAAAACGTCGCTACAGAATCATCTACCAGAAGTGGAGATATCATGCAAGACTAGCTAAGGAAATATTGACTGATGAGGCCTCTAAGGATGAATTGGATGAGCTGATTGAGAATGTGGAAATATCCTGTTCTGATATTAAAGTAATTTATGAAGAGTTGCGTCAAATGCAAGCTCCTGAACCAGACCTGAGGCGCTGCTGCATCTCAAGAAGTTTTGGCAGTGTTGGATGAGCAAGAAAGAGAAGTAGTAGAACTTCAAAGGCTAGAGGCGGAACATTTTTACAGACAACAGGCAATACAAGACAAGCGCAGAAAACTCGATCGCCTAGAGGAGTTGAAGAAGTTGAACGCTGCAAGGGCCCGAGTAAAAGTCTACGCCCAAGCTGAAGGAAACTTTGAAACAGTTGACTCGCTGCATGATGTTGAATCGACAGGAGAACCTCACTTTCTTAATCTCCACGCATCTAGTTCCCCATTCATTGCTCAAGCGATGCCAGTCACAAGTCAAACCCTCCATGTCTCAAGTCCTCCATTTGTCCCTCAAGCCCCACCAGTTGCAAGTCTAGCTCCCTGTCCCCAAAGTCTGCAATTGGCGCTTCAAACTCCACCAATTCCGCAAGCGCATAATTGCCCTGATCTAGTCAACATGCTAGCAGAAGCTATAAGCGCCAATCACCTTCCAACACCAGAGCCTACATTATTCACTGGAGAACCTTTGAAGTACAAAGACTGGCGTCTATCTTTCGCAACGTTAATAGAATGGAAAAACATTCCAAAGAATGAAAAACTGTATTACCTAAGAAAGTACCTAGGTGGCGCTGCAAAGAAAGCCGTTGAAGGATTCTTCCTACTGGGCACTGAAGAAGCATATGACTCAGCCTGGCAGCTTTTGGATAAACGCTTTGGAGACCCATTCATAATCGGGAAGTCTTTCAGAGACAAACTGCATGGATGGCCAAAGATAAGCTCTAGAGATGGCTGCGAACTAAGAGAATTTGCAGACTTTCTCAAGAGTTGCGAGGCTGCAATGCCCCACATCAAGACATTAGAAGTTCTCAATGACTGCAATGAGAGTCAAAAAATCCTTCTAAAATTGCGAGATTGGTTGGTATCCAGTTGGAACCGCAAAGCGATGGAAGTCAGACAAGCAAACGCCGGGTACCCACCATTCAAACAGCTTGTAGCCTTCATATCAAAGGAAGCAGATCTTGCTTGCGATCCTATAACCTCAGTACAGGCGCTTAGGAGTGTGGAAAGCGAGAAACCAAAGCATCCAAGAAGCCAAACCATTCAAGCAAAGACACTGTCCACAAACACAACACAGAGCAGCATCTCATCATGCATCTTCTGCAAAAGAACAGGGCACGTCCTTGCCAAGTGCAGAAGTTTCGTTGAAAAGCCAGTTCAAGATCGTGTAAAGTTTGTGCAAGCAGAGAAGCTTTGCTTTGGGTGTTTGAAGACTGGCCATCACTCAAGAAGTTGTGGTAACAAGAGCACATGTGAAAAGTGTCAGAAGAGACACCCGACATGTTTGCATGATGACAAGTTCAAGGAATATCAGAGGTCGACTCCTCCAAAGACATAGGACAACCTAATGGACAAAGTAGACACCAAAGAAATAGTTGCAACCGCAACTACTAACAGAGTCATTCAAGAAGGCCTAAGCACATTAACATCATCAGTTGTACCAGTCTGGGTCTCATCCACAAGACAGCCAGATCAAGAAGTTCTGGTCTACGCACTCTTAGACACGCAGAGCGATACAACCTTCATCCTAGATGAAGTAGCTCAGGACCTCAACACAAACAAAGAGAGTGTCAGTTTACAGCTGTCCACAATGTCTACAAAGTCAACAGTAATACCCTGTCAGAAACTGTCAAATCTACAAGTGAGAGGATACAACTTGGAGAAAAGGATTCCATTGCCATCACTTTTCACACGAGAGTTCATTCCGGCAGACAGGTCGCACATTCCAACTTCTGAAACTGCTTTGAAATGGCCTCATCTGGAACAATTGGCAGACAAGATTCCACCACCGTTGGATTGTGAAGTGGGCCTTCTCATTGGCTATAACTGTCAACAAGCCCTCCTTCCAAGAGAGATTTTGTTGGGTGAAGAAAATCGTCCATATGCACAGCGAACGGATCTCGGCTGGTGTATTGTCGGCTCCTCGAATCCAGAAACTGACTATGGTGATGCAATAGGAACCAGTCACAGAATCATAGTGCGACAAGTGTCACCTGCTTTGCAGCCATCTGTTAAGCTTAAGAGGGAGGTACACTTCGTGTGCAGAAGTCAAGTCAAAGAGATCAATCCAACAGACATAATCAAAGCTTTCGAATCTGATTTCACTGATCACACTGCAGATGACAACCCAGTTTCTCAGGAAGACCTTCTCTTCTTGTCCAAAGCGAAAGAAGGTATAAGGCAGAAGGAAGATGGCCACTATGAACTCCCGCTTCCTTTCAAGACGGATAAACCTAATCTCACAGACAATAAACAATGTGCAGTTCATAGGCTAACCTCATTAGAGCGACGACTGAGGAGAAACAAGCAGTATTATGAGGATTATGTCAATTTCATGAACGACATAATAATCAGAGGAGACGCTGAGATGGTTCCACAGCCTGAACTCGATAACCAACCAGCATGGTATATTCCGCACCATGGAGTCTACCACCCCCATAAACCCGGGAAGATCCGAGTGGTTTTCGACTGTTCAGCACGCTACCATGATACGTCTCTCAACGACCATCTCTTGACCGGGCCAGACCTGACTAACACATTAGTTGGAGTGCTTTGTAGATTTAGAAAAGGTCCAGTAGCCATAATGTGCGACGTTGAAAAGATGTTCCATCAGTTTCACGTGGCAAGGGAACACCAAGACTACCTAAGGTTTCTCTGGTGGGATAAAGGTGATCTGGACTCCAAACCCTTGGTCTACAGAATGAAGGTGCACTTGTTTGGGGCAGCTTCATCTCCTGGCTGCTCAAACTTTGGACTCAAACATCTTGCATCGCAGGGTCATGGTAGATCCAGCGAAGAGTCCATCAAGTTCATCCAGAGAAGCTTTTACGTCGACGATGGCTCAACAAGCGTTAAGTCAGCCGCTGAAGCAATACATCTCGTAGAAGAGTCAAGAGCCTTGTGCAGAACAGGAAACCTTCGGCTGCATAAGTTTGTGTCGAACTTCAAAGAAGTGATTGCCGCAATACCACCTGAAGAACGTGCCCAAACCAAGGATCCAGACATGGCCTTAGGAGAACTTCATATCGAGCGAGCACTTGGAGTTCAGTGATGTGTTGAAGCAGATGAATTCCAATTCAGGATTCAGGTAGAAGAATCCACTGACAGGGCGAGGGGTTCTTTCGACAGTCGCCTCAGTCTATGACCCGCTAGGATTTGTGGCTCCCTTCATACTAGTTGGTAAACAGATCCTTCAGGTGCTATGCAGAGACAAAGTAAGCTGGGATGAAAACCTTCCAGAGCACATCCTGCCACAGTGGGAGTCATGGCTTAAAGATTTGCCTCGTTTAGCTGCCCTGAAGATTCCAAGAACCTACCTTCCATCAAGCTTCAGCGAGGTCATGCAATACTTGACTTACTTCAAGATGACAGCTTACCAAGAAATGAATGGAAGCTTGCCAGGGTAGTGGAAGCTTACTCTAGTGCAGACGGCATGGTGCGAAAGCTGAAGCTACTAGTCAGTGACACTACACTTGATAAGGGAAAATCACATAAGAGATCAGTTCACCTTGAAAGGCCCATTCACAAAGTAGTTACCTTACTGGAGGCCAACTAAGTCCCATAAATAAGGTCACATTCATTCAGACTTAAGACATTTGATTCATTTCATAATCTTTCTTTAAAAGAAATCCCCCATTCCAAGTTAATGAGTGATTTGGTGGGAGTGTAAGTGCTGTTGAATAAATATGTTCATGCTTCATTAGTAGATTTTGTGAGATAAATAAATATGTATTTATTTGTAAGTTAAAATGTATTTCATATCTCAAACATTTGTTCTGTAAATCAATGTTCAACATGCTAAAAGAGCTGCAGCCAATAGTGCATTATTTAATTGTTTGCATTTTGATATTGCCCGGAACTAATGTTTTGTGTGTTTACCGCTACATATTTAGTTGAGGGACGGTACAGTTCATAGTTCAATGAGTCGAGCGGCAGGTGCTCAGTTATCTGTAAAATGTCATTTGTTACATTTCGCGCCACAGCGTAATTGTACATTGTCTGGTTTTTATTTGTTTTATGTACTGTATAGTTCTCACGGCGTTAACAAGGCATGAGTGGCGGGACCAAAGGTGGAAGCAACAACAATAAACGCCCGTTCCAAAGAACCGACCTGTGTCTGTGTCGTCGTGGAGAGAGCTACAGACCGATTGAAAA
Organism: Eleginops maclovinus; assembly: GCF_036324505.1. Taxonomy (NCBI): domain Eukaryota; kingdom Metazoa; phylum Chordata; class Actinopteri; order Perciformes; family Eleginopidae; genus Eleginops; species Eleginops maclovinus. The sequence goes on along the minus strand of NC_086349.1, from coordinate 496,982 downwards.
TGTCTGTGAACACATCTGCCAGCTGAACTGCACACACCTTGAGAGCACGGCCAGGGATGCCATCAGGTCCAGGAGCCCTGTGTGTGTTGATCCTTTTCAGAGATCTACACACATCTGCACTGGTTAAAACCAGTGAGATATTTATATCCATGCCGGTGTTCCAGTTTAAGTGGATTCCGGTTTTCCAGTTTAAGTGGATTCCGGTGTTACAGTTTAACTGGATTCCGGTTCAACTGGTTGAGTTTGTTTACGTTTTCCACTCCTTGAGCGTCATATGACGCTATACGGGCCGAATCATATGTGGTTGCCAGGTTCGTCATTTTCAGCTTACTTGTGTGTCTGAAGTGTGACCTGACAATATTTTTTTTTTTAAACTTCGGCGAAAAAACATAAGCATCACTTCATGTAAATGTGCATGTGGAGATCACCTACAGATAACAACAGAAAATATGCTGGCCAAAAAATAAAAATGAAAATAAACAATATTCATACTCTAGCGACAGGATTCGAACTCGTACATTTGGGTAATATATTTATCAACCATGAATGTTACTCATTACGCCACCGACCGGCTCAAACAACGCCCTGCTTGAACCGTATAAGTGTTGTCAGCTCTTGTCAGCTGTTTACAAATCACCGTTTAACATGGATGAAATAAACCCCACCATGTTAACTGGTGATATTCACAATATGACACAGGCAGACGCTGCCAACGCAAGCCTCAAAAACGAATTCAAAAGCCATGTGTTACGGACAATAGACAAGCATGGCCACCTCATAGGATATTGCTTTGTTTTTTTCCGAAAAAAGTGCATATAGTGACCATTACAAAGCACATATCACACGCTATGAAAATAGCCGCTGTGAGATACGAACCCAGTCATGCTTTCAAAAGGTATTAATCCACTACCTTACCGCTAATGGCCTGAGCTACTGTTCAGATGTTGAAAAAGTAAGTTGAATATTTCATATTGACAAATTGCTTGTAGCTGTTCCCAACAATTGGTAAAAACAGTAACAATGACATTGAAATTGATCACTGGATGAAGTCAATAAGCTGTTTAGACGGGCCTTTTATAATCGTCAGCATGGATGGAAAAAGTGCTGACAATGTCAAAGAAGGGCAAGATCTTGCATAAAGTATATAGACCAACTCGGCCATAGAGCCAACACCACGTGTGTCGCACACAATTATCCGCAATTACTGACCCCATCCCAACCTCAGTCCCCATCCCCACCTCAGTCCTCATCCCCACCTCAGTCCAGCCCTTGAGTTGATTACTGTAATGTTTTTATTATACAACTGTCCTAAAGCATATCTTTTTTTTGCCCTTTTCTTCCAGACGTAGTGCACGCTTTGTAAAAGCTGGTATCACAGCCTTTGTGTGGGGGAACCACCTGTGGACAAAGATGATTACTGTCCTGCATGTATTTGACGGCCAAAAAATAAAGTCCCTTGCCAAACCATGCATCTATTCCTCCATTGATGAAGTCGTAGCCAATTATGACAGTTGTTCTCAATTGGGAACAGCTACAAGCAAATAAGTCAATAATAAATATTCACCTGGTTCTTTCAACATCTGAACAGTAGCTCAGGCCATTAGCGGTAAGGCAGTGGATTAATACCTTTTGAAAGCATGACTGGGTTCATATCTCACAGCGGCTACTTTCATAGCGTGTGATATGTGCTTTGTAATGGTCACTATATGCATTTTTCAAGGCGAAAAAACAAAGCAATATCCTTTCAGAAGGCCATGCTTGTGTTTTGTCCGTAACACATGGCTTTTGCGTTCGTTTTTGAGGCTTGCGTTGGCAGCGTCTGCCTGTGTCATATTGTGAATATCACCAGTTAACATGGTGGGGTTTATTTCATCCATGTTAAGCGGTGATTTGTAAACAGCTGACAAGAGCTGACAAGATGTATATGGCTCAAGCACGGTGTTGTTTGAGCCGGTCGGTGGTGTAATGAGTAACATTCATGGTTGACTTAGGCCTATATATTGCCCAAATGTACGGGTTCGAATCCTGTCGCTAGAGTATGAATATTGTTTGTTTTCATTTTTATTTTTTTTCCAGCGTATTTTGTGTTGTTGTATGTAGGTGATCTCGACATGTGCATTTTACATGAACTGGTGATGTTAACATATTTTTGCCGAGGTTTTTTCCGTTGTCTGGTCACACTTCAGGCACACAAGTTACGTGAAATTGACGAACCGGGCAACCACAACATCTGGCGGAAAAGGTATACAAACGCCACCAGTTAAACCGCAATCCAGTTAAACTGGAACACCGGCATCCGATCATGATGTGCTCTAGGCTGGGAGAACAGACTGAAGAAATTATTTCCACATCTGAGCACCACTTGTTCATGAATCATGAAGCACACACCTCCTCCCTTGCACTTTCCTGAGTTTATTGTCCGGTCCTGGCGATGAATGGAGAATCCGTGTGGAGCAATGGCGGCGTCCGGTATCGTGGGGTCGAGCCAAGTCTCCTTGAAAACCAAAACATTACAGGTCTTAATGTCCCGTTGAAATGCCATCCTGCTACAGAGTTCGTCCAGCTTATTATCCAGGGATTGGACCAGTGGCGGCTGGTGGAGTTTTCTCCAGGGGGGGCTATTACTCCAAAATGTATATATATATATATATATAAAAAAAGCATGCATACATGTACTAAGGTATCAAACGAGTGTATTTACATAAATGAAAACAACAGAAACAACATTATAGATAGATAGATAGAAGTGCAAAGAGAAACAAGTGCGATATATAGAGTATGTACAGTATATGCAGTTAAGAGTGATTATGTAAAGATAAGGGCAGTATAAAGAGGTGGGAATAATTGGCATAGTATAAACAGATGTAGTATGAACAAATATACAGATGTGCTATATTACTATACAGATGGCCAATATACATATATAATAAATATCTATCTATCCCTATATCTATCTCTCTATCTATCTCTAGATATATCTCTATATCTATATATTTAAATAATATATATCATATATAACATGGACAATACACATACTTTATGACAGAAGGCTGTGACGTCAGCCCCGCCGCCAAATCCAGCTGCATTCAGCTCGGGGCGCAGGAGAGGTGCGCCCCAACATCGTCCTATCTCTATTGAAGAGAGAGTCTATGGGCAAAGATTCCTGCGCCCCAGGGCGGAAATACGTCACCAATCAGACAATGTCAACGAACGAAACAACTTTACTCATCATTAACTATGAAATATTTATCTTGCACATCTAAAAAAATATATACATATATTTCTAAATATTTTAATTTTATTATTTCATTTTTATTTAAAAAAAAAAAGTCTTATTCAAGGAAATGTGGTGAGAGGTGAGTGGTGGGGCGGCGCCCTAGCGCCCTCTATTGGCCAGCCGCCACTGGATTGGACATTTGCCAGAAGTAAACTCGGTAGAGGAGGCCTGTTTTCACGTTTCCTCAGCCTGACCAGGACCCTGGCCCGTGATCCTCGCATTCTTTTCCTCCTCATACCTGCAAACTAGTCACCTTTCGGCGAAATTCGCCGTTTTGAACTCAAAATATGTCATTGACGTGAATCGTGTAGATCCGATAGATTTTTTATGGGGGGGGGGGGGGCTGACCGACGACTGACCGACCAACCACAGACTGTATAACCGACTGTATAATGAGCAAGAAACAAGTTTGCTATCTTCACAATAAATAAAATCTTTGTTCAAATGACTCGCGTTCTACGACCACCGACCAATCATAAGCAAGATAAACCACAGCGCGCGATTTTTACCCATCGGTCCCTCTTGGAGTGGAGTGCTCAGTCGTCAGCTAGTGGTTCTTCTGGACAATTTTCGGGATACGTTACAGATACAAGTTTTGAGGTAAGTCTAGTAGCAGCTAATCTGGCAAAAACATTGTATGCTGTATCATTTTAACGTTGCTGAAGTAAAATTATTTTAGCCAAATAAAGTGTATTAACATGCTTAAGCTTATCAGCTTGTTAGGTTGCTAGCTAACCTCAGTGAATTGTGTTAAAGTTAGCCTAGCTAGACCAGTTCTACGTCACCTCTTTCAATGCGAACAGAATGCGTTTGTGAAGGCTGATCTCCACAGCATCCGTCCTGTTATCTGATATTACTGGCGGCTATGTCATTGTGGTCAGATCTGAGAGGGATGAAAACGAACACGTAATGAACAAATACACATCCGTGTGTGGTTTAGTGAGTAGCTAGTAGTGGTGCAACGGATCATCATTGATCCGTTCGGATCAATTATTTCGGTTTCGCATTCATCAACTTTTTAGTAGCTACGAAAAGTTTGGAGTTACGAACAAAATCTACAAACGCTGGCGACCGTGTGTAGAGTTAGTTTACAGTAAGCACATATAACGCTTCACTGTTGGAAATGACATCATTCATATTGTGCTGTGTTATGTACACAAGACGCAGATGCCTTTGAAACACGCGATCTAAAAACGAAAACATATTTTATATGTAGTAACAATTGTTGGCAATTGGCAGGTTTAAGATCCAGATTAGGTTCATGGTTGTGAATTATCTGTGTAAATCGACTCTATAGATTACACGTTCATTCTACATGTTGAATGATGATAGCGTAATAAAAATATAGGCTATACATACAATGACAAAACTGCCGTGGGCGATATGTTATCCGTATCCTTTGTTACAATTAATGTTCAATAGCTCTATGCCAATGGGAACAACAGAACGTGTGCATTACATATGGACCAATGCGACACGTTCATTACGGCCGTGGACCGATAAACACTCAGTACCGTACGCACACCAACCGGCATTTGCGTGTTTAACACCTTGTTTAACACCTTGTTTAACACTGGCGTCACCGCCGCTTAACTTAAATAATGAAGAACTGCTTTTAATTACGACTTGGCCGAGATCTTAACGTGCTGTTCATGCGTTTCCCATGAATAGCCTACTACTATAACTCGGAGTGGAGCAGGACCCCCCTACAACGGTTTAGTTTGTCACCTTTTTCAGGCCTTCTGAGTTTGCAGGTATGTCCTCCTGCGCTCCACAGGTAGAGCTCCAGCAGGTAAACACAGAGATTTACCATTGTTTGCAGGTCGTCGTGGATTATTGCTGTCCACCAGCGACCTGATGTGTAAAAGTTGTTCTCTATCATATTGATGATAGGGCTCGCTTGGGCGGTTTGCATGTTGCAAAAAAAGTTAAAAACAACCAACAAAGTAAAACAATAAAAACATTAAGATGTGGAGTTGGTGAGGAGCTCGAGACACGGCAGCCATCCTCGGAGCCATCTTGCTTGTAGCTTCTTCTGTAAGTACATTTATTTAAGAACTGTACTTACGTTTACTTTTGAGGTACTTTAGTTCAATATTTAAATGTTATGCTACTGTGTACTTCTACCCCACTACATTTATTTAACCCCGTTAGTTACTTTACAGATCTGGATTAATGATGGTAAATATAATCAGCCCTTAAATCAGACTTTAGTTTACCTGCAGTAAATCCAGCAGCTACCCTGCAGTATACAAAGCCATTAAAACTAGCTCCACCTTTACCAGCTCTGAGAACACTTTAATGATCAATCATTATAAAACATATCAGAGATATTATTCTGAAATGGACCAATCAAACAATGACTACTTTTACTGTCGCTACTTTAAGTACATTTAGATGAGAATACTTTCTACTTTTACTGGAGGAACATTTAGAATGCAGGACTTTTACAGTAACAGAGTATTCCTACACTCTGGTACTTTTACTCAAGTACACGATCTGAGTACTTCTACTTTTTCTCAAGGTCAAGACACGAGTACTTCTACTTTTACTCAAGTACAAGATCTGAGTACTCCCCCACCCCCCAGGCTGTGGATCACTTTCAATACTGAACAGCAGAGGTCAATGTCGACTGCTTTTCTGCAGCCTTGTGATGCTGATGATGTCATAGCACACTGACACTGAAGAAAGTGAAGAAGTATTAAGTTATTAAACTGACATAAAATATATTTGATATTATAAGTGACAATTGATCATGTTATTAAATATAACAATGTTTCTGCTAGTTTAAGTCTATATTTCTGTTGCTGTAGTATCTCGGTCTTTTATATAATGTATTTCCTACTGTAGATATGCATATGTTTGCTGTTTATGTTTGTTTTAATTGTATTAAGTTTATACTTTATTCCACCTTTTACATACTTGAATGCCTGAACACACTGCTGCTGAATAATATAATTGGGGATGAATAAAGTCTGTATCTATCTATCTATCAAAATGTGAGAGCGGCTGCCAACGACTCTGTCTCCAATAAATCTGCCACATTTTCTGGTCAGGGTTTTCATGTCATACTGTTGATTAGTCAAATCTCCATACTGCGCCCATCCCTGTCTCATTCTAGTACAAAAGTTCTGGTTGACGCATTCGTCACATCCCATCTCGACTACTGTAACGCTGTGCTCTCTGGCCTCCCCCCAAACTCATCAATAAACTTCAAATCATTCAGAACTCTGCAGCCCGGATCCTCACCCACACCTAGTCCTCTGACCACATCACCCCCACACTCATCCAACTGCACTGGATCCCTGTTCAATCCCGGATCAACTACAAAAACCTGCTGCTCTACACAGCCCTCCATAACTTGCATTTATTGAGCATAATATCTTTATGCATAAATTAACTCCCACATTTTGTGCCACAGTCCTGCTAGACATTACAATAATTTGTTTTTCTGCAATATGTATTCCAATAAGAAAATAAATAACTAAGAAGAATTTACCCAAATGTTGCAATTTAAAGTGTTCCGTCTCCAATATGTCTACCGTAATATCCTGACGGCCAGCTAAACTTTTTCCCAACATCCAGACTCTGAGGGTTACTTATTCCTTCCACAGGTTTATTGACGTTTACAAAGAAAAGGTGAAACTGCAACAAACAAGAACAAGGACAAATTAGCACAGTGCCTACTTAACTTAAATTAATAAAGGCTATGTTGCGGCTTCCAAACACAAACCTTTTAGCCGCTGAGAGTCTATGAGGTTTGGGTCCTCAGGTACGTAGATTTATGACGCGCCACAGTAGACCATGACAAAGACACGCTGAGATCCAAATATGCTTAGGTGCATTTATTGAAAGCACAGAGCTATCACAGCGCAGCAAGGATGGATAAATGAATGAATGAGTAGCGGTAGCGGTCAACAAAAATTACGGCTACTCCCAACCCTGACTCTCTCTCTCTCTCTCTCTCTCATCTGCGTCACCGGTGAGTGCCCACCTTTACGCACACACACTTCCGCACGCACACACGCCCACTCCCAGGTGAACCACCCCCTCTGCAACACACACACACTCTAACACACCGTGCTGCTCATCTTCAGCCTATATGTCTCTTACACACCAGCCCCTAATTATTAGGTCTCACATAATAATTCACATTTCAAAACACAATAGGAGACATAATAAATCATCATATCAATTTCAACGATAATGCAAAAATCTCTAATAAATTGCTCAAGTCCATGAAAAGTCATTACAACGAATATTCCTTCTTCTGGTCGTCATGACCGATTAGTGCAAAGTCCATCTGACGTCCGAAAACACAAAGTCCATATAGAGGTCAGCAACGTCCTCATGCTGCCTCCTCCTTCTCCAGCAACAAACACACCTTGGATATGGGTCTGTCCAAGCAACTGGTTCTTGTCTTAATCCGAATTTGACGCACAAATCCCTTGCGATCTGGAAAAGTTTGCAAGACACGTCCCATAATCCAAGAATTACGAGGTGCAGTACTGTCCATTAGCAAAACTAGATCTCCTGCGACAAGGTTTCTCTGGACTCCAGTCCATCTCTGTCGTTCCTGTAACAGAGGCAGGTACTCCTTTGTCCAGCGCTTCCAGAACAGATCAGATATGTACTGGACTTGTCTCCATCTTCTCTGTGCGTACAGGTCTGCTGCTTGGAACTCTCCAGGTGGTAATGAAGGCTGGGTTTTAAGCAGTAACAGATGGTTCGGCGTCAGTGCTTCCAGGTCGTTAGGATCTGTGGAGGCCTTGGTGATGGGCCTGCTGTTAATAATGGCTTCCACTTCGCAAAGAACTGTGTGGAGTCCCTCCTCATCCAAGCGTTGTACTTTGAGAGTGGAGTTCAGGACTTTCCTCACCGATCTAATAAGCCTTTCCCACACTCCTCCATGATGTGATCCAGCAGGGGGGTTGAACGTCCACTTAATGCCCTTTTGAAGTAACACATCATGCACCTGTGCCTGGTTCCACTGCGCAATCGTTGTTTTTAGCTCACGTTCTGCACCCACAAAATTTGTCCCATTATCAGAGCGCAGCTCACGGACCTGTCCTCTTCTGGCTATAAAACGCCTTAGTGCATTTATGAAGGAGTCAGTGTCCAGAGAAGGTGCCACCTCGATGTGAATAGCTCTCAATACAAGACAGGTAAATAGGACACCATACCTCTTCACTGTACTCCTCCTGCTCCTCACTTCGATGGGTCCAAAATAATCAACCCCTACACATGTGAATGGAGGTTCATCAGGCTTGAGTCGGTCTGTGGGCAAGTCTGCCATCTGCTGGCAAACTGGAGTGGCATTAAGTCTTCTGCAGATGGTGCACTTGGACAGAACTCTCCTAATGGCAGTACTTGCTCCTGTCATCCAGTATTTCTCCCTGAGCTTGGACAACATGTGGTTGCGGCCGCTGTGTCCTACCTCTTGATGTATATTTCTCAGCAGCAGGGTAGAAATATGAAGGTCTTTTGCCAGAATGATAGGATGCTTAGACTCCAAAGGCAGTGCTGCTTTGCTAAGCCGTCCTCCCACACGCAAGACTCCATCCTCCAGCCTTGGACACAATTTGTGCAGGTGACTATTTTTCTTGACATTTTGTCCCTTTTCCAGACACGAGAGCTCCTCAAAAAACTTTCTCTTCTGGCAAAACTGAATTATGGCCAGCTCAGCCTTGTCAATGTCCTCCACTGTAGATTCTGGAAAGTCCATCTTAAATTGCTGTTGCCACAGTTCATCCAGATTTACAATGGACACACGGTTCACAGTTACTGGCTGCTCACAGTAATTGGCCTCTCCACCGTTTCCTGTCAGTGGTCCATTTACCGTCCAGCCCAGTGCCGTCCTTATAGCGTAGGGTCCATTGTGCTCACTGCGGATAACTTCCAGCGGTTCCATGGCTCGTGGAACATTCGTTCCAATCAGCAACTCAATTCCAGCCTCAATCTGTGGTAAGGAGATGTGTTTTAAATATGGCCACCTTGTCAGATCCTTATTTGTGGGTATGTTTGCTTTGTGGACTGGCATTGACAACTGAGTATACGCTTTTGGCAACTCAATGAAGCTGTCATCTTCAAGTGCTGCCACCTCCAGCTCTGGCACAATGTAGCTACTGACCACCTTCTCCTGCCCCATGGTCCTGAGAAGAATGTTGGCTCTCTTCCCAGACAAATTGAGCTTCTGCTTCAGACTCTCAGTACAGAACACCGCAGTACTTCCCTGGTCCAAAAAGGCGTATGTGAGAATGATTTTATTGCCCTTCTTCGCCTTCACTTGAATCGGCACGATAGGAAGCTTGCAATCCATCTCACCAGCCCCTGTAAGCCCACTGGAAACCAAGGTGTCGTCCACTGTAACCTGGATGCTTCTCTCAGCTGGTTCTGCCGTTGCCACACTATCCTTATGGAGCACAGTTGGATGTCTTAGGCCACACTTCGAGCAGGAAATCTTCCTTTGGCAATTTTTGCTTATGTGTCCTATACACAGGCAGCGAAAACAAGCACCATTTTCCTTCAGGAAGTCAATTTTCTCTTTGTGTGCCATTTTTTCCAACCGCGCACACACATCCAATGTGTGTCCTCCGGTGCAGCAGGGACAGATCTTCTTGGCTGGTGGTTTTATGTATGTAGCTTTCACAGGTTGAGCTGTTCTCTCCACACGATTCACTGTGGTAGCGAAGCTGGTTCCTCTGATGCTGGAGCGAGGGGGAGGTTTGTGATTCATTTGTTTAGTTGTTATAACAGTGTCCTGAATGTTTCCAAACACAGGGTCTGTCAAGATTTTTACCTGTTTTTCAACAAAGTTGGCAATATCCACAAACCTTGCTCTCCTATTGTACCTTTCCTGCAGGTCACATGCGTCGCACCTCCAGCGGTCTCGGAGTTTGTACGGCAGTTTTTTAATGATTTCCACCATGTTTGTGGGTGTGTCCAGATCACTTAAATACTGCACATCCTCCAAAGCGTTGCAGCATCCACGCAGAAAGAGGCCGTACTCCTGGAGGGCTTTCACATCTTCTGTTTTAATAGTGGGCCATGACAAAGCTCTCTCCATGTATGCTGCTGCCACCTTTTGCTCATTGCCATAGTGCTCTTTCAATAGAGCCTTCGCCTTCACATATCCTCTGCTCGACTCAATGTGCTGACAGCTCCTCACTAGTCCCTTTGCATGCCCTTTGGTGTATTGTTCAAGGAAGTAGAGTCTGTCACAGTTGTTACTGGTGTTTCGCTCAACTCCATTTTCAAATGCTTTAATAAACGAATGGTATTTGAGTGGGTTACCATCGAAAATGGGAATTTCCCTTTTTGGGAGTGCTGAGAGGCATTGTTGTTGCATCAAGAGTGTTGAAATTTCATTTTGTTTTCTCATTATGTCCAGCACACTGTCATTTTGTGATGCATCAGTTTGTGTAACATTGGTCACAGGATCTTCAGGAGTGGTTAGATAACGTTGGAGCAGGTAAGAAGGACCTGGGAGATGTTTTATGTCAGGTAAGTGAGTGACTTTAGGCTTCACAACTGTCTGTGTGGTTTCAATTGCGTTGGATTTTAGTTTAACTGGCAGTGATGGGACAAATTCCATAACATTGATGTTAAGTTGTTGTTTTGAGCATGTCTTTTCATAGTATAAGTTCATCCCATCTGAAACCTTTGACTTTGATTTACTGCCAACACTGCTTTGTGATTTTATAACACTTAGTTTTGCCATTTCCTCAGCGATTTCATTCTCCAGTAAAAGCTGTTCTCTTCTTTTGCGTAGCTTTAACTCCTCTTCATCCAATGCATGTTTTTCCTTTAATGCCTTTTGTTTTGTTGCCAAAATTGCAAGATTTGTTTCCGTTTTTAAGCGAGCAGATGAGCGTGAAGCCAAGGATGAGGAATGATGTGAGCGTGATTTCTTGGTTGCATTTGAGATGCTGTCACAGGGCTGTAGTTCATCCTGAGGATCTTGTCCAGTGGAAACAGGTACTGGAGGGTCAGCAACAGACAAATCCTTACTTTTTTCGACAGGAATTTGTTCTGCATAATTTATTTCCTTTGTTGGTTGCTCAGAAGTATTTGTCTGTAGTGGTAATTCATTTGAGTTTTCATGCGGATTTTCCTTTATCCATTTTTCCACTTGTTCCTTGAATGCATCACTGTAATCCATAATGCTAGAAAACCACTCCTTTTGTTTTTTATGTTCATCATCAGGAAGAAGTTGCAATACTTCGTTGTGCAGGTCAGTGGCCTTTTTACACAGTGCATTCAAGTTATTCAGTTGTGAGGGGATTTCAGTTACATTTTCTTTTGATTTCATGTGCGCTTTTATTTGCGGAATAAGCTCTTTGATTTTATTAACGGCACTTTTGCGCTCATGCTGCAACCGTTCGATTTTATTTTCCATTGCTTTGGCCGTCAGTTTGATTTCCCTCTTTTCACGTTCCATGTTTGAACATTCAGCATCAGCGTTTATTTGACTCATTTTCGTTAGATTGTATTTTTGTATGAAGCAACACAATCACATTTCATTCAAGAGCGTATTCAAATCCATCCATAGACATTGCATTTAAATTTATTGACAGAGCGGATTCGATCCAAGCATTTCAACAAGCAGTAGGTCTTTAGACAACATCAGCCGCCACATGCCACAAAGTCCCGACATCACAATCCATTAAAGCACGGAGAATATGCGCCACCATCAATGCGCCAATGCAACCAGCATATCCATTTAATACATTGTCCTCATTTGACTCAATGCATTCCAATCGAAGCGGATTCCTTAATCCACAAACATTAACAGGTTCAGGCCTACCTGTTCCCAGGTAAATGTTTGGCGTGGTGTGGCACTTAGCTGTGGCTCCTTTGTTCTCGGGCTAGTCGGTGCGGGACGACTTGGTTCTTTGATGCGGCTTGATGATTTTCATTAAACGCCTGTTTTTTGTTGACAAATGTTGCGGCTTCCAAACACAAACCTTTTAGCCGCTGAGAGTCTATGAGGTTTGGGTCCTCAGGTACGTAGATTTATGACGCGCCACAGTAGACCATGACAAAGACACGCTGAGATCCAAATATGCTTAGGTGCATTTATTGAAAGCACAGAGCTATCACAGCGCAGCAAGGATGGATAAATGAATGAATGAGTAGCGGTAGCGGTAGCGGTCAACAAAAATTACGGCTACTCCCAACCCTGACTCTCTCTCTCTCTCTCTCTCTCATCTGCGTCACCGGTGAGTGCCCACCTTTACGCACACACACTTCCGCACGCACACACGCCCACTCCCAGGTGAACCACCCCCTCTGCAACACACACACACTCTAACACACCGTGCTGCTCATCTTCAGCCTATATGTCTCTTACAGGCTAATTTGCATCATCACTGTTGCATTTCGTTGTACTTATTTTGACTAACACATGAAAATACTTATGGTAAACACGTTAACATTCCGGTCATACCATCTTTTGCGCACACACGTGAGACGTACATCGCGACCATTCACACTTTACAAACTTACATTATCGTCCAAAACAATGATGAAACTCTACAGACAATCTCACGAATACATACCAACGATTCTATGACAGACACAAGACGTCGACAGATTGTTCTGGAATGCGAAGCATTTACAACTAAAATACATCGCTGAAATGCGCTTGACGTGAATGAGTTTACTTCTGAACTACTGAACTACACGGCATAGTGGTACGTGATTGGACATTTAGAACCATGTGATCTTTAAAGTGAACACGACCTAAATAGATACACATAGGGAAATGTATATTCCATGAATACATTATATTTATGTAATGCTAACAATAAATAAAAACATGTATTATATTTTCTAAAACATTAAACTTAATGCTTTTTTCATACTCATAACAGAACATAAAGTTTAAAGTGCAAATCTGAGGCTGAAAATTTAATTGGATATTCAATTTTGTGCCGTATTCTATTATTAATGTAATGTGATGATGTGTTGTTAAAATAACACACACACACACTCACTATTTCCTCTCTTAGTAACCCCTGAAATGGCTTAAACAAGTTTGCTTTCAGAGTGTTATATTGATTATATCTTCCAATTTAATTGTGTTTATTTTTCAATTTCCATCCATCCAACCATCTTCTCCCGCTTTTCCGTCAGGGTCGCGGAGGTAACAGCTCCAGCAGAGAGCCCCAAACTTTCCTTTCCCTGGCCACATCAACCAGCTTTGACTTGGGGATTCCAAGGCGCTCCCAGGCCAGTGAAAAGATATAATCGCTCCACCTGGTCCTAGGTCTACCCCTCAGTCTCTTCCCAGCTGGACGTGTCTGGAACACCACCCTAGGGAGGCGCCCCGGTTGGCATCCTTACTAGGTGCCCGAACCACCTCAACTGGCTCCTTTCAACGCAAAGGAGCAGCGGTTCTACTCCGAGTCCCTTCCGGATGACTGAACTTCTCACCTTATCCCAAAGGGAGATGCCAGCCACCCTGCGGAGAAATCCAACTTTGACTGGTTGTATTCGCGATCTCGTTCTTTCGGTCATGACCCATCCTTCATGACCATAGGTGAGGGTAGGAACGAAAATGGCCGGTAGACAGAAAGCTTTGCCTTCTGGCTCAGCTCTCTTTTCGCCACAACGGTGCGGTAAAGCGGCTGCAGTACCGCTCACGCTGCTCCGATTCTCCGGCCCATCTCACGCTCCATTGTTCCCTCACTCGAGAACAAGACCCCGAGATACTTGAACTCCTTTACTTGGGGTAAGGCCTCATTCCCTACCTGGAGTCGACAGTCCATCGGTTTCCTGCTGAGAACCATGGCCTCAGATTTGGAGGTACTGATCCTCATCCCAGCCTCTTCACACTCGGCCGCAAACCGATCCAGTGAGTGCTGAAGGTCACAGACCGATGAAGCCATTAGGACAACATCATCTGCAAAAAGCAGTGGTGCAATCCTTAGCCCACCGAACTGCAGACCCCCTCCCCCATGACTACACCTCAAAATCCTGTCCATGAATATCACAAACAGGATTGGTGACAAAGCGCAGCCCTGCCGAAGGCCAACCCTCACGGAAATCAGTCCGACGTGCTGCCGAGAACCCGGACACAGCTCTTGCTTTGGGAGTACAGAGATTGGATGGCCCTGAGTAGAGACCCCCTCACCCCATACTCCCGCCGCACCTCCCACAGTATCTCCCTGGGAACCCGGTCACACGCCTTCTCCAAATCCACAAAGCACATGTAGACCGGATGAGCATAATTCCAGGCCCCCCTCCAGGATCCTTGCGAGAGTAAAAAGCTGGTCCGTCGTTCCACGACCAGGACGAAATCCACATTGTTCCTCTTCAATCTGATGTTCGACAATCGGCCGGACCCTCCTTTCCAGCACCTTAGAGTGAACTTTCTTGGGGAAGCTGAGCAGTGTGATGCCTCTGTAATTGGCACACACCCTCTGATCCCCCTTTTTAAAAAGGGGAACCACCACCCCGGTCTGCCACTCCTTTGGTACTGTTTCCGACTTCCACGCAATGTTGATGAGACGTGTCAACCATGACACTCCCTCAACACCCAGAGCCTTCAGCATTTCTGGACGGATCTCATCCACCCCCGGGGCTTTGCCACTGTGGAGCTGTTTAACTACCTCAGTGACTTCCCCCCGTAAGATTGGAGTTGATCCCCCTTCATACTCCAGCTCCGCCTCTAACATAGAGGGCGGAGTTGTCGGATTCAGGAGTTCCTCAAAGTGTTCCATCCACCGCCCTAACACACTATCAGTTGAGGTCAACAGCGTCCCGTCCTTACTGTACACAGCTTGGATGGTTCCCTGCTTCCCCCTCCTGAGGTGTCTGACGGTTTTCCAGAACAACTTTGCTGCCGACCGAAAGTCCTTCTCCATGGCTTCTCCAAACTTCTCCCACACCCGCTGCTTTGCCTCGGCCACGGCTGAGTCTGCTGTCCTTCGGGCCTGTCGATACCTTGCAACTGCGTCAGGAGTACCCAGTCCTCCTTCTTCAGTCGGACGGCTTCCCTGACCACTGCTGTCCACCAGGAAGATAAAGGGTTACCGCCCCTTGAGGCGCCTAGGACCTTAGACCACAGCTCCCCGCCGCAGCTTTGGCAATGGAGACCCTCTGCTTTCACTGCCAGCCTTCTGGCAGTGCACCCGACCCCATTGCTGTTTCCCGTAGGTGGTGGGCCTGCGGGACGGGGAAGCAGAGGTGTTGCCCACGTTGCTTTTTCGGGCTGTGTCCGGCCGGGCTCCGTGGCAAGCCCGGCCACCAGACGCTCGCCGACAATCTTCCTTCTGGGCCTGGCTCCAGAAGGGGACCCCGGGCTTGCTCCGGGCCGGGTATCCTCGCTTTCAAGTTTGTTTTCATGAGGTCTTTTGAACCATTCTTAGTCTGGCCCCTTACCTGAGACCAATTTTCCATGGGAGACCCTACCCTACACAAGGTTCCAGACACCACGATAAGATGCTGGTTCTTGGAAAGGTTCTTCATTAGTTTTAATTATTTATTTTTTAAATATAAGTGTATTTAAGCACATTTTTTAATGGAATTGTCCTTTTCCTAAAATAGGGTACTTCATTGTTATAAATATTATTTGAAATGCAATATAATTAAATTTATTTTCTTGTTTTTCAAGTAGATTTTTTTTTATGATTCTCTGCCTGGCTGTGTGTTCCACCAAGCTGTGATACAGCTGGCTGTATGTTTTTTATTTTCTTATTTAACTATTATAATAAATATAAATAATTTGTCAATGTGAAATGAACTATAATATGAATTGCTGTAAAGCTGGCATTGGAAAAAATACCAATGTGGAATGTCAAAAGAGTTTTAAAATGTCTTTTAAAATATACAGACAGTATAATTAAGTAAAATGAACCAAATGAAATGATACAGAATCAAAAGTCCCAAAGGAAGGTTCTCTGTGATGGAAAAAATGTGTTGCTGCTCAAAAAGCCTTTGAGACATAAAGGAGGGAAAGAAATCCCTTAGCAACACTTCTTCACAAACATGATGTGGAGGTGGAGTCCTGTGAGGGAGGCCTTGCTGCCATCAGGTGAAATGCTTCCCTGGTAGATTACTGCTGTGTAATTGATCCCCTACTCATAATGCACTTGACACAGAAGTATGACAGGAGTTGTCATAACCCACAGTGACTCTTCTTCCTGCTGCCTGTCAGCTGATTCAGACAGCAGTTAATGAATGAATCACAGCATGTTTCCAGCATGAATCACCCCTCCTGATAACCTGTGTTTCTCTAACAGCAAGTTGGAAGTATTGGATTACATTATTGTCCATCCCGTTTGCATCCCTCATCTAAACACTACCTTTCCTGTCTGTAACCGTGTTCTGCGTTCAGAACATAGCGCAACATCTTCTATTCTGGCCTCAACTTCAACATGGTGTCTGGTGCTGGCGTCCTCTGTATACATCCATGCTCCCACCACAAGTGTCAATGAAAGGTGTCTTAGGTGCACGATTAAATATCGTTGAATAATGAATTATTAGCTACGTTAGTGATGAGGAGCGAGCAGGTATGTGTGTCATTTGTTAGTGGCGTTTTCGAGTTAGCTATATAATGCTAATATACAACTTAGGATCATAAGCTAATTAGCTAACGTTAGCCGTAATATGATTCCAGTCACTAAAACCTTATTGGCAATTCACATAGCTAAATATATGCAATAAAATAAGTCATACTTATACTAATAATATTTAAAGGAACTCGATTGAGTGATCCCTTTGCACACTATTTACAACATAACTTAGCTTATGAGCACCGTTAGCTGACATAACCCAGCTGTTAGCTGTAGTACTGACTGTAATGTCAATGACTTTAGCTAGAGTTAGAGAGTTAATACCAATCCTTTAATTTTTTTAATTGTCATGTTGTGTATTGACATCTGGCAGAAGCTAACAAACTGTAATTCTCATCCTTTTTTGTCATGTTCTATATACAGTATTTACACCCCTAGGAATTGCTAATGCTTTGCATGATCAACTGGTACACATAGTGGACAGCCAACCAAGTAACAAACTCCAGGGCGGAGCAATATAAACCAGAAATCATGTTTTTCAGGCTTTATATATCTTTGTATCTTCTATCAAAAGGGACTTATGTTCAGTTATATCTCAAAGCAAGATTTTACAAGATCTTTACTCAAACTGATACAGAATATCATAAGACGTGGTTAGGTTGAGTTTTGGACAAGTAATCAAACAATGCTTTAATTTGTTAAATTCTACAATACAATCCTGCAATACTGTGTTGTTCTGAATAAATCATGAAATCAAGTGATATTATAATTAATCTTATTTTTTTTTTTAAACAGACCAGACTTTGGTTGGATCCCAAGAAAATTAAGAACATGCCCACAGCCTGAAATGATGGTCTCAGGAGCTGCAGTGATATTAATTTGTAAACAGTTTCGTCTAATCATATACCTTGTTTAAAATTATACAGATTTAATTATGATAGAAAATCAGATTTGAAGCACTAATTTATCATTTTCAGTAAGAAATAGCTAAAGGAGTGGAAATCCAAATATAATTTATCGAAATGTGAGAAAATTAGATTATAGAATAACTCTCAAATAATGTTTTGAATAAAAAGGACATTTAACAAAAAGGTGGACTAATACAAAGGCTGGGCCTCGGGCACACGGCCACTTGGATGTCCAGCACTCAGAGGTTGCCTCTAAAACAGTATTTGCAGCTCTCTGGGCACCATGCTGTCTCACATGATTAACAATGCTAGGTCAAAATATAGAGTTGACTATAAAATGGTTCTTAGTTTTTTGATGTAGACAATACTGTTACTAAAACCTGCATGGAACAAGGGAGATGACTGTTTGTTTTTGACTGGTACTTGTCTGATGCACTACACCAAGCAAACATCTCGAAGAAATAAAAGTGTTTACCTTCTCTGCAGCCATAAACAAACAATAATATAACACAACACTGTCAAGTAATAGAACAAAAAATAAAGTCCCTCAGAGACTTTCGTCGATGTTTTAACCATTCATATTTATGTGCACTATTTCTACTTAGTTTTATGTGTTGTACATATTTATATTGCGTTGTTTGAGGAACCTGTGACCTAAGCTTTTCATTACACAAATACACTGTAGCTGTGAAAGTGACATTAAAACCTTTGAACATTTTATTTGCAACATCAGTGTGCAACCCTGCTGCTACCTGTGCTTGTTGAGAAAGATCATGCCAAACTGTCATTTATTTTTTTACTCATGTCAACTTCTTTCCAAGATGGTAGCAAACGAAGCTAAATTGCATGCTGTGACATTATATATTAGCACCACAAGCTAAAATTGGCTAATTGACCTACAGCACAATGAAATGTCTGAGTAGGTTTCAATAAACTAAGATTGCTTCTGTGGCAAAAGAGACCCTTCATGATTCAAGAACATTACAAGATTCATGACAAGGGGGTCAAATTTGAAACGCAGTAACTTGTGCCCGAAGGTGCAAAGAAATTGTCCCAAATAGATAGATTAGAATTTTCACTTAGACAAATGAAACCCTGAACACTCACAAAGGAAAATAAAAGTGTGTTAAAGCCTGCCAGATAAAAATGTACAAACCAAAACCAAACTACAGAGACCAAGAGCAAGATGAGCAGAGAAAAGGTAGAAAATGCCAGAGTTGTGGACTCGAGTCACATGACTTGGACGGGAGTCAGACTTGAGTCATGAATTTGATGACTTGAGACTTGACTTGACAAAATCTAACAAGACTTGCACTTTGACTTTAACATCAGTGACTCGCATTTGGACTGGACTTGCCCCTTTTGACTCGAAAAGACTTGCTACTTTCCCCAAACCCAAAGATGAAAAAGTATGTTGACATGGACCGCGCTATCTCTCTTTGCAACTGTGTGCATCTGTGTGCGTAAACGTGTGTGGCACGACATCCAATCAAATTAGATCCACGTTGTTTTGATCTGACAGCATCCCACCAATCAAAGTACTGGACAACCAATGAGGCGGGACAAACTATAAGGCGCCAAGTAGGTAAAAATGATCCACGGGTAGTTTCGTTTGGATTTAAAAACTTTGAGGTGGTCAACAAAAAAAGAACTGCAGTCTGTAAAACATGCGGGACGAAGATAACAGACGGAGACGCGACAACTTAGAACTTCTCTCGAGATTTGAAGTCGCACAAAGAACGTTTGAACTTTATCAATTCCGATTCCGACTCCCCGTTTCGATTCCAAAATGATAAAAAAAAAAAAAAGAGGTCAAATGTTTAGATAACAAAAATATCTTTATTCTTTTAAGCGTGAACTGAACATTTCACAAACTAAACAGTATTTACTAAATGCATATAATACAAATGTGGACAACACAATGGAAAGCAGTAGCGGTTGAACCATTTATGGATAATAATGTTTTGAGCTGCATGTTGTGTGTTTATAGGAAACCTACTGTCATAAATCATACAAGTCACATTCGAGAAAAATAAAAGTCCGTCCGAGTAGCAATAGGAGCCAAATGCTAGAACTAAAGTGCATTCAGTGCACAGCACCTAGCTGCCTGCAACCAAATAAACAAAGTCAATAAAACAGAGAGTATGTTAAAGATGTATGCAACTCAACAGTTCTTGTTAAGAAAAATCAGCATATCAGCTTTTTCTGGTAGTATGTGTGATCTTTCGGGGCAAATAGTGTCTCCAGCAGTGGAGAAAACCCTTTCGCTAGGGGTTGAGGAAGCCTGCACGCAAAAATACGGAAAGGCCACCTCTGATAGCAAAGGATATGTGGTTCTTTTGTTTCACCACCACGCAGCAGGGTCATCAGATGTCATGGTTGGTGGCATCTCTTGGTACATCTTCAGCTCTCTGTCAGTCTGGTGCTGGATAGACATGGTGCTGTTTGATAAAATGTTCATCTTCAGGATGTCTTCAGCGGCAAAAAGCTCCTCAAGCGGTGACATTATAGCCCTCTTGCAGGGAGGTGGCTGCTCCTCCTCTTCCTCACTCTCCTCCTTCTTCTTCCTCATCATTCTCTCTTTGTTGTCTTTTCTCCCCCTCTGACTGCATTGTTCCACCATCTTCACCACGGCCCTGTTCTGTTGGCTGTTCAGACTCAGTCAGCTTTCCTGCCATCATCTTCTCCTTGACCCGGTCCCAGACAGTGCTGTCCTCCACATGGTATTTGAAACGAGGGCCTAATGCAGTGGCCTCTTCAAGAAAGTTTCTGATGCCATCAGTCTGGTACCGCTTGGAAAGGTTTACCCAGACAGCCTGCTTAAGGTTGGACGCAAACACTGTGTCTCCCTCATCAACAGTGAAATGCTTCTCAAGCTTTTGGAGAATTGGAAGGATCTGACCGCAAGTGGGGCTCTTTTCGGAAGAAAGACAGTTTGGATGTGTATAACACTCTCATCAGATGGATGAATTCCTCTGCCTTTCTGATATCGTCATCTGTCAGTCGAGCAAGTCGGTTCCTCTCCATTGGCTTTCTCAGACGCTGATCCAAGCTGGCTGCTTGAATTGCAGGATATTGCTCAAGGAATCGTTCCAACATCAAGTAGAGGGAATTCCAACGAGTTCTCACATCAAGAATTAGGGAGTGTTGAGGCAGTTCTATAACACAAACAAGACAACCAGATTTAGAAATTATATATTTTTTATTTTAGTTTTAACAGTTTTTGTCCTATTCTGTGTGTGTGTGTGTGTGTGTGTGTGTGTGTGTGTGTGTGTGTGTGTGTGTGTGTGTGTGTGTGTGAGAGAGAGGTGTGTGGGTGTTTAAATGCATTTTAAATGTGCATTGTTTGTTGTTGAGCCTTGTCAAATATATATTATATATATTTATATTGGTTTGTAGACAATAAAGTTATCTCGTCTTATCTATATAAGAAGATCCAGTTTTTATATGGTGTAGTTACATAACACATACTAAGAGTTATGTTATGTTACTTGCGTTGTGTTAACAAATCAAGACCTTCAAAATGTACATAAGGCACTAATGAGCTGTCCTATAAAAGGGTCAAATGAAGTAAACTGAGGGATGCTTACTTAGGACTTGTTGCTTCTCCCGGAGCACAGTCTTTCCCATGGATGAACGCTTCATCCAGACAACAACATCCCTGATCTTCCATTTATTTTGCCACTGATGCCAGAGAATACACACTTTGTGCCCCAAGATTGAGTGTGTGTGCAAAACAGCCTAGCTTTATGAAACGTAGCCTTTTTATGGCCACATCCATGTTCGCTGCGTTATCAACAGTGACCGCCACTATTTTATTGATTATGCCAAATTCCTGCAGAATTTCACCAATTTCTTCAGCCACCACTTGTCCTGTTTGTTCTTTGTAGGCTGCTTTTGTTTTGAGAGCTTTTTGTCTTTCCCTGAATTATATAGTTTGCGGTCACTGTTAGGTAATGGTCTTGCAAAATGCTTGTCCAGCCGTCGCTGGTTAAAGCAACTTTGCTTACACCACTTAGCTCAGATACAATGTTTGATTTTTCCACCTCATACCAGGCAGGAATCAACTCATCGGTTAAGCTATCTCTGGAGGGAGGCGTATACTTCGGATTTAGGGCCTTGGTCATTTCCCTGCAAAAAACGATTCAACATAACAGTATCGGTTATTGTACAAGTACCCTACAATCCCACAAACATTTTTGTTAACCTTGCATACCTAAATGACGGAGATTCGACCACAGAGAAGGGATGAAGCCCTTTTACTACAAATGCCGTTACCGCTCTGTGACACTCCGTTTTTTCTTTGGTCAGCTTTCCTTTTAATGCTAAAGAGAACGGTGTGTCGCGGTCAGCTCTACTGGACATAGCGGGGTGCTACTAGTGCTAGCTGTTGATAGCATACTCAGGCTCTGAGACCGCAAGACATCAAAGACGGTACATTCTTTGATATCGATGCCGTGCTGTCTTAAATGTTTGCTCAAATTGGAAGTGCAACTTGACGAACAGCTAATAAACTTCCCACAGGCATTGCACTGTGCCTTGTCGTTGTCTTTTTTAGCGTAGTGAAGCCACACTTTAGAGCGCTCACCGCGTTCCATCTTTGACTTGTTGTTGTGACTGGGCCATGCTGCATGCTGGTATCTAAACAAATCACACGTTGCGTTGATGCATGACGTCACGTTAAGTATACAGGTCCTGTCAGATAGCCTAGGTCCGTGCATACATGTAGCCTTTCTTTGTAATACTAACGGGTTACCACGTTTAAGAACCGTTAAGCAGAACCGAAATTATATATTTTTTATGGGTACCCGGTACCCAGCATTTTGTTATAGGTTCTCATTTGGAACCGAGTTTCGGTTCCCAATCCCAACCCTAATCACCACTAACCAGTGAGCACTCGGTGAGTTGCACATCTTTGAAAACAAACGTTTAAGGTTGATTTAAGGACCGCTTTATGCAGTCTCCGAACTACGGGGGGACTCGGGGGATCCGAGACCCCCTGAAACTGACACGAGATCCCCCGAAAACATGATTTGGGAAATGTTGGGGGGTCTCCAAATAGTGTTTTCGAGATCCGCGCTCTGAGTCAAGCGCAAGAGCAAGAGCAAGCGCCCCCCCCCCCCCGAGAGAAAAATGGGACCCCCCGAAAATCTCGGCATTGTTCGAACACTGGCTTTATGTATGCCCGTACATGAAGCATGTGGGACCAATCGTTAAAATGTCGGTGTCAAACACACTATTTCATCCTAAACAAACCAGAAATGGGGCTCTAAGTGCAAAATAGTGAACTTATCCATACTCATATTGTAAAAGGATAGTTTAGGATTTTTTGAAGCGATATTGTATGTACTTAGCAGCTAGTCAGTGGATCATACTCAGTAGACTGCTGCCAGCAACAAAACTAAAGGAGCCTAATCAAATCAAGGTCAGTTTAATGTACTTTATATTATTAATATGTGTACCATTTGAGCTTGCTGCCAGACGATTTTTTCCGATAGGAAAACTAAGTATCTCACTCTCTCCAGCAAACCAGATTCCATTGACAAAAATAGCTATTTTGCTTTGCAGCACAAAGGAGTTGCTAATCTACTGCTGCCTCCTTGAGGTCGTTTATGTAATTTAGGTAAATCACAACAAAGCTGAACTATCAAAGAAGACATAGAATAGCACAATTAAACTTATTAATTGAGCCAGCAGTAGACCAGCAATTTCTGTGTGATGCAGGTAAAATTGCTGTTTTTGCCAATGGAATCAGGTGTGCTGGAGAGAGTGAATTAACAAGCATACTTCAGTTTCCTGTCGGAAAGGGCTGCTTGATGGCAAGGTAAAGCAGGAAAAATATAACTTAATATAGTAAGTGTACACTGAAAATGGAAATGTATTTTATCAATGTAATGTTAAGACAAACACAATCTTACAGTATACTATACAATTCATAATAATACAAAAATAAAATTAAAACAATGTTAGCATTGATATATGAGGAGATGGTTTCAAATGCAATTTATGTGTGGCTATAAGGGACTTTCTGACATCTGTTTTATATGCTTACCTGTTACAGATTTGAAGAATACCAGATGAGTAGAAGCATCATAGATGAACCACAACAGCCTTCAATCTCACAATTCTTGGACAGCAGTGAAGCGCATTACAGCATGAGTCATCCACAGCAGAAGGCTATCAGTAACGCAATACTGTCCGACTTGATTATTGATTGCAACCTTCCCCTGTCTATTGTGGAACACAAGAGTTTTCGGCACTTTCTGAAAGTAATTGACACTAAGTACAGCCCAGTGTGTCGCAGAACATTGACATCAAAAACAGAGAGCCTCAATGGGGAGAGACATTCAAGATTAAAAACTCAATTGAGCAACACTGAGCATGTTTCAGTCACTGGACATTTGGTCTGACCAAAAGATGAGGGGATTCTTTGGTGTCACTGTCCACTGGATAGAGAAAGAGACAGCTAAAAAGAAGATACAGCTACAGTGGGGCAAAAAAGTATTTAGTCAGCCACCAATTGTGCAAGTTCTCACATTTAAAAAGATGAGAGAGGCCTGTAATTTTTAGACAAAATGAGAAAAATCACATTGTAGGATTTTTAATGAATTAATTGGTAAATTCCTCGGTAAAATAAGTATTTGGTCACCTACAAACAAGCAAGATTTCTGGCTCTCACAGACCTGTAACTTCTTCTTTAAGAGGTTCCTCTGTCCTCCACTCGTTACCTGTATTAATGGCACCTTTTTGAACTCGTTATCAGTATAAAAGACACCTGTCCACAACCTCAAACAGTCATACTCCAAACTCCACTATGGCCAAGACCAAAGAGCTGTCAAAGGAGACCAGAGACAAAATTGTAGACCTGCACCAGGCTGGGAAAACTGAATCTGCAATAGGTAAGCAGCTTGGTGTGAAGAAATCAACTGTGGGAGCAATTATTAGAAAATGGAAGACATACAAGACCACTGCTAATCTCCCTCGATCTGGGGCTCCATGCAAGATCTCACCCCGCGGGGTCAAAATGATCACAAGAACGGTGAGCAAAAATCCCAGAACCACACGGGGGGACCTAGTGAATGACCTGCAGAGAGCTGGGACCAAAGTAACAGAGGCTACCATCAGTAACACACCACGCCGCCAGGGACTTAAATCCTGCAGTTCCAGACGTGTCCCCCTACTTAAGCCAGTACATGTCCAGGCCCATCTGAAGTTTGCTAGTGGGCATTTGGATGATCCAGAAGAGGATTGGGAGAATGTCATATGGTCAGATGAAACCAAAATAGAGCTTTTTGGTAAAAACTCAACTCGTCGTGTTTGGAGGAGAAAGAATGCAGAGTTGCCTCCAAAGAACACCATACCTACTGTGAAGCATGGGGGTGGAAACATCATGCTTTGGGGCTGTTTTTCTGCAAAGGGACCAGGAAGACTGATCCGTGTAAAGGAAAGAATGAATGGGGCCATGTATCGTGAGATTTTGAGTGAAAACCTCCTTCCATCAGCAAGGGCACTGAAGATGAAGCGTGGCTGGGTCTTTCAGCATGACAATGATCCCAAACACACCGCCAGGGCAACGAAGGAGTGGCTTCGTAAGAAGCATTTCAAGGTCCTGGAGTGGCCTAGCCAGCCTCCAGATCTCAACTCCATCATACCTGCAAACTAGTCACCTTTCGGCGAAATTCGCCGTTTTCAACTCAAAATATGTCATTGACGTGAATCGTGTAGATCCGAAGAGTTTTTTTTTTAGGGGGGGAGGGGGGGCTGACCAACGACTGACCGACCAACCAATCAACCAACCATAGACTGTATAACCGACTGTATAATGAGCAAGAAAAAAGTTTGCTATCTTCACAATAAATCAAATCTTTGTTCAAATGACTCACGTTCC
Source organism: Eleginops maclovinus (assembly GCF_036324505.1). Lineage (NCBI taxonomy): Eukaryota > Metazoa > Chordata > Actinopteri > Perciformes > Eleginopidae > Eleginops > Eleginops maclovinus. The sequence goes on along the minus strand of NC_086349.1, from coordinate 471,389 downwards.
ACGACCACCGACCAATCATAAGCAAGATAAACCACAGCGCGCGCTTTTTTACCCATCGGTCCCTCTTGGAGTGGAGTGCTCAGTCGTCATCGAGTGGTTCTTCTGGACAATTTTCGGGATACGTTACAGATACAAGTTTTGAGGTAAGTCTAGTAGCAGCTAATCTGGCAAAAACATTGTATGCTGTATAATTTTAACGTTGCTGAAGTAAAATTATTTTAGCCAAATAAAGTGTTAAGCTTATCAGCTTGTTAGGTTGCTAGCTAACCTCAGTGAATTGTGTTAAAGTTAGCCTAGCTAGACCAGTTCTACGTCACCTCGTTCAATGCGAAAAGAATACGTTTGTGAAGGCTAATCTCCACAGCATCCGTTTTGTTATCTGATATTACTGGCGGCTATCTCATTGTGGTCAGATATGAGAGGGATGAAAACGAACACGTAATGAACAAATACACATCCGTGTGTGGTTTAGTGAGTAGCTAGTAGTGGTGCAACGGATCATCATTGATCCGTGATCCGTTCGGATCAATTATTTCGGTTTCATCAACTTTTTAGTAGCTACGAAAAGTTTGGAGTTACAAACTAAATCTACAAACGCTGGCGACCGTGTGTAGAGTTTGTTTAAAGTGTTCGTAAGCACATATAACGCTTCACTGTTGGAAATGACAGTATTCATATTGCGCTGTGTTATGTACACAAGACGCAGATGCCTTTGAAACACGCGATCTAAAAACGAAAACATATTTTATATGTAGTAACAATTGTTGGCAATTGGCAGGTTTAAGATCCAGATTAGGTTCATGGTTGTGAATTATCTATGTAAATCGACTCTATAGATTACACGTTCATTCTACATGTTGAATGATGATAGCGTAATACAAATATAGGCTATACATACAATGACAAAACTGCCGTGGGCCATATGTTATCCGTATCCTTTGTTACAATTAATGTTCAATAGCTCTATGCCAATGGGAACAACAGAACGTGTGCATTACATATGGACCAATGCGACACGTTCATTACGGCCGTGGACCGATAAACACTCAGTACCGTACGCACACCAACCGGCATTTGCGTGTTTAACACCTTGTTTAACACTGGCGTTACCGCCGCTTAACTTAAATAATGAAGAACTGCTTTTATTTACGACTTGGCCGAGATCTTAACGTGCTATTCATGCGTTTCCCATGAATAGCCTACTACTATAACTCGGAGCGGAGCAGGATATAATGCGCATGCGCGGCGTTGCTGGGCAACGTGTACAAAGCGAGAGTACAGGTCGTTTTGGTCAGAGCTATGAAGAGAATATATTTGACGAAGCTCATACATATGATGGGTCACCTGCTGCCACCAGATGCTGACACAGACCAAGAAATTCTGCGTTTCAATGTTGACCAGGCGCTTCCCAGTTTTCAGCATGGAGAGGATGTTGTCAAGTGGTGGGCCGTCGTCTTCAATACAGGGAAGTACCCTGCACTGTGTCAGGCAGTCAAGGCTGCCCTCTCAATTTTCCATGGTGCCCTGGTTGAGTCTTCCTTCAGTGTCATGGGGACCATCATTGATCAACGATCAACGTCAATGAAGATCTCCACCCTCAGTGCTGTTCAGACTGTTAAATACACTTTGCAGACCAGGAACCAGACTGGGGTGGAAATGTTCAGAAGGGATGATTTGAAGTTTGGGGAGGTAGATAGGAGGTTGTGTTCTAACATTAGTGCAGCTGGAACTAGGGACAAAGTCCAACGACAGGAAAATCAGCTTGTAATCAGAGAAAGGAGGGTTCAGTTTGGCTGCCAGCCATCTACCAGTGCTGCTAGTAATAGGGCAGAGGTGGTGGAGAACGATAGTGTGTCCCGAAAGAGGCACATTGCCAAGCAGCGAAAACGGGCCCTTGAAAGGCTTGTCCAGGCCAAAAGGATGAAAAAATGAAAATAATATTATGTTGATATGTTGCCAAATTTGGCCAATGGGATTTACTGTTTACCTGTCCTGAATGCTTTTCACATTCAAAATGTTTTTAACTGACCAGTTTATGGGTCAATAAATGTGCCATTTTTACCATAAGAAAAGGTTGTCTTTTCCCTTTATTTTCTTATGGGAGTACACCAGAATGCATAATTTACATGTTAAAATAGCAAAATTCAGCTGGGGGGGATGCCCCCAGACCCACCTACAACGGTTTAGTTTGTCACCTTTTTCAGCCCTTCTGAGTTTGCAGGTATGTCATTTATCAAACTTGTTTTATAAATGCAATTTCCAAAGCCCTACAACTAAATACATTTGTGAATCAGATTTTAAAATAGAAGCACTGGACTCTTTATGCTTGAAATTGTCATTGAACAAATCCATGAGCTCTAAAGGGCTCACTTCAGATTTTTCGAAATTATTTTTGAAAGATGTCAGACAGCTGCTCGTCAAGGCAAAACAACAATAGTGGAAGGAATTATAGAGGATGAAACAAGTCACACTTATACCCAAGAACCTGGATAAAAGGTTGCTAGACAATTTAAGACCAATTACTTGCTATCTGGAGTTATTGCTGCTGGAATGAAAAGAGGCCTGTCCCAGGTAATAGATGAAACACAATCATAATGTATAATATACAGCCGTGGGAAAAAATTAAGTGACCACTTCAGCATTATCATTTTCTCTTGTTTTATTATATATAGGTATGTCTTCGAGTTAAATGATTCTTAAAAATGTTTTATTGTATTCTATAAACTACTGACAATTTCTCTTTGTTGAATTCCACAGACACTGGAATGGCTGCCATACATGTAGAGATAAAGATTTAAGAAACACTTTGAGTGGTCTCTTCATTTTTTCCTGAAATGTATATTAACAGTTGTGTAGCTTTGGAATATGGCACCCAGATTTACAATCAGGAGGGGCATTCGAGAAGAGCTGCAACAGCTCTGCTTTGTTATGTATAATGGCTGCTGAACTATTACCTATTATGATTAAGAATAACGGGATTGAAGGCATAAACAGTCATGGAAAAACATTTTAATAACAAATTGCCACAGCACTGGACTCCGTTAAACCATTTTCTACAGCAGCAGGCATGAAATTACACATTGATAAATATGAAATCCTTCAAGACCAACTTCATTTATAACATAAAAGTTATGACAGAAATAAAATATTTAGGATCACGGTCACCAGGAATAAAGACTTAAGAGAAAAAGAAAAGGAAATATATACAAATAATTATCAGGGCTCCAGAATGCTAGCAATTTGGTCGACCAACATTTTTTTTTTTCACAAGTATTTTTATTGGGCCATCAATCTTAAACATACAAACTGTTGACATAAGATCACCCGATTTTAAATGTTCTATACAACGAACATGGCATATTGGCCACCCCCCCACCCAGGGCTGGACTGGCATCTGAAAAGGGCCCGGGCACTTTTGATCACCCAAGGGCCAAGCGCCATTTTTATATATAGCTTACTGAATGGAATCCCCCCCCCACCAAAACGTTTCTAGTTGTCTAGGCAGAAACTGTAATGCAACTTGAGACAGATCAAAAGAGCGTAAGCTAGTCATTAGCCTATGTCTAACAGTGTTTTTTTTCGGACACTCGTCATTTTTTTCACCACAGCAAAACCAAGTGACCGCTTCTTATTGCTTAGGCTTCCAACATAACTTGTTAAAGTTCCGTGTACAATACGCCTTGAAACATCCAACTGCGTTGTCTCAACCATGAAGAAATTGAAACATCCATTGCTTTAATGCTTTCCACACAACGTGGTGAATGGTAGGATAGCCTATCCATGACCACCACAGGAAAATGCAACTCATGAAGACACGATTAAAATATCAGATACACATTGCCAACAACAAAGCTAATATACCATGTTTTTACATGTCATGCAAATTGGAGTGAGCGCGTAGCTATCAGCTATTCCTAAACAGTAGCACGGCTAGTCAGCTTCTTACCTATCCATCTACCGTGCAAATAGGCAGAAAACTTAAGATAATACGAGATGTCTTGATAATGACGTGGCATGCCATTACAGAAGGAAAATATTACAAAAATACATTTTGTATAAAATCACAGTTGCACAAGACACGACAAGCAGTAGAGTAGAAATAAGATATTTGTTGGATTTGAGAAAGTGAAAGGGGGGATGCCATAACTAACACGCACTAGCAATTACAAGACACAGCACATGTCGTCCTTGTGACAGCTGACAGCTCAAGACAAATGGAAGATTTCCATAAGCTGTCAAAACAATACAAGAAAGGTGTACGAAAATAAATCGGTACATATTTGTGACTGATTTGAGAGAGTGGGGGCGACACATTTAGTCTTAGTTTCAGGCAATAAATGGGAAAAATGCCGAAGCAGTGAATAGCTATTCTGCCTAGCTAGCTAGGGTATTTCTAGACGGGACGGCACTAGCATAACTTCAAACACATCACATGACCTTGTAACAGCTCGACAAATGGAAGATTTATATATGCTGGCGCAACATTACAAGAGAAGTGCATGAAAATATATCAAATGGGTACATGTTTGTGACTGATTTGATAAAGTCAGGATGACAACTTGGTCTCGGTTTCAGGCAATAAATGGGAAACGAAACGCCGAAGCGGTGAATAGCTACACTGCATTGGCTAGCTAGCGGGTGTGTTGAGCTGAATTCTAACCTCAATCTCTCCCTGCTGGGTCACGTCTCGTGACTCTCGTCTCTCCGTCTCCTCCTCCTCTGGTTCCCCGGCTCGAACCACCATCTCCTCCGCCTCCTCCTCCTCTACATTCTCCACCACCTGTGCGCTCGTTGTACCGGCGGCCCCACCGCCCGAACCCGAGGTTGAGCTGCCTGGTTCCCCATCATCTCCCACGGCCCCAGCAGCAGCCCCACTACCCGAACCTGAAGTCGAGCTTGTGCTTTTGAATAAGTCGGTGATTTTTGCACATTTTGCTGCGTCGTCTTTAAGTTTTTGCTTTCTCTTTTCCATTCGCTTCTCATGGCCACTCTTTTGTTTCTCCATCTCGCGACCTCTCTATCCTCCACCATTCGCTTACAAAATTTGAGGTGATGACTTGGGTCAAGTGAGGGCCTCTAGGGAGGGGCGGGCCTTCGAGAACCAAGGAATTTCATTGGACTAGCCAAATGTGCCTCAAGAGAAGCATCCAATGGGCCACGATGTGTCATGTTTTTACCGTCGCAATCAATAAAAAATATAATATATATAATGTATGTTTTGTTTCCGACCCTGGGAAGGCCAAAAACTGTGGAGGGCCTGGCGGGATTTGCCCGGTACGCCAGATAGCCAGTCCAGCCCTGCCCCCACCCCCATACAAAACCAAACCGAAAAGTGTCACAATATGATATAAAACAGCAAAAAAAAAAATACAAGAGGATATCATAAAAACACAGAAATACAAAGAGACACTGTGTTACACAATAAACATTGGGCTGCATGACCATTCACACGCCAATCCCTCATCGTTGCGTTATAACTGTCCAGTCTCAAAATAGTAGCCTACAGCGTGCATTAATGAATAATAGGGTTATCTAATCCCCTAAAGAAGGAATAGAATTAACAAAAGAGATAATAGGATCCCAGGTTTTGTTAAATTTATCAGAGCAGCCCCTTATACTATACTTAATCTTCTCTAAGTATAAGAAAGACATTAAGTCTTTCAACCACGACTGAGAAGATGGAGGTTTCTGGTCCTTCCACTGCGACCAACATTTTTAAAAGTACGACTAATAATTTTTCTTGGTTGCACTGGTGCACCTGACGCTGCCCGGGTAAAAAGTTATTTTTTTCCCACAAGCGCATGATCTCTCTGTGACCAAACTCACACTCAACATAGGATCATATCGTGGTCTAAACCAATAAGAGACAGAGCTCGGGCGGGTCTTTGCCTCTGATTGGCTGTGGTCTTGTCACTGCTCTAAATTGTGTGTGTTTAAAAATTGCCAGCTGAGCGCCAGAGTAGCCTAACCGAAACGGAAAAAGAAAATAAACCCGACAGAACAAGGGGAAATGAAGAGCGGTAGAAACATTGAACGTTTTTTTCATTAAGAAAACTAAGCCTGCAACAAGTCCTACTACTGTCATTCCATCCATCTCCACTCCTGAAAGTCCACCCAGCCAAGACACGAGGCCGTCGGTCCCTGGTCAGATGCCAAGCCCCGGTCCTTCGGCCATAGCATCAGACTCGGTACCAGAGGAGACAACCGAGTCTGAGATAGAACCCAGCCCCGAGACTCAAATTAAAAAGCCCAAAATGTATTTTTTCAGACAGGACTGGCTAAAACAATTTCACTGGCTGAGGTACGACAAAGGACAGAACGCAATGCATTGCGTTTACTGTCAGGAGTGCGGTCAGAATATGGCCCGTAATAGTGCATTCGTAAGCGGGTCAACAACGTTTCGTATCGAAACTTTAAAAAAACACAACATCTAAAAAACATACTATATGCCGTGACAAGTGTGTAGAGAAAGGGGCCCATCTCCCAGCTGCGTTTCAGCGGCAGGCAGTAATAACCAGGTCCTCTGAGGAATCGGAAATGATAATCAAATTTAATGTCGCATACAACATTGTCAAAGAGGAGTTGCCGTCACCAAATTTAAATTAGAAATCATTCTCATGAAGAAAAATTGATTAAACTTCAACCCGACGTATAGCAATGATACGGGATGTGCCCAATTCATTGGGGTATTAAAGCAAAAGACAGCTGCGGAGGTTGGAAACGCCACATACACAGTGGCGCGGGAACCTCTTTTTGACCAGGGGTGCTGAATAAGAAAAAAATAAGGAATGTCCAACGATTTCTCCACCTATAAATGTTTTGAATTTTGACTGCTAAATACGTAATTTTAGCGCGGTGTACGGTTGAGGGTGAGACGTTTTAGAAATGTCCTTTGCAGCCACAAATTTCAATATTCTACACTCAGATAACATATGCAGGCATATGTCATCAACCATAGGCCTAGGCACATTAACTTTTTTTTTTACGATAGTTTTACGATAGGATTCTTTATAATTTAACTGATGTTTATTAGCCTACTTTGGTCAAAGTCAGACAGTTAGTTAGCTGACTAGCACAACTTAGATCTAACGTTACCTGGAGTAGAATCTGATGTCTGCGTCGGAGCCAGCAAACCACTGCGCCAATATCTCGCTGGACCTTTATTTTACTGTGCACGTAACTCCCGTATTTCCTTTCTCAGATCCTCTACTTCTTTGGACAGGTCTTCCGTAGCTGATGCATACATGTCCAGTGCAGACGGTTCAGGGACTTAATACAAAAAGTTAATGTGTAGCCTAGTGTCATGCAGACGCATTGTTGTTTAAAAAGTAGCCTAACGTTACAGTAAAAATACAGAGTCGGAAGTACGTCACAAAGCTTAATGCAAGTAGCGAATTACCAATTGTGCCCAATAGATGGCACTCTAATACAAAAAACGGCTTGTCATTCATGCTCATCAGCTAGCCTAATGTGTATCATTCATGTCTACTAAGACCATGATAAATACAATTGTCTTGATCTTCATCGTTTTGACAGCTCACCAGTCTCTTGTCTGCACTGTCAGTTACCTTTATGACCTTTACATTCTAAACATTTTAAATTAAAACAGTCTCTTAATCTTGTGTCTCTCAATATTGTGTTGTAAATAAGTATAATAGCCCATTAGGCCTACTCCCTCATGGACACTGCATTTCTATTGCATTGCATATTATATTACATGTAAATAACAGTATATGAAGGAAATGTTGGGGAAATGATGATTCAATTAAACAAATAGTTGTTTCAAGTTTGCTACAAATACTTTTATTAAGAGTTAATAACTAGCTCTTGAATGGTATATAGCCAGCCAATGGTATGTAACCATATTTATAACAACACACCCCAGCTGATCTGAGATGAGAGCCAACTGAGTGAAACATTAACAAGTAGTAGCTATTCAGTACAACATTTTGGTGTAGGCAGCAGTAAAATTCATTGAACACTAAAAAAACAATAACAATACAATTTGACATCATAACTAAGTGGCAGCACATAGGTATGCATCAAAATCATTTGCAATAGAGGTATGCTATATAGAGTGATGAGAGCCAACTGAGTAAAAAATTAACAAGTAGCTATTCAGTACATTTGGTGTAGGCAGCAGTAAAATCCATTGAACACTAAAATATTTACAATTTGACATTTTAACTAAGTGGCAGCACAAAGGTATGCATCAAAATCATTTGCAATAGAGGTATGCTATATAGAGGTATTCATAGTGCAAAAAGCATATATAAACACACAATAAAGACATCAATGACAAAACTATACATTGCATATCAAACTGATTGGTGGGAGACAACTTGGTGGGACTCAGCTTACTTTTAATTGATGATACCAAAGGTGGCCTTGCGTTCTGCTGTGTTTTGAACAAAGGCTTTCATCAAAGGTTGAATGTCCAACATATCTAAAGTTTCCTGATGGACGTGCAACAAAGCCAGGTGTGTGAGCCTTTTTTGAGTCATCGTACTCCTCAACCATGTTTTTAGCCGCCTGAGTGTGGAGAACGACCTTTCAGAAGAGGCAACAGACACAGGCAGCGAGAGACAAAGTTCCATGAACTTTTCCACTTCATTCATCAATTCTCTAGTTTGAGGATGCAGTTTGCCCAAAAACTCTGCGATGTCTGTAGATGTTCGGAGCCCTTTGTCTTTGGTAAGACTACCCAACAGTGTGAGCTGCATGTGCAAGCGAGACTGGTCTATCTGGGTAGGGAGATGGGGGGCAATGTCATCCAGACCTGAATAAAGTCCACTGGCAGCATCAGTGATAGTTTTCTCTCTCTTGGCTGCTGTTTTCATCCCAGGCTGGTCAAAGCGACGGTCTAGCTCTGATGTTACAATATCCACAGCCTCAAAGAACTCCCGCTGCCACTGTTGGTGTCCTGTGCGTGGTGCGATGTCTTCCGCTACCTGTGTGTTTCTCAGACGAGCTGGAGTTTTGCTGGTTCTGGGTGGATGGGGCATTTTCAAGTTATACTGTGCTGCACACATTTCCACTTTTCTGATCAGGTCTTTCACACATGTATCTTCTCTCAGTGCACACATTTGTTTTTTAAGTACACTGACACACTCCAAGGCACCCCCAACATTCGCCTTCTTGTGCTGGAGTACTTTGGCCACTTCTTCACATGGCTCAAAAAGGGCCTCACAGCTGACAAGGCCAAAGTAGGTCTTCCCCTTCGTTGCTTGTATGTAAAGACCAGCCAACTTAGCACGTGATTCACCTCTCATCGATTTGTCTTGCTGCAGCACTTTAATTGTCTCTAAAACCACACCATATGAACAACACACGCGTTTGATAGCCTTTGTGCGTACAGCCCACCTTGTTGGGCACAGTGACAGCAGGTTGCAGACAACGTCATCACCTCCAAAACATGACTGAAAGATTGCCTTGCGCTTTGCTGATTCTCCTATTATCACAGAAAGATTCTGAACAAATGTGAGTGTGTCAGCGACTAGTTGTACCTCCCTTGCAGCCTCTTGCAATATTAAATCCAATGCATGGTTGGCACAGTGAACGTATAGTGCACCAGGACATTGTTCTTTAAGTTTTGCCTGGACACCCGCAAAGCGGCCAGACATATTGCTGGCGCCGTCAAAGCAAAAGCCTTGAAGACGATCCATGGGCAAGTTAAGACGAATAAAAAAGTCTCGGATGCATGAGAAGAGTGTGTCTGCAGTGGAATCCGGCGCATTATAGAATCCAAGAAAAACATTATTAACAGAAAGATCTTTCCCCACGTACTGTAAGCTGCATGAAAACTGTTCATTGGAACTTACGTCGCACGTCGGTGGTTCCATCGGCCGTAAGTCCAAAGAAAGCGCTTCCTCTAGCATCTGACACAATGTGTCTCTGCACAGCGTGTGCCAGAATTTCCAAAATCTCGTTCTGGATTGTGTCAGACATCCAGTTGTCTCTGCGCCGCATCCAATCACGTACTTTGGGATTGTCGTACGTTCTCTCCAACATCATCTGCCAGAGCACGCCATCCCGATGGTTATGCCCCCTCAATGGAATTCCTTCACGAGCAAGTAGCCTAATAGATCTAAACAGCAGCTCCAGTACAGTACTCGCTACTTTCTGTTCATTTGCTGCATGTTCGGATATCATTGCGGATATCGGCTTTTGGTTCAGAGATGCCAGCATTCTCACCGACTCCAGGTGAAGGTCAGAGACGTCATGAATGGCAAATTTGGTTGTAGCTTTGCGCCAGTTCGTGAATCCTCCACTGATGAATGAACTCTTTCCCTCTGAATGGCGGAACCCCTTCTCTTTGGCTTTGCAGCACACAAAGCACAGCACATAATCCTTATCGGTAACATAGTGTAGCCATTGCCACTTTGAAATCCAGCTTGGCTGGAAAGACCTTTCAAAGGTTTCTGTCCCGAACCTCCTTCCAGGATAACTGAAGTCACTTAGCTGACATGGCTTTTCGAATCTTTCTACGTTGCTGGTGCTAGATGCTAAGACTGTGCTGCTACCGTTAGCGGAGTTGCTTGCTACCGTTATTGACTCTGGCTCTTCATCTGCTGCTGCCCCAACAGAGTTTGCGATGGACGAGGAAACATCAACATCAACATCAGGTGAGAGCTTGCTAATTTTAGCGCGTTTGAAAAAATCGTGTATTCTTATTTGCGACATACTTACTTCCAGCTAACTAGCCTGCTTGCTTTCACTCAGTAAGTCATGTCATGAGAGGTCACTCACGACCGTCACGTTCACCTCTACAAGTCAATTTTATTTTTAGCAGCCTATATTCGAACCTATCCATATCCCTTTTTTGCTATTTGCCTCATCATTTGATATACGAAAATATAAAGCGAATTAGTAATTTATTTTATTTTTTTAATTAAAAAAAAAAAAAATCCAGCGCCTGCCAACAGGGGGTGCTGAGGGGTGCTGAGGGTGAAACAGGGGGTGCTGCAGCACCCTCAGCACCCCCCTTCCCGCGCCACTGCACATACATGTCCTTCATGGTTGAAAGCGACACAGACGTCTCTACCAAGGAGTGTGTGATCGTCTACAGCCGCATTTTGAGCAAAGGGAGACCGGTCAACATTTTAATTGGACACATAGAGGTGGAGCACGCACATGCACAAGGTAAGTTTGAAGGCCCAGCCACATTACAGCATGAGAGATAACGAAATAGAAGTAGTAAGTAAAAAGAGAAGTAGGCTAAGATCACATGAACAGTTTTCCCTTTGCAATCTATAGGCTAGTGACTTGCATGATCTTTTTTTTCTTTAGGAATTTATGCTGCCACAAAGCAAGCATTTGCTGCGCTTGGGCATCATTGTGCAGATTGGCTGGGGAAAACGGTTGCTCTGGGTGCTGATGATGCTGCAGTTAACCTCGGCAGAAAAGGGGGGGTTATAGCCCTTTTACAAAGAGATGCAGGAGATTTCATTGTGCCCTTTCACTGTATGCCTCACAGGTAGGCCTAATTTTATAGGCTTTTGTGCATTTTCTCATAACGAGATAGCTTATCTACTTATAAACTAATTGTGATGTATCTTTAAAGATTGGAATTGGCTATGTTGTCAGTCCAGAGGGACAATGTTATGATTGGTCAGGTATATGATCTGCTACATTTGGTGTGGAAGACCTACCATTTTAGTCCAAAATCAATGAGGGAGCTGAAGGCCATTGGAGCAGACCTGGGAGTGAATGTCCTAGTCCTCGGTGGGGTTAAAGGAACACGATGGCTTCCACATGTCTCCAGGGCCCTGGAGACATTCCTCAGAACCGGACAGAATGGCCATGGCCAGTTCACTGCAGTCTACTGTCATATGGACCATTTGGCAGGGTCCTCTGCCAATGCAGATATTGCAGGCTGAGCCAGAAAGGTCAGTGGATTTCCATGGGAAATTTACTAAATTAGTGCCATTTTAACTATAGTCATTTTCCTTGCCCAGAATTTTGTTTATTCATGTTGAAGGCTATATGAGTAGTTGCTGTGGTTGTATGATACAGGTCAATAAATCAAAGGAAGATGGCACTTTTGTGGCTTTTTGTCACTCTCTGGCTGATGTTTTTGCTGGAATAACCAAGTTTAGTCTCCTACTTCAGAAAAATGAGACCATCCTACCTCAGGTAAGGAAGGTGAAATGGGATTTAATTTTCAATTATGTTTGTTATTAGCTTCATCTGTATTTATAAAAGTGCTTGATATGTCTAAACAGGCAGTTTGTGCTCTTTAAAATCTGCTGGTGACCACAGAGGTGATGGCTGCAAGACCTTAGCCTGGGGGCAGACTGTCACAGTTCATGGCGGACCTTCGGCTGCAGAGGCAGCAGGATGAGCAGAGTGAAATGCCACTCTACAAATTCCAGGTACATTTGTGGTTTTGTTTCTGATATAGGAAAATATACATGTAAATATATTTATAATATCTAACTCACAATTTGTGTTTATGCTTATGTCCCACACAGACAGTTACACTCAAAGGGGAAGTCTCTGAGCTGGCAGAGGATGGCGGTGCTATCACTAAACTACAAAGAGAAATGGAGGCAACCATCATATCTACTGTCAAACATCTGAAAGCAAGATTCTGTAGCCTCCTAGGCAAGTGTACTCCTCTGTCTTATGAACACATTGATAGATCAGAAATGATGGTAATCATTTCATTAAGATGTCTTTATCCTTCCAGTAGGGGAGGATGCTACAGAATATGCCACAACCAAGGCTGTCAAATGCTGCAACATCTTCAATCATCTGACCAGAAGACCAAGAGGACTTAGTGGACCATGGTGCTGAGTACCTAGCATTCCTCTTGGATCACTTCTCCTGTCCTCGCAAGGTAGCATAGTGGACCACTACACAATAGCATGTAGTAGTGCTGGTAGCAATCATATTCATTTAAACACTGATTGGCTGTTTATTCCATGTCAATTTCAGAAATGTTGTTAACACTGAGTTGGCAAAAGAAGAGTTTGTGGGCCTGAAGCTATTAATCGCCACGATGTTCAAGGACAAGACCTACCTCAGCCTTTGGGAGCTGATGTTATCCGGAGAGCCATACTGTTCAGAGTACAAGGTTTTACTCATTTTCTTTTTAATGACATTTTGACATCAATATCAATGTCAATTTTGACATCAAAAACAACGTTGACAGCTTGTACATCCCAATGAGAATGTGTTTGAATGTGTTTTGTATATTTTTCAGAACATACTGTACCTTGTCCACATTCTGTTGGTCCTCCCAGTGTCATCTGATGTTTGTGAGAGAGGATTCTCTTCACAGAAGAGAATCAAATCAGATGCTAGAGCGTCACTTCACACAGAGGGGCCCAGTTTGGAAGATTTTGATGCTAGGGAGAGTGTGGCAAGCTGGTTTAGCCAAGGCCAAAGGGCAAGAAGGCCAAATTACAGGTGTTGGCCATCTGAGGGGCATGTGACAGCAAGTGGAGAGCTGCTATAAGACTTTGAGACATGATGTTAGGTCTTAGCTCAGTGAAGCACTTTAAGCTCAAGCTCTGTTATTTGGAAACGTTTTATTTTGCTTAAGGTTTTAGTTTGAAATGTTCAATTTCAGCTCAGTGAAAGACTTTAAAATACTTTATTTTTCTTTTTATATATAATTGTGCTTCAAATAAAGACACGCATTTCTCTACACCTTATTCTTGTTTAAAAATCATTCACATTATATGAGTTATGGAGAGCGATTACAGGTGACCTTATGGCGTTAAAGGCGACACAATAAAAAATGTGGGTTGCACCTACATTTTTTGCTGGTGCACCTAAAAAAGTTAGGCGCACCAGTGCAACCAATGCAAAAAGTTAGTCTGGAGGCCTGATTATATATGTAAACAAATTTTGAATTCATGGCTACAGAGAGACATTACTATATTCAGGAGGGTTATGCTACCAAAATAGAACGTTTATCAAGAGCTATTAATCTCGCCGTTTCATTCAAAAATTCAGACAAAATGATTTAATTAATCTGGAAGAACAAATATCATTATAGAGGAAGAGCTGACATGGTTAAGAGTGTTGAAGAAGGCAATAATAATATAATTTCAATATAATTTCAATACCATAGATCTCTGTTATGAATGGGGTTCTTAACTATTGATATGGCTGAATTATTTTGCCCCTGCACAAAGGTATTAGCTGCTGGACAAAGGTAAGACTTATTGTCTCTGTATTGAGAAATCACTGCATCTTAAAAAAATTGACACATAAACATATTGACTTATTATGTTTTGCACCTGTTACCATGGTTACTCTAAGGCGCCATTGATGTTATCAATGATTTTACCAGAAAACTTGTTCTTAAAGTATTGTTTTTGAATCAATACAAGCTGTGTTAGCAGTGAGGATGAGCAACTTGTTCATGAAGATCCTGCTAACATCATTCGTCATTATTCTGTCATTCACTAAAAGAGTTTTCTTAAAAATTAAAACATATACAGTATGTATAAGTTATCAACATTTCTTCTGTATGATGTGAAAAAAAGCCCTATGTCACTTCATAACAAAAGGCCAAAAAAGAACAAATGAAAAACACTTAGTGGAAAGTCAATTTAAACTCAGTGAGTGGATGTAGAAAGTTGAGGCCCGCCTCTTTTCTTTGGATAACACTTCCTGTCTGTGCATTTAAATGGCTCAAATATGAGGCTTCATTGTCAGGATTTTCGTTATTTTAATTCAATATCACGTTTACTTTATATGCTTCAAAAACAAAGTGTGTCCATCACTTAAGTTCCATCTGAAATGTCTCAAACGAGAGGAGATGTTGTGCATAGTGCCATAAGGAGGTGATTTGAGCAGCTAAGATAAGAGTTATTTTCCCATTCCCTCATGCATGCAGGCAGTCTCCATTAGCTATAAATACGTTTGGTTCAGTGGAGTCCTCCTCACTCTACTTGACATATCTGGATTTCCAAAGGCACAGGTTTTGAACTTTTTTCTTATTTCTCCACCCTTTCATAGATGAAATGTTTGATATGGACCTTGGAAACCGGATCCTTATCTACTGTACGTTATATTGCATGACTGAAACGACAACATCATTTTTCATATGAAAAAAGGTTTTATTTAACTGTTAACAACACACCTGCACTTTGGTAGTAAAATCATTCCCTTTAGGGCCTTAATGTTATGCAGCTAATATTTACTGAACAGTAAACAGAGTTTGTTACATATTGACAAGCAGCCCTTGCCGTTCAAACAGAGAAATACATACAAGACCAACTGACTAATGCAAAATCATACAAACTTGGCTGGAGACCAAACTATAATCCAACATGTGTCCCAGGAGACTGTCAAACTACCCTGAAGGGAAAATGAAACAAACACAAAAAGTCTTTGTTATGAATGACTGTACAGCAGTGTAGATTATACACATATGCATATTTCATGTAAGAATTCTAAAGATGGTTTAGAGTTCTTTACATCCCACAACATTCACAGTACACAAACCTTTGTGAGGTTTTATGCTTGATCGTTTATATAATTGATTAGTTGTTATTCAGCAGGAGTGCTGGTGTGTACGGCTCCAGGCTGAGATGATCAGATGGATATTGCTGAATGTGTTCAGACATGGAGGCAGGGCGTGGTTAATGCTAACCAGAAATGTGAACCTGATGGAGAGGAAGGGTCACCAAACTGTCACATTACCAAAAACAGGAATCCTCCTCTGTGGCCCATCATAATCAAGACTTCTATGAGTTACATAACTCAATATTTATCAGAGGTGAACTAACTAAGAACATTTACTCAGGTACTGTACTTAAGTACAATTTTGAGATCCTTGTACTTTAACTTAGTATTGTTTTATGCTACTTCATAATTCTACCCCACTACAGTTCAGAGGTAGATGGTGTACTTTTACTCCACTACATGTATTTAATCCCTTTAGTTACTTTACAGATCTGGATTCATGATGAGTAAATCCAGCAGCTACCCTGCAGTATACAAAGCCATTCAAACTAGCTGCACCTTTACCAGCTCTGAGAACACTTTAATGATCAATAATTATAAAACATATCAGAGATATTATTCTGAAATGGACCAATCAAACAATGACTAATTTTACTGTCGCTACTTTAAGTACATTTAGATGAGAGTACTTTCTACTTTTACTGGAGGAACATTTAGAATGCAGGACTTTCACTGTGACAGAGTATTCCTACACTCTGGTACTTCTACTTTACTCAAGTACATGATCTGAGTACTTCTACTTTTACTCAATTAGAAGATCTGAGTACTTCTACTTTTACTCAATTACAAGATCTGAGTACTTCTACTTTAACTCAAGCACAAGATCTGAGTACTTCCCCCCCTCTAATATTTATTTTGTAATGAATCTGAAATATTCCAAAGAAGACATGTTGATATCGTAGAAATGTATAATAGTCCCATTTAATTATATGTATGTCACTTATTATAAATTATATGTCACTGTAAGTTTAGACTTTCCCACAGTTTCAATCCATTTCTCACTAATGAAATTCACATCAAGCTGCTAAAATATTGACTTCCTGAGAAAGACAAATTTCTCTCTCTCTTTAACCTCTGTTAACTTTGATGTTTAGTTTGTAATTACCATGTTTACCTTTCTAGCCAACATTTACACCACAGTACTGTAAATTATTTTGTTGTATGCAGTTTGTCCCTCTGACCAGATGTTCTCCAATACTCTTCCGAATCTAGAATCTGATTGGCTGTTCCCCTTCTTCTTTCCCTTTAAGAATCTGGTGTAATGTTTGGTCGGGGCAGATCCTTGTACTACATAGGTTGTGCAGGTTATCTGGCCTCCAGCTGGAATTGATTCTGTTAAATGCTGTGCTCTTTATTAAGTAACACAACTTTGATTTGAAGCTTGTAGATTTGTTATTTTCTTACCAGAAGGTGATTAAGTGTGAAATTTCCACAACAGTTGATTTTAAGGTGAATAATGTGTTGCCATTTGCAAATCTGACCCCCCCCCCCCCCCCCCCCCCCGATGCTACAGTGCACCCTATCTAAACATTTGTTTAATTCGCTACAGACTCACCTCTTCCAGTGTTGCAGCCCAGACCGCTGGCGTTTCCTATCCGATCCATCCTGGCTCCGAAGCATCCCGAGGAGCGCTTCCTGGTGCCCATCAGCAGGTCCAGCAGACGGCTCCGGTCACTCTGGCCCCTGCTGGGGCCCTCTGCTGGTAATTGGGATCTCTCTGATGTCAAAGGTTGTACGGGGCCCTCCTGGTCCAGGTTCCATCCCCGGGGGACCTGACTGTTGTCAGGCTGTTGGTTGGTGTCGTCATAGTCTGCTTCAGAGTCCTCCTGGGCTGATTCAGTCAGCATCTCCTCAAAGCGCTGCAACAAAGACTGGGGGGGGGGGGTTGTTAAAGGGTTGAAGCAGGCTTGGTAATAAGTGAGCACAGCGCTGGTTTAGCCAGGGTCAGCCCACAGCTGAATCCTTTGACACATATCATGATGCTTTATTCTAGTCAAACTTTGTGTGTGATAACTACTGACTCCTCCGTCTGTCTGACTGCTATTCTGCAGAGACTAGAGAAGTAGTGCGTAAACTAATTATTTTAGTCGTCCAATGCCTAATATTCCAGAACAGTAATGTATTTATTGTAACACTGGCAGTAGTGTTATTTGTTGCAGCGAACAGATCAAACGGGTGTGAGGTTCTTACCTTGAGCTGAACCAGGTCAATGTTGGGTGACGGTCTCCCCAATGTGTGAGTGCTGACCAGTGTGTGCTGACACAGCAGGGCTAGCAGGCCCCACAGGACCGCCGTCCTCATGATATCCTGCTGCTGCGACTACTGACACACAGCCTGCACTGCAGCACTTATATACAAGCCACACACACACACACACACACACACACACACACACACACACACACACACACACACACACACACACACACGCACACACACACACTGCACACACACATGCACCAGACAGTCAGTGTCAGTGGCTCATCATTTTTGAATATCGCCTCAAGTGCATTCTGACACCTCTGCAAGATAAGACAGCTGGTCAGATGTCCCTTTAAGTGTCGCTCAGTGGTAGGTGATGGTGTGTGTGTGTGTGTGTGTGTGTGTGTGTGTGTGTGTGTGTGTGTGTGTGTGTGTGTGTGTGTGTGTGTGTGTGTGTGTGTGTGTGTGTGTGTGTGTCTGGCTATCATCAGCGTGCAGTGGCATGACCTCAAGACCCATGATGGAGCTCTGAGCTCAGGCGTGGTGTGTATTGACGGGAATGCAGCATTCACCGTGCAAATACTTCACACTGTCTGCACTCTGAGAAATACCATAGTAGGTTAAAACGGATGCTCCTGGGTTACAGAGAGGTTAAATTAGGAGAGGAAGGAGAGGATGTGATCATCACTACAAGACATTTATAAACAATATTTATTATCATTTCTTTTGACCAGTTTGTATGTAGGGTTTAGAAGATTTTAGCAGTTTTTGAAAATAGCATATTAACATAGCCATCATTTATACTGGGGATGCTGGAAACCTCTTTAGGAACCACTTTTAGGATAATTTATAAGAAATGTTCTGAAAATATCGTGCACAAAGAATTGTACACTTTGAGAAAGCTTTATTCGAACAAGAGAACATGTACAATCTGGAGGACTGTTCTCCCTTTCTGGGTATGTTTCTGGTGACCCAAGTGGTGCAGTTTGGACTTGCGACACCTTCAATATTTGTAATAAGTGAATAGTAAACCACTGGCTCCACTTTGCAGCAGCATAGCATAGTTACTGCACTAGCTGTCAAAAAAAGTTTATGGATCAGTAGGAGCGGTGTGTGACAGCGAGGAAGAGTCAGGCTGAACATGCAGAGGTTCCCTTCATGCAACAACCGTCTGAGGCCTCATGGGGGGTGGTTGGTGGTCTTCTCAACCACTGCTTTTCTTCCAATCACTGTGCTAACCTCTCTGATGATGAGTCCATCTCTGTCACAGGCTAATGTGCTCCAGGGATAAAGGCAAAAAGACAACCAATTCAAACTCACATGTAAAAAAAAGTTCATTGGAGCTACCAACCGGGTGGAAAACTCATTCTTTATTGAGAACCTTTAACACAGTTATGTACATTAGATTGACAACAATCTTTATATCTCAATTGATTTTCCTCTATTGTTTTCCAATTACTTTAACTTACTATAATCAAATACTAATTGACGGGAAATTAAGCAATCAAGTTAAATCAAATTTGCTGGATAGATTTTCATTCTAATCAAAAATGATGAACAAATATTTCAAACTTAAGAATTCAAGAGAAAAAAAGACGAGCCATCAGACTGTATGTTTGATGGCAGGAGGGCAGCATGTTATACCACTGGTTCCAGGGTCTTGCTGAGGAACAGAGACTGAGGAGACACAGGACAGCGGTGGACTCCTGGGAGGACACATTCAGTTTTCCTCCTGGATTTAAAAAGGAATTCTGCAAGGTTAAAACCAAGTACAAAGCACTGCATTTAACATTACACTGCTGCTGATATGGAGATATGTACAACAGTGACCCCCCCTCTCGTCCTCTGATCTCTGGACCCTGATGGATCTACTGATCGATAGATACATGCAGACATTTTAATTGGTCATATTAGCTCCACGACAACCCAGTAAACCAGAGCTGCTGATCAAGACCCTGACATGCGGCCTAAAGTACCAGCAGACAAAGCAGAACTGAATCTGAGGATTTTAAGTCACATTACTATTTCTAGTATGGAGAGCAAACTCAGTCTGCATGTTGAGCAGCAACACAGAGCAAGAGGAGGCCCGGCCCGACTGCATGCAGCGGGGCTGAGACAGCAAAACTGTCAGGGACACACATTTTTTTATTTTATTATTTGTTGACAGAAACCTGGTCTGTCCTACAGCAACGCGTGTTGTTAAAACGCGTCAGTGGAGGTGACATTTACTCAATATGCTCAATAAGGGAGTGTTGGACAGCACAAAGGCTTTTTGTGAGGAGGTCTCCTAACATGGCAGAGTGAGCACGTCTAGGGAAAATCAAGTTCTTTGTGTGTGTGTGTGTGTGTCTGCTGTACATTATTATTCTTTAGCAACAGTAGGCTCAATGTGCAGTTGTAAACATTTATTAAAACATTGAACAGTACATGAAGATCATTATTATTTCCAATTTAAATAAATACACGTTAGCATCTAACAATATTTAATAAATATGAGTAAATAAATAGCTTTCAAATAAAAACATATTTTGGTAGAGACTTTGCAGTTCCAGGGTTGGGATGGTAAGACTTCCTCTTCACTTTGGATCTGCAAGAGAACAGATTCAACAGCTCTGTTAAGACTATTATATTTATTATTGGTAAAAATTAAGTACTCATATCTGACATGTGGTTGCTGTGACTTACTGTATTTGCCGACTGTATTGCAGCCCAGAGAGCTCATGGAGCCGATCCTGTCCATCCGCCGGCCGAAGCAGCCGGATGACTTCCTGGTCGAGTCGTTACGGACGCTCTTCAGGTTCTTTGCTGAGAGGAACTCCCTGATGGCTGCCTCATCCAGAGTGGGGGGGTGCTGCTGTCCATCTGCTGCCTCCTCTGTACTCATTCTCTCCATGTCCCTCTCTGCAGAGACTCTCTGCTCCACATCGGAAACAGACTCTTCTAGTCTGCTCAGGAGCACCTGCAATGTCCACAGGAACAGGTTATGTCTTGCAAGGTAGAAATAAACATTTACATGTTGGATTAAGAATACACATTCAAGGAACAATGATGTCAGCACCTTTGGGCATTGTAAGCTGATTTTAAGATCATTAGAAGATTTTGTGATATTTTTACAGGGTAATATTCACATGTTCAATTCTTAATTAAATGTTGACTCTCATCTATCATGACATTTTCAGTTATTTGCTTAGAGCACTTATTTAACTTCAGCAACTCATATCTGATCACATCAAAGTCCAGATATATCATTTATGGTCCAAAGGGTCCAAATAATGGTAGGATATGATGTTTATACATCAATACACCAGGTAAATGAAATGCAGTCTCTGTTGTCCTGCTGCTGCAGGATGCAACATCTCCACAAGGATCCATGTTCCCAGATCTCCTTCCAACCACCAAACCCAGGTTTCAGGATCAATCAGAGACTCACCTTGAAGAAGTCTATGTCAGCGTCAGAGAGGCCGGGGCTGATGGGAGATGTGCAGAACAGCTGCAGGTTTAAGATGAGGAGGAAGCCACAGAGGGGGATGGAAAACAGACTCATGTTTCCTGTGAGTTCCTGTTAGTCGTATCAATGGATGAATGAGCTTGTTTTCCTGGAAGCTGTTTGGATGCAGGGCCAGTCACAGCAGCTCTCACTTTTATAGGAGCTTGGCACACGGAGGTATGCCGAGAATTGGACTGGCATTCCTGACACCTGCCTCTGATAACAGGAGCCATCGGAAACTGCTCCTTTTAAAGCATCGTCTCTTAGATATGAGGCATTCTTATGACATAGCTGCTTCCATTAGCTTCTTTGTTTCAGGAACCCACTCCACCACCCCCCCCCCCCCCCCCCCCCCCCCACACGGGACAGTGTTGTCACTGAGATGCGGGAAGTAGTAAACCCACAGACAGTGTGACAGAGTTTCTAAATGGAGGGGTGTACGTGATTGTGGCAGGGTAGCCTGCTGGTTAAAGAGATTGTTCTTCACTGGGAGGACCAGAGCCTCTCTGAACACTCCTGGAGAAATTGTCCTACCAGCTATATGGTTCCCAACCAGGAGTAAGGGGACCCCTAGGGGTACTTGGGGGGTTTGCAGGGGGTACGTAGAATGATTAGGGATTGCAATATATTGCCACACAAAAACACTTTTTAAAATCAATGTTCATAAACTGGTGTCCCATCCCCAGAACCATCAAAGAATATGAGGGACAAGTGAGCTGCAGTGTCTCATTAAAAGCTCTGAACAGATGTGGAAACTACTGGAAGTGAGTCTAGATATTATTGTTTTCACTCACAATAAGTGTGTATGTCAGGTTTAAATGCATGTGTGTTAAGGCTGAGTGATACCAGGGATCTTCCTCTCAGCAGCAATACGATTACAGAGGGGTCAACACCAAGAAATGCAGGCGAATCATCACAGATGAGTGGGGGGGTTCTTATAGAATGGTGACCAGGTAAAGGGGGACAAAAAAGGTCAAGAATCACTGGTCTATGGCATACAGTGACCCTGTAGCAGGAAGCCTGGACAATGTGAAACCTCAACTCACATAAATATTGCAGTGTCTCTTTGCTGTGATAAGAAATACTACCCCGGCTTGTGGGACGTTCCCAACTTCCCACACACCGCTCCTTTCTTTTCTTTTTAATTTGCCTTTAAGAATTTATCTGAGAACAAGGTCTTCATAACAAAATACAAAACGGACCTTAAATAACCTTATAACAATCCACATCAGGAAAAGGGAAGAAAGACAAAGGAAAAAACCCAAATTGATTACATAAGGTATAGCTTTCACATTATGGATACAACATTATTAGTACCTTACCATGTGGTCATTATAAATGTTTTGTGTTGTATAATTTACCAATTGTCCCATCTTTCATCAAAGATATGAACGTGGTTCTCCCATTGAGAGTTATCATCCTTTAACCAATTCCTTGTATTTTGATTAATCATTTCTATTCTTATTACGAGAAATAAAAGACATCTGCGGGAGCAGCCACCTCCATTTGGACATCTTTTCCTCAATCTTCTCTGTGACGTTCTCCCAGTTCTTCTGGGCTATATTTGTGTTCCCTACAAACACACCCAGGTACTTTATTCCATCTCTTTTCCATGTCATGCTCTGGGGAAGAACCGGGAGACCGCCACGCCACTCACCGACAGCGAGGGCCTCACTCTTCTTCCAATTAACCCTCGCTGCTGATGCTGAACTAAAATCTGTCACAATATTGATTAAAGTGTTTGCATCCCTCTGGTCACTAATAAAAACAACGATATCGCCCGCAAATGCAGATAAAATTATGTTTTCTGGCTAGAGCCATCTTTTTCTCTTTGAGGATGTCAATATATCCTCGATCTCCTGTGGACTCGCTTATTGCTTCTAGTTCCACTATATCACTCTCCAGGTCTTTCATAGATCTGATGTTGTCCTGTGTGACATTGAGGGTGTGCTGTTGACAGATCATTCTTATCTCAGTCTTACCATGGTCCCACCACTGCCTAAGACTGCTAAACTCTCCCTTCCTCTGTCTAAAAACACTCCAGAAATAAATAAGGGCCTCTTTAAAATGTTTATCAAATGCTAAAACCGAATTAAAATGCCAATAAGCACTTCTCTGTAAAACATTTCTAATAAAAACATCACATAGAAGCAAAGAGTGATCTGTAAAACCAGCAGGAAGTATACTGCACATTTTAAAAGTATTACAATGATGCTTAAAGCAATAAATGCGATCTAGTCTGGCTGATGAAATCCTATTCTCTCGGATGTGGGACCAGGTGTACTGCCTATCGTCTGTGTGCATCCTTCTCCATACATCCACCAGGCCGTGGGAGTGGACCAGCTGCCTCAGAGCATGCTGGGATGCTGGATGCGGCTCTGCATGGTTGCGATCTAAAGATGCATTTTCCGTACAAATAAAATCCCCACCCAAGAATAAAAAATCCTCCGTGGCACAGCCGTTTAAAACATCATTAACTTTTGTAAAAACAGCTTCCTCTCTGCACCGTTTGTTGGAGCATACACATTCATAAAAACAGCCGTAAAAAGGTCAAACCGTGCTTTTATTAAAAGCAACCTCCCCTTGATAAACTGCTCGACCTCCAGTGAGACAGGATTAAAAGACTTGGAGAGAAGGAAGCCCACCCCTCCACTGAGAGAGGTGTTGTGGCTTAAAATGACTTCCCCCTCCCACTCTTTTTTCCAGTCATTCTCGTTAAAAACGTTGCTGTGCGTCTCCTGTAAAAAAAGCACGTCGACATGTTTTATTCTTGCTGTTTGATAAATTAGAGCCCTCTTTCTTAGCTCTCTGGCTCCATTAACATTCAGGCTTCCCACTCTAAAAGTGTCCATTGTGAATGAGGTAGTGCATACAATAATAAAAACAAATAAGTTAATTAAAACACACATAAGGGGTTTTAACCTCATTGCTGCTTATTTGTTTCCTTACTCTATACACACGTTTTCTTAATCTCCAAACTTGTTGTTCTGTGAAGACAGACTCCTCCTTTTGGCTAAGATGGAATTTGGCAGAGGAACAAAAAATGACCAAATCAGGGAAATACTCCTCTACAACTACCCCATGCTGGTTCTTTGTCTGGAGTAGATTGTTTTTAATCATTTCCACTGTGTACATTTTTTCCTTTTGACTGTCACTGAAACCTATCACGTCACTGCCGTCCGACACACACTCATCCCCACTCTCATCTCATCACCTTGGGCTCAACAGCGCCCTCTGTGACTGGATCCTGAGCTTCCTGACGGGCAGATCCAAGGCAGTGCGGATGGGGAACATCACATCCTCCACCTTGACCCTCAACACCGGAGCCCCTCAGGGTTGTGTGCTCAGCCCTCTCCTCTACTCCCTGTTCACACACGACTGCGTGGCCACACACAGCTCCAACACCATCATCAAGTTTGCTGACGACACGACCGTCATCGGCCTGATCACAGACGGCGAAGAGACGGCGTACAGAGAGGAGGTCAGAGCCCTGACATCTTCGTGCCAGGACAACAACCTCCATCTCAACGTCAGCAAAACAAAGGAGCTGATTGTGGACTACAGGAAGAGGCAGAGAGAGGCACACACACCCATCACCATCGACGGGACTCCTGTGGAGAGAGTCAGCAGCTTCAGGTTCTTCGGGGTAAACATCAGTGAGGACCTGACATGGACACATCACACCAGGGTCATATCCAAGACGGCTCGACAGCGGCTCTTCTTCAACATGGACTCCAGGATACTCTGCAACTTCTACAGGTGCACCATCAAGAGTATCCTGACTGGCTGCATCACTGCCTGGTATGGCAGTTGCACCACCTTCAACCGTAAGACTCTACAGAGGGTGGTGAAAACTGCTCAACACATCACCAGGACGGAGCTGCCATCCATGGAGGACCTCTACACCAGGCGGTGTAGGAAGAAGGCCGGTAGGATATTAAAGGACACCCATCACCCCAGCAACAATCTGTTCTGTCTGCTGCCGTCTGGCAGACGGTACCACAGCATCCGGACCAAGACCACCAGACTCAGAGACAGTTTTATACCACAGGCTATAAGACTGCTGAACTCCTGAGCTCTGTGAATGTCTACTCACATCTGTTTATAGTACACACATATATATATATTATGCACATCTGCCATAAATATCTGTTTATATGTAATATATGCATCTGTCTATACCTCATCATACAACAGTGAACAGTATTTAAATTACTGTACAGTGTATTTAAATAATTTCTATTTGTTCTACATATGTATATATTTTACATCTTTACATCCTTAGTGTTGTTATTGTATATATTTTCTTGTCTAATTTTTTGCACTATTTTATTTATCTTATTTGCACCATGTATGCTCAATACTTTGCTGCTTTTTGTAACAGTAGGTACATTTTTTCTTTTGATTCTGCGTTTATTAGCAGTCTTTTTTTGCTACTATTGCTGTTGCCGCCTCTTCATCCTCCATCTCAGCAATCTCCACCTGCTCACCCCATGTTTTCCTCTCCTCTCCTGTATTCACCATATGCATTTCGTTTTCCATATTTTCCTCGTGTTGAGCAGATTTCACCTGTCTCTACAATCAGATCGATTATCTCAGATTTTTTTTGTGTTTTGTTCACCACTTTTCTCTCCCAACCTGATTTTCTTCACCTCTACACAAAACCACCTCCTCCTTTTCGTGAACATCTTTACCATCACCCACACCCTGTGCAACATCAGGCATGGACTGGCCATCGGGCGTACCGGGCAATGCCCGGTGGGCCGACGAACATTTTTGGGCCAGGGCTGTCATAATTTAATAATGAAGGGGAAAAAAATCCACCGCGACGGTATTTGAGACACGAAACGGCCCATTGGTTGATTTTCTTGACGGACATTGGGGTTGGCCAATGACATCTCTCAGCCCTCCCGCTGTCTGACAGCAGAGAGAAGTGAGTTTCAGTCTGTGAAATTGTGAAAATGGATAGTAGGCCTAATAAACCACCACAAAAGCGCAAGGGGGGCGCACAGAAGCTGTGAGACAAAAGGCTAAAAATCCTACAAGTGGACGCAGGAAAATGTGTCAAAATCACAGAAATGTTCACCCCAAGGTCGACTGTTACAGCGGATGCAGGGCCGTCGACATCGAGTGCACAGGCTGAACGAGTGGAACACAGCTTTGATGTGCAATTTAGTAACACAGAGGAAGGCGAAGTACAGGTGGATTCGGAGGAGGTGGAGAGAGACGTTACGGAGGAGGAGGAGGAGGAGGAGGAGGAGGAGGAGGAGGAGGAGGAGAGAGACGTTGCCCAGCAGGGACAAATTGAGGAAGAGGTCAGAATAGCTACGGTAAATGTTAGCAGAATGAAGAGGGACGGTTCATGCAGGGAGGGCTGTTGTGTGTGTGTGTGAGGGCTGGGTGACCACCTGCTATATATTTTGGGATGTGTGTGTATCTTCACCTAATAGTATCTGGGGAGATTGTAGGCTAAACGCATGTAAATGCTCAACATAGGAAATAATTACAGGACTCATTTTATTAAGTCAGACTTAAAACATGCATAATAATAGTAGCCTATAGAGTTTTGTGCACAATCGTTGCTGGTTTGGAGGTGGTCACCCTAGTGTGTGTGTGTGTGTGTGTGTGTGTGTGTGTGTGTGTGTGTGTGTGTGTGTGTGTGTGAATAGCCTTTGTTTTCAAATAATGCTATAGACTCGGTGTCCAACTTAGAGTGTTATTTTTGTAAGTTATAGTTTGCAGGTGTTATAGCTTACAGTTATTATCATGTAATATTAGTGAAACATTGCTTTCCTGAAATGGATGATAAATCATTGGTAACCAGAGAAATAACACTAGTGAAATTAACATTCCTGCCTCTCTCTCTTTCTCTGTGTTTAGTCAAGCCAGACTGTTGAAATAGGAGTGGAGGAGTCACAGGGAGATCAGGCAGATGTAGACTATTTTAGCCGCCCTCATTCCACAAAGAGGCAGGAATTCTTTAAGTTTCACCCACAACAGGATGCCACAAATCCTGTCGTCCAGAGACTCTTCACTAGAACGGACGACATGGCATGGAAATGGCTGACTTATTGTGGTCAACGTCATGCTTTATTTTGTTTTCTTTGCCTTGCTTTTAGCAAACCCAATGATCCAAGTACTTTCATTAGAGGAATGACAGACTGGAGGCATGTGCACCAAAGAATAGAGGAGCATGAGAGAGGCATGACACACGGAAAATGTGCTGAGGCATACTTTTTAAACTGCTCCAGAGCAAGCATTGGTCACCTCCTTGAGGGAAGACAGTTGACAGGACACCGTGAGCAGGTTAAGAAGAGACGGCAGGTGTTGGAACGTGTAGTGGAGGTTGTGAAAGTGATAGGGAAGAGAGGCTTAAGCTACAGACAGGAGCACAATGAAGCTGCATACACCTTGGACATCGACAGTCTCGACCATGGCAATTTCCTAGAACTAATTATATTGTTGGGGAAATATGATGTTTGCTTAAAAGAGCACCTCAGCAGTGTAATTGAAAGAAGCAAGCAGATCCATGCTTCGGGCACACAAGGCAGAGGCTCTCTGATCACCCTCCTGTCCAAAACAACTGTGAATGCAGTAATCGATGCTATCAAACATTGAATTCAAGAGAGAATCTCTGCAGACATTAAGAAAGCAGGGATGTTTTCTGTGCAGCTAGACACAACTCAAGATATTACAGGGAAAGAGCAGTGTTCTGTGATTTTGAGGTTTGTCACGGATGCAGTCCATGAAAAGCTGGTTGCAGTCGTACAATGCAGCACAACTACAGGACAGTCATTTGTGACTCTGTTAACTGAAGTCCTTGAACGTCTGAAATTAGACATAGGCCTGTGCATCGGCAACTCCACAGATGGAGCCTCTAATATGCAGGGGCGATACAGAGGTTTCTCTGCATTAATGGCATCCAAATACCCCACCCATCAGCATGTGTGGTGCTATGCACATGTCCTGAACCTCGTGTTGTCCGATACCACCCATAGTGTTATTGAAAGTGGATCACTATTTGACCTGCTGAACAACATTGCTGTATTTATCAAGGAATCATATACAAGGGTGAGTGTGTGGGAGACCGAGAGCCAGGACAAGAGGCACAAACGCATTTCAACAATTGGAGAGACGAGATTGTGGGCTAAACATCATGCCCTGAGGAAAGTTTTCGGAAACTATGGCAGACCTGGTGGCCTCTTTGTTGAAGTGGTGTCCACACTCTCTGCCATAATGAAGCTGGATACACTTGCATCAAATGCACAAACCAAAGCCAGAGGATACCGAGATGGCTTACTCCGATATGAAACTGTCCTAACAGCTCAGTTATTCCTCCGGATATTTGAGTTCACCTCACCACTATCAAAATACCTACAGACCAGAGGAATGGACATCCTCTCAGCACATAGGATGGTCACCACAACACAAGATTCACTGAAAAAGATAGCAAGAGATTTCCCGGCAGTCAAAGATGCAGCTGACTGTTTTGTCCATTGGGCAAATGAAAAGCTAGAGGAGCACGATGAACTAGATTTGGAAGTGGAGGCTGCACTGCCTCAAAAAAGGGTGAGGAGGAAGAAAGTCTCACCAGGAGAGATGGCCCAGGATGAAAGCCTGAGTGATTCAGAAAAGGCCTATGAGGTCAATGTTCACCACCAGATTCTTGATACAGCTGTTGAGGCCATGCACCAAAGATTCCTCACCCATGGCACCCTGTATGCAGATTTATCCCTCCTACATCCCAAAAACTTCCCACTTATCCAGACCAGTGGCAGTGCGCTCCCTGAATCTGCACTTGAAGAACTCAGCAAGTGCCTAGTTGTGTATGACAGCAGGGCAACTGTTACCAATCTACAAATTGAACTGAGAAACTTGGCACAGCAATGGGACAGGCTGGTACAATCGCCCTTGGATGACTACACAACTAGAGCAGTTGAAGAGGAATCAGATGATCAAGAAGAGATGGACATAATAAGCAAAACCTGTGTCTCTTGCAAAGAGTGCCCCCTGTGCTGCTACAAAATCCTTCTCAGATTTAATATGCTGACTCACGCATACCCCCTACTTGGGTTGGCATACAAGTTTTTGCTGACCCTGTCAATAACTCAGGTGTCCTGTGAGCGGTCATTTTCAACCCTCCGCTACATCAAAAACAGACTGAGGAGTTGCCTGTCTGCCAGCAATCTGGAAGCCTTTATGTTGATGGCCATTGAGAAGGATGTCCTTGTGTCCCTTGATACTGACACAGTGATTGACAGAGTTGCGGAGAAGAGCGAATTAATGAAGAAAGTGCTTTTTTAAGGTGAGATTCATGATAAATAAATACATTTGTGTTAAATGAGTGGTTTAAGTACACGTTTTGACAGAAAGTAATGTGATTATTGCTTTGCTCTCTCCTCTCCTCTCAGGATTATTGGAGGGCCATTCAACATTTTCTCAACCAGCTGCCCTGTCTATACTGAAAAGACATTTCTAGCAGTGTTTCTTTGACAACCACTTTCACTTCAAGATGGGAATTGTGGCACTGTAGCCATCTCTCCCAAGATGAAAGTCTCTGTAAGTAAAAGAGCGTATACATTTTTTTAACATGTTAAACTCTTAACAGCTCTGCCATGTAGGCTACTGCGCTTTATTTGTACTTTTTGAAACACAATGTGCACATATATCCTCTGGTATGTCGTGTGCCTCAGCATATCGTATAAATAATCATTGTGGGCCGCCATGGCCAAAAATGCCAGGGCCATTTTTTGGTCCCAGTCCAGCCCTGTGCAACATCACAGCATACCCCGACAGCCGGCTGCTCAGGAGCAGTGGCGCTGTCAGCAGCAGCGGCGACTTCCGGAGGGGAGCCCCCAACCGCCACAGCGGCCGCGTTAATGGCCACTGCCGCTGGAGACACCCCTCCCTCAGCAGCAGCCGCCTGCTGCTCCATTACAACCGGCACAGCCGCAGACGGCCACGGCACATCCGCAGACGGCCAGAAGTGCCATCCGGACCAGGCGGAATCGAGTCCCCACGCCCCGGACAGGCACTCACGGTGTGCCCCTCTTCCCTGCAACCAAATCACTTCATAACCGATGAGGTTGCAAAAATCACGTAGTCATAATCATATACTTTAACGTGAAAGCGGAGGTTGAGCTCTGCGTTCCGGAACTCATCAGTTATGAAGGGAGGGACGTTCAGGAAGATCACGACTGCACTGCTCATCCCCGCCAGGGACTTAATGCTGCTGTGTCCGACCTTCTCTCCCACAGCCAGACCGATGTCCTCCACAGTGCATGGGAAGCCGGCTGATATTTTAATGCCGTGCTTCCGCCTGAGTTTGGCAAAGTCTTTAGCGGGAGAAGCAAGCAAAACACCCCAAAACCACCACCAAAAGACACAAAAAGTAAAGCAAATTAAACTACCACCGATAAACGATATTAAATTAACACCCATAACAAAAATAAACGGAAAATATAACGCAAACAGTGTTGTTCTTTTCTTCCGCTCACACTCCGAAATCTCCCAGCATGCACCAGAAGAAGAAGAAGGGAGGCCCTTTATTGAACTTCAGTTTTCCTCTGTTTTTTGTACACCCAGGCAGGGTGCGATTTGTAGGGGGGGATGGTGAGGATTTCCCCCCCTCTGGTTTTCCTATCCCTACCTCTGCTAAATTATTTTTATCTCCGGTGGGGACAAGGATTTCCCCCCCTTGATAGCGATGAATGCAACTTAACTGCTAGCCTACTTAAACTCTTGAAATCTAACGATCTTCAGTGTCTTTACATCAGAGTAGGCTATTCAGCAGCCTTCTGGCAGACGGTGCATATTTCTGAACGTCATCGAACACAAAAACATTGTAACATTTTTGTGCGGGAACTTCGCAGGAAAAACAGCGCTGAACCAAACATGAAACGCGTTCAGAGCAGCATATCATCTTACTTTACAGGACCCATTTGCAGAATTGTGGATAGAAGAGGGCCGAAATGCTGCAGACAATGCCCCGATAGGAAAAACGAAAAAGCCACCACAAATTTGTCACCAGAGCCGACTGTTTACTTTGTCTAGTTTTCCAGACCTGTCCCTGAGTGTTGACAGCACGTTGTGCTATTTAGTGAATTATTTTGAGTGTTTGATTTAAGTTAATTGGAGGGTCTTTTCATGGAGAGCATTGATGCTGTTCTATGGTGCTTTCTGCCTGTTAGTGCGTACGCATGTTTTTGTGACGTTGAATAGAAACATGTATGGGTTATTAAAAGTGTTGCCATGTTGTGATGGGGACTAATCCACGGACCCGAAAAAAGGGCCTGTCTACTTTTTGCGTTTTTTTCTCCCTAGTTATGCAAGTTAAAAGTCCAATGTTCTTGTCTATGAATAAATAAAAAAAAACATCCCCCCCTCTGTTTTTTTGTCAAATCGCACCCTGCACCCAGGTGTTACACTTTTAAGAATGACGCTGTGGCCGATCCTTTGTGTAGCACATTGAATTGTATTCCTGTAGGAACAGTAACAGAAACACATGAATATCAGTCCTCAGCGTCTGGGTTGCTCTGCATTACTTATACCGTCTGACGTATCACTCTATGTTCACCAAAAACAGTCATAAACTTTAATACTGAAATCAGGTTTTGCATATAAACTCTTATTTTGAAACGTAACAGAGAAAACCCATGTTAAATATATCTTCCGAAATGCATGCTGGCTTTGCTAAAGTTAGCATTTGTGTCATTAGCCTTCGCTTATTCACACACAAATAAAGCTTTTTAAACCCTTTCACATCATTCATTAGCAAAAGCTAGCCTCAAACTATCATCCCTGTTTGTGGTTTTGTTGTTGCACATTTCTCACTTTAGAAGACAGTTCAATAGCTCGTTTTCAATATCATTAGCGTCGCCCGTCATATTGAACTACTACTCTTTACTATTCGCCTTATTCACCTGGCGGCCATTTTGAAACTCGAACGAGGCTGAGGGGTACACAAACCCGGAAGTTTGACTCCGACGCATACGATCTATGGAAGATTCAGCAGCACCAGCAATGGAAACTCCAGTGTGGACCACCAACCTTTCTTGTTTGCCAGAATTAACAATTCAAAATGTGGAGCAGTGGGCCATTACCGACTGCAACATCCCCCGGGCGGTGTTAATTAAAGGATACAGTAACTGGATCGAAGGTTTTATCCACGACATTGAAGGTAAGAATGGACGCTAATTTACCTCAGTTTCTGCTAGCGTGTAGCAGCTAGGGGTAGTAAGCTTAGCTGTGATATGGAGTTGTTGACTGTACTATGTTTGATTTTATTTAAAACTTAACATGTATTTAATCGACAGTTAATAGGAGCCCAACACACATATTTGTGAGGGCTAGGTCTTTTCCCTCGGTGCGGAAAAATGAGTCACCGTACAACATACAGGTATCATAGTGCTAAGTGGGCAAACTGCTCAGTTCGCAGAGCAGTGCCACAGTTTAAACCAGCTTGCTAAATGTTCATTATGAGTTTTATCAACGATGTACCTTTCCCTGTCTGACTGAAAATAACATGTTGATTTTATCTCATTAACATGTTATCTCTAGTTGATGTAATATCACATAAGCCTCATTGATATCTTCTCAAATACAGTATTATCTTGTTTCAAATTAGCAAAGCCAGACAGCGCTAGGTGCATGTTGCTATTGCTTGTTGACAATGATAGTATAATGACAGTATAACTATCAGGTAAGTGATAAGGTAAGCTAAGTATTAACATTCATAAGATAAGAGTTGCTCAGTTCTTGGAGCAGTGTATCCAGGGTTGAGGAAGGTTCACTGCACACTCAGTGTATGTGTGTGTGTGTGGAGCAGTCGGTACTGGCCCACTGCTCCACATTTTGAATTGTTAATTCTGGCAAACAAGAAAGGTTGGTGGTCCACACTGGAGTTTCCATTGCTGGTGCTGCTGAATCTTCCATAGATCGTATGCGTCGGAGTCAAACTTCCGGGTTTGTGTGCCCCTCAGCCTCGTTCGAGTTTCAAAATGGCCGCCAGGTGAATAAGGCGAATAGGCTCACTCGTCTCCATTCAAAGTCACGTTCACAATTACTACATGTCACAATCACAGTCTAACGTTTTTACACGTTATAATATATTCATATTTCATTCCGGTTACGATTTCTGAGCATCTTACCTGTAGGAACAGTAACAGAAACACATGGATATCAGTCCTCAGCATCTGTGTTGCTCTGCATTACCAGAGAACTTTTAATATTGACGAGAACGTTGACTCTCAAAACCGTTCCGGTATGGTACTGCACCTGGGGGGCGCTGGTGGGCCAGTGCAGAATGAATGTGGTCCTATGGAGCCCCACCCATAGATTCCTACATTTCTTTGGATATAATTTTTTTTTAAATCACTGCTATAGTTTTTTAAACATGGAATGGATAATCCTCACAAACGACACATAGCTAGTATTTTATATTCGCTTGATTTTGACTAAAATTAGGTTTTTGTAAATCGGATGACGTCATGCGTGATAAATTGCTTTACGGCACCTTGTGTCTCTCCTTCCCTTTCCTTTCCCTCGCAGCAACAGCTGCATACGATCGCAGCTGATTTGGCTCCGTGGGACTGATTTGAACTCGGCTCTACATGTTTTGAAAAGGTGTGACATTATTTGATACTCATAATTTACAAATCTTAACAAACAATTAAGTGTTAATGAAGACTTTCTGATGTGAATATGTCGTTTTTGAAAAAATACGTTATTTGGTTGCTTCAGTTGGCTATATTAGCACTGTGAGTACTATTACCAGAGGGAACTTTGCTAACGTTAGATATGGTCAGCAGAAAAAAAAAAGCTTTGACAATAAAAGTGTGTGGTTAACTGGTGAAAGTATGATGCTGACGAGTTAATACAAGCGTGTATGAAAACAGTTTGTCGATTATATAATGTTAACATATTGTTTTAGTCATCCATCCAAAGTTGTAAGTGAGATCAGAAATGGGAGCTAGGCTAAAGCTAAACGATATTTGACGAGATGCATAGATCTTCGTGCTCCCGGCGCCATGTGACCTTATCATTTTATCTCTGTCACATTCACATATCATTCATGTACATGCTCATAGTTCTGTGTAACTTACACCAGTCATAGACATGACGAGCTACTGTTATCAAAGCAGTTAAAACAAAAAAACCTTCAAGAGAAAAGACACAGAAAGGTTGATATGGTTTGTTGCAGACTAGTCAAAAACAAGCCTGCATTCATTTATTTATACTGTATTAATTAACTTGTAAATGTAGATACTTTTTTTTCTGCCACCTTTTTCTCGTTGATGGCAGAGAGGCCCCTGTTTCTTATCCGGATCTCTGCCCCCAGCCTACACATTGTAAATTTTTTAATCGAGATTTCCTCGATTAAAAGGGCATGTTCCGGGTGGTCTCTGTGGAACTCTTTGAAGGCCTCTGTTCCCTCCAGTGTCTTCTCAAGGTTCTGTCGTACCCCACTCTTTGGCCAGAAGGTATTGATGTTTCTTCCAAATGCCTCCTCCAGATCCCTCACCGCATTAAAGAACCTGGTTGAAGGCCTCATCAAATTCGCGTTGGGAGTGAAGCGTTTGGCTTCCAGAAATGGGTGCTCCTGTGGAGACGCGTAACTGTGATCATGCAGTGTGGAGCCCAGCAGCAGCACTTCACAGTGATGACAGACCTGGATGGCTTGATCCTTCTGCAGCATCCTGACCAACCAGCCGGCAACATAAAATAGCCCCTCTTCGAGGATACAGTCACCAATGGTCTATGGAGGTAAGCGGGAAAAATCTTAGTTTACATGTAAGAGCATATATAGGATGTATTGCATATTGTAGCTTGTCAATTTGCATTTATATTTTAATAATATATCAGTGTATTGATAATGTAGTTAGTTAGGATTTTATGCAAGTGAAATGCAGTGACTGTGTGTTGGTTGTATAATCAGATGACCTGGTCCTCCACAATATCCTGCGCCACCATTTCCTCAGTGGTCCCCTCTGTAGGCAGTGTTTTGGGCTGGAGAGTGAGGGTGGCTGGATTGTGGTCCCCGGGGGATGGAGTGGTGGGCTGAGGTAACATTTCACTCTATGGAGGTAAGTGGAAGTAATGTTAATTCACACGCAAGACATGCAAGGGCATATTTAGGTTGTATTGCACATTGTAGCCTGTGCATTTATATTTTAGTTATATATCAGTGTAGTTTGTATCATTATATTTGTATTTTACTTTGTATTATTCCTGACCCATAGTTATTGTTATCATAATAACAATGTTGTCTACAATGACCTGCACCTCCATATCCTCATTGGTCCTGGAAGGTGGAGCGGCGAGTTGAAGGTTGGCCAGAAGAGGAAATCCGGCATCTTCCTCACAGTTGGAGGTGTTCGACAGTGATGTCATGATATGCGACACACTCAGCCCCCTTAATGCTGCCGTGAATTCCATGGCGCTTGGATTGTATTTGTGCCCTCCTTTGCCACGGATCAGAGAGAAAAGGTTCTACTCACAACAGAAGGAGAAGGTTGTTAGTGATTTTAATTGCTTAATGCTGCTCTCTGGTCTTAATTATGTTGTATGTTTAAGTTCAGGTATCCACTGGATTACCTGAATGCAGTCCTGGTTGAGCTTGGAGGTGCACAAATATTTCAGGCCAGCAGCTGTGGTACATTGCTTTGCAATGTACAGAATGCTCCTGATGGTGGTGATCAAGCCATTCTGGCAAGGAGGTTTGCGCTTGGACCTTTAGTGGTGAGTGAAAGGGGGATCAGTTTAATTGTTGGGGATCAGTTTAATATTTGGGGAGAATTAATAGTTCATATACTTCAATAGTTCATATAGTTAAAAGGATGTCTGTGCCATGTTTGTTTATTTGTTTACTTTTTCACTAGATTTTTTGAAGATCTACCTGAACTGCCATCCTGCTATCCAACCCATGGAGCTGGCCAGGAAGGTCTCCTTCTCCTGATTTCCAGCACCAAGGGGCCTCCTCCACGGGTTAGAGTCCCTAACAGATCTTGTTTATAAAGACATGGCATCAGTGAGACAGGCGAATAAATGGTTACAAAGGTATGAACGTGATTTATGGTTATTTTGTGCTAACAGAGATGTGTCTGGAGCTATTTGAAGCTTTTTCACAAAAACAGAGTGGACAAGCTCATCAGGAAGGCCAGCTGGTGGCAGGGGCCAGAACACTGAACAGTCTAGGCTCTATACTGGCCAGCCCTGCTCACCCACTCCACCCCCTGAAGGTGGTAAACAGCAGTTATCTTTTCACGCTCTACCTTGAATTTAGGACGTCAAAAAGTCTGTTGACTTTGTCAATGAAGTCCGCGGTGCCCTTGGCCTCAGGTGGGAGTCTGTTGAGTGTGACCATTGCAGAGATTCCTGGGAGAGAAGATGCTACTATGGTAAGTTTTGTGAGTGAAATGGAAAAGTGAGTGGAATGTGTCTGAAAGTGAAGATGTGTCTGAACCATACCAGCAGAGACTGAATGGCTGAATATCTGAGTGGCCAAGCTCACTCTCATCTTTGAAAAAGCTGGGAGATGGATGTGCTTGTGTGTGAGCTTGGGAGCCATTCGGATCGTGTGCTGCCGATCGATCTCATAGAAATTGGCGATGTGGCGCCAAAGAACATTTATTCCCTCCGTCTGAAAAAGGTAAGTACATTTTATTTATGTATCCACTCACTCACATTTTAAGCCACATTTCAAATGTTGCTTGCTTTAAGTAAAGTTCTTACCTTCAGGCCATGCTTGTGGAAATTATTCCTGATGGACTTAATGAGATGAGGGACATCAAAGATGATGGGAATTTTCAGCCCTTCTGCCTCCACACAGTGGGAGTCATCCCCCCCCCCCCTGAGGGTCTAGAGTGGCCCCAAGCAGGTGTAAGGCCCGGACATTGGTGGTGGCTTGGTCACACACAATTGCCTGAACCTAACATGTAGAAAAGTATCAATGCATGGTAAGGATAAAGGTGAAAGCTGTATGTTATGCAAAAGAGATGGTTCTGAGTTGTGTGTTCATTGTACTGTACGTACTGTCAGGCCTATAGCCTGCAGGTGGTGAATGGCTCCCCTGATGGTGTCTGCAATCTCCTCCGACAGCATGGAGCTGGAGGAAAAGAAGTATCCAATTGGCTGGAAGACATTGGGAAAGTGCTTGTTAGGTATGTTTCTCACATAATGAATGATTCCATTCTCAGTAATGGAATAGAATATAAATTGTTGTAGCTTACCTGCTTCCACTTCCCCAGGATTCCCCTGGTCATCAGGACCATTGCCTGCTTGGCGGCATTTCCATTAGCGGACACCCCATAAATAGTGTCCGTTTTTCTGTTGTAATCGAACTGCCTTTTTATGGCCATTTCGTCAAAAATTAGTGTGCATAGCCTCTCGGCAGATGTCATAGAAGAGACCTTCAGTTTCATCTGGGCGAGAATCCCATGGAGGTAACCTGGCTGTTGGGGATGTAATCAGAGTTGGAGATCAATGTGTAAGTTCTTCATTTACTTTGAAAAAAGCCAAAATCTAAATTGGATACCGATCAGAGGAGAGGAAGATGAATTGAACTGAAAATCTATCCATCCATCTCCCACAGAACATCACTAGTTTCTCACACTGTTCTGATTTGATATAGGTCTATAATAAGGTGTATTATTGTTGTAGCCTAGAAATCTAGATGCATCCTTGCAATATTTATATAATATATAGATTATCTACAGTACAGGGTTTAGATCTAGTCAGTGTGCAAGTGCGCCA
Source organism: Eleginops maclovinus (assembly GCF_036324505.1). Taxonomy (NCBI): domain Eukaryota; kingdom Metazoa; phylum Chordata; class Actinopteri; order Perciformes; family Eleginopidae; genus Eleginops; species Eleginops maclovinus. The sequence goes on along the minus strand of NC_086349.1, from coordinate 433,462 downwards.
TATCAGACAAAACCTTGTATTCTTGAAATCTTCATTGGGATTGTTTGTTTTATACATTTTTCTAAATTTGGTCTCTACAATGATAATGTCTCACATGACTTATTGCAAAATGTTTATTGAAATAACATCTTTCTTACAGAGAAGTATCCGACTCGTGCCGTAACGAATCTGTGAAGAGTTGTAGGTGAGGGCAGTGCAAAAATACTGCGCAAATATCTGTAATTGTTAGGGCTGCTGTGTAGAATTTGCAGCCCCATTTCCTTCAGAGTCCTTCCAAATCTCCTCCCTCTACCCTTTTTCCCTGCCTCTGACAGCTGGGCCCGGATGAAATCACGGCACTTTTCTGAGCAGTTGGGCAGGATCTCTTTAAGGCTACATGGGGAGAAAATGTTAAGTCCAAAAAACAAGTGTGTACAGCTACATTATACTATTTCCAAAAGTCAAAACCTTTATGCTGTTGTAGACCTTTGGTAATACATTTTGTGTATATGACATATACAGGAAAAAGTAATAGAAATTCAGATCAGGAAAAGGAATGGAAAAGTTAGGGCATTTTTAAGTTTGACTTCAAGTGGGTACTCTGTAATTGTACACCTTATTCTGTGACTGTGTTTTACTTACACTAATGAAACCTCATCTTATTAACTTAGGGCAGAATTTTCCGATGTGCTTACCTGCACACCTTTTAGGTCAAGTTAGTCTGTGACTAAAATGTCATAAGGCCAGTTGTGTATTCTTGCAACAGACTTAGGACTTTTGCAAAATGCGTGCAGGCTGAAAAGCACACAGCTATGCACTTTTGAACTTTTGCAAATGGAAGAATTCTGCCCTTATTGTTTTGTTGGCCTTACTTTGACTGTTTAGCCTATCGTCCCTTCGACTTTTTACGCTTTGCCTTTGCCTTTTGACCTGCACCCTTTCTTTTAAGCAGCGCCACCTCAGCCTCCAGTTCTTTAATTCTCTATAAAAGACACAAAGGCATAACTTCATAACTGAATAGTGAAATGCTACGTCATTGAACAATTCAACCTCATTTTTCTTGTTTTTCTTCCAGAATCTGCTCACTGAGATGGTTACCTGTCTTAACTGCTCCTCCTCTGGTCCTTTCTCTCTCTTTTCATCTGTCCCTTTTTGTGTATTTGCCCTTTCCTCTGTTCTTTCTCCTTCAGTGCCTTCTTCTGTCCCTTGTACTTCAAGAGCTCCTTCAAGAGCTACAATTTCCCTTTCCTGCACCTTATTCTTTTCATCTTTTGAAAGTTTATAAATGTTAATATTAGTCAGTCTGTCATGATAATTTATGAACTCTGTTAACTCATCGTTTATTGTCATCTTACCTCTGTTGATTCTCTGCCTTTTCAGAGGAGGAGAGGCAAGCAGTGGTGGGTTCCCACAGTTCACCAATGTGGGGATGGCTTCTTGTGTGAGTGCTTTTCTTCCATTAGACTAGTACAGAACATGAAGGACATCGTCAAGGACAGTAATGTCACTGTTGACTAAAAATGTTTCACTAATGTTACACACCAGCACAACTCACTTTTCGAAGAAAGCGCTCCTCAAAATGTAGCTCACACACCACATATCCTCCCTGCATCATTTCTGCATGGGACAGACTAAGTCTGAGGTCAGCCCTTCTGATATTAATGAGCCATCTTTTCCTCCTGAAAGTGAAATCTGATTAAATGTAGTCTTTTTGGACCTGTGTTCTGTTGTAGGTGTCTTGGTTTTCATTCCGTTTCTGTTCAGCCACAACTTTGTTTGCTGTATTGTTTTGTTTACTTGTGTGTGTGTGTGTGTGTGTGTGTGTGTGTGTGTGTGTGTGTGTGTGTGTGTGTGTGTGTGTGTGTGTGTGTGTGTGTGTGTGCTCTCTTCTCTGTGTTCTCTTGTTAAATTGCTCTCTCCTATTTTAGACCGCTCACATCATCCCCTTCATTTAAGTTTTTAGCTGTATAGGTGTTTTTGCACGTTTCAATTGGGTACAATGAATTGGGTATTACTTTCTTCTGTTCTGTTCTTGTAATCTCTCATTCACGAAGGCTTTGAAGTCTGCAGTTGTATGTATTTATCTATGTATCTATCTATATATATATATATATATATATATATGTATTTATGTTATCTATGTATGGAGTAATGACATCCATGAAGACCATGTGTTGAGCTCCTAAATGCTGACATTTTTTTTTCTCTGCCACCTTTTTCATGGAGAGGCCCCCGTCCCTGTTCCATATTCTGATCTCGGCCCTTAGCCTGCACATTGTAAATTATGTAATTGAGATCGCCTCATTTAGCTGGCATGTTTCTGGGTGGTGTGTGTATGTGTTTGTGTTTTAAATAAAAGTCATTAAAATCAGTCCAGTTACAAGGCTGATGCATGCTTTTTTTTTGTCTGTTAGGATGATGATGGGCAATCAATCCTAAGATTACCCTGAAGGCACACCTCCTTTAGCATTTGACAAATTATTCGCAGACCTGTGTTTATGAAGTAATTGAGCAAAGTACAATCAGTGATGTCTCTAGTCACATTTGTCAACTTCCTTCAGGCATTGACAATTGCGCAGATTTTCCCTCCAAATTTTTTAAATACCGGCTTTCTTGCGAAGCCGAGCGCAGATAGGCTGCATATAGTACAGATATAACTGAATATAGAAGGAAAACATGTTACCTTTCATCATCCTTGGGGAAGCTGAAATAGGACAGTCCTTTTTGAGAATTTTTGCAATTAATTGCAGCACACTGACGCGGCATCTTTATCTTAATCAACTTTTTTTTACGGAATGTTTAATGTTTAATGTTCTAGAAAGCGGGATTTATCCTTAAGGTAGCAATATAGCAATATCGAACATACGCTCAAGGTAAGAAAACAAACACATGCTCGTAATCAGTTAACTTTCAAATTTATTTTTACAATACAATGTATGTGTGTGGTAGGATCAGTACATCCAAAGTTGACCATAATCAAATAAAAAAGTTCGATTGTAATGTCCTTTCAGAGTCCTCCTTAAGAGCTTTCTTCTTCTTCTTCTCTTTTAACGGCGGTTGGCACCTTAAGAGCGTTGTTGATGTTCTGTGGACAGGTACCACAAAGCGTATTCTTCGGTCGTAACCAGTCGTGAGTTCTTCATTGACCAATCGGCTTTCATTAGCCAGATGCTAGCAGAACCTGGGTCGCAACTGCCCAACCTGTAAGAAAACAAAAGGCTATGACCCCCAGATTATTCCACTTTTGACGAAAAATCCCTGTCGACCTCTCGGAAACCACAGTAGTATTTTGGATTTTGTAGACGATATGCTAGGAGAATGATGTAGCTAGCCGCCTAGCTCCATAGGGGTCCATGTATTCTGCACTCGCCCGCGATCGCCCCCTAGGTGAACTGCAGCCAAATTCGGTACAATGGGGGTGAATAGAGAGTGAAGGGGCTTTCCGTAGACGGGCTTTGGCATTACTCATACCGTCTGACGTCTCACTCTACTAGTGACTGGCGTCAGCTATTGATACCTTATGCACACAGCGCCTCCTGCTGACCAGGTACTCCAACCATGTAAAATGTAACCAGACCAGCTAGAAAAGTAATGACATCACACAGAAAATATCAATCGAGTCATTTTAACCTCCTGTAAAGTCCTTAGCTGTTTTGACACTTTTGATGTCTGCAAACACTCAGTGCCACATATGCATTTTTTCAGTTGAAAGTTACAGACAAATACACACAGCTATTTGAGTGCAAAAATGCAGTGAGAGGATCCAGAGTGGAGGGGCAGCCAGTCTAGCCGGTGGCAGGAAGCAGTTTGGGGATTCAGTGACTTGCTCAAGGGCACATCGGCAGTGGCCTAGGAGGTGAACTGGCTCCTCTCCAGTAACAGTCCACAACCCCTATTCCCTTAGGACGTCAACCAGCAACTGAAGTCCCTACAGAATGAACCACTGCCAAAGGGGTCAAAGTCCATGGTAAACAGGTGAGTTTTTAGTGATGACTTGAAAATGATTTTGAGCGTTCCAGAGGGTGGGTGTGTGAGAGCCCTGGTAGCAGAGTTCTGGAGGTGATGAAGGTGTGTATGAGGGCATGGGTAGACGTTGGGCACTCCGCTCTGTTGTCAATCAATCAATCAATCAATCTTTCTCTTGCTTCCATGTTGGCTTTAATTGTTGTAAAAAAGTACTCACCTGTGGTCTTTTATACTGCTCACAATCTGAGTGATGAGCCAGATGGTAGTTGATTTCGATTAGTGGTTCATGGGTGAAGTTTTTTGAAAAAAAACACTCATATATCCTGCAGAATGAGTAACTGCATTCAGAACTACATCAACACAAACAAAAAACTACACACTGTGGTGCTCAATCAAAAGCACACTTACTTTTATGGGCTTAGTTTATTGAGCTATATCAGGGTCAAAAGTTTTGATAATTCAAAAAACTACAATTTGTTTGATAGTTCTAATTTCAATCCTGAGCTTTGAAAAATTCCAAAGAATTGCTGAACTTAATCTAAATAATATTCAGCCTGAAAACATTTTTCAAATAGTTACTTTTAGTTTGAACACTGAATACTGAACTTTCAAATAAATTGTATTTTCCATCCATCCATCCATCCATCTTCTCCCACTTTTTCAACAGCTCCAGCAGAGAGCCCCAAACTTCTCTTTCCCTGGCCACATCAACCAGCTCTGACTGGGGGATTCCAAGAAGCTCCCAGGCCAGTGAAGATATAATCCCTCCACCTGGTCCTAGGTCTACCCCTCGGTCTCTTCCCAGCTGGACGTGTCTGGAACACCTCCATAGGGAGGCGCCCAGGTGGCATCCTCACTAGGTGCCCGAACCACTTCAACTGGTTCCTTTCAACGCAAAGGAGCAGCGGTTCTACTCCGAGTCCCTCCCGGATGACTGAACTTCTCACCTTATCCCTTATAAGGCTCAGCTCTCTTTTCGTCACAACGGTGCGGTAAAGCGACTGCAGTACCGCTCACGCTGCTCCGATTCTCCGGCCCATCTCACGCTCCATTGCTCCCTCACTCGAGAACAAGACCCCGAGATACTTGAACTCCTTCACTTTGGGTAAGGCCTCATTCCCTACCTGGAGTGGACAGTCCATCCGTTTCCTGCTGAGAACCATGGCCTCAGATTTGGAGGTGCTGATCCTCATCCCAGTCGCCTCACACTCTGTCGCGAACCGATCCAGTGAGTGCTGAAGGTCACAGACCGATGAAGTCATTAGGACCACATCATCTGCAAAAAGCAGTGGTGCAATCCTTAGCCCACCGAACTGCAGACCCCCTCCCCCACGACTAAGCCTCGAAATCCTGTCCATGAATATCACAAACAGGATTGGTGACAAAGCGCAGCCCCGGCGGAGGCCAACCCTCACCGGAAATCGGTCCAACGTGCTACTGAGAACCCGAACACAGCTCTCGCTTTGGGAGTACAGAGATTGGATGGCCCTGAGTAGAGACCCCCTCATCCCATACTCTCGACGCACTTCCCACAGTATCTCCCTGGGAACCCGGTCCTACCAACGACCTTGGGTACCATGAAAGGCGCTATATAAGTTGAAGTTATTATTATTATTATTATTATACGCCTTCTCCAAATCCACAAAGCACATGAAGACCGGATGAGCGTACTCCCAGGCCCCCTCCAGGATCCTTGCGAAAGTAAAAAGCTGGTCCGTCGTTCCACGACCACGACACATTGTTCCTCTTCAATCTGAAGTTCGACAATCGGTCGGACCCTCCTTTCCAGCACCTTAGAGTAAACTTTCCCGGGGAGGCTGAGTAATGTGATGCCTCTGTAATTGGCACTCTGATCCCTCTTTTTAAAAAGGGGAACCACCGGTCTGCCACTCCTTCGGTACTGTTTCCGACTTCCACGCAATGTTGACGAGACGTGTCAGCCATGACAGTCCCTCAACACCCAGAGCCTTCAGCATTTCTGGGCGGATCTCATCCACCCCAGGGGCTTTGCCACTGTGGAGCTGTTTAACTACCTCAGTGACTTCCCCCCGTGAGATTGCAATTGATCCCCCTTCATACTCCAGCTCCGCCTCTAACATAGAGGGCGGAGTTGTCGGGTTCAGGAGTTCCTCAAAGTGTTCCTTCCACCACCCTTACACCCTATCAGTTGAGGTCAACAGCGTCCCATCCTTACTGTAGACAGCTTGGATGGTTCCCTGCTTCCCCCTCCTGAGGTGTCGGATGGTTTTCCAGAACAACTTTGGAGCCAACCGAAATTCCTTCTCCATGGCTTCTCCAAACTTCTCCCACACCAGCTGCTTTGCCACGGCCACGGCTGAGACTGCTGCCCTTCGGGCCTATCGATACCTTGCAACTGCGTCAGGAGTACCCAGGGATAACATATCCCGAAAGGCCTCCTTCTTCAGTCGGACGGTTTCCCTGACCACCGGTGTCCACCAGGCGGTTAGAGGGTTACCGCCCCTTGAGGCACCTAAGACCTTGAGACCACAGCTCCCCGCCGCAGCTTCAGCAATAGAGGCTTTGAACACCGCCCACTCTGGTTCAATGTCCCCAGCCTCCACAGGGATGCCTGAAATGCTCCGCCGGAAGTGTGAGTTGAAGGCCTCCTGGACTTGTGATTCCTCCAGCCATTCCCAGTTCACCCGCACTATACGTTTGGGCTAACCAGGTCTGTCCAGAGGCTTCCCCCGCCACTCGACCCAACTCACCACCAGATGGTGATCAGTTGACAACTCCGCCCCTCTCTTCACCCGAGTGTCCAAAACATGCGGCCTCAGATCCGATAACAAAATCGATCATGGACCTTCTGCCTAGGGCGCTCTGGTACCACATACACTAATGAGCATCCTTATGTTCGAACATGGTGTTTGTTATGGCCAATTTATGACTAGCACAGAAGTCCAGTAACAAACCACCACTCCGGTTCAGATCAGGGGGGCCGTTCCTCCCAATCACGCCCCTCCAAGTGTCTCCATCATTGCCCACGTGTGCGTTGAAGGCTCCCAGCAAGACTAAGGAGTCCCCTTCAGGAGCCCCATACAGGACTTCTATCAGGGTATCCAAGAAGGCAGAATACTCTGAACTGCTGTTTGGTGCATAAGTATGTTGATCATTCTAGAGCACAGAAATATGTGCAGAAACACAAATATTCTGTTGATTTTTATTTTTTTTATTTCTCCCCACAACTAATCAGTACAACATTTATTTACAGTAAACAAAGTTGCAGTTGTTTCAACAAAAAATATGCTCTCTATCTGATACAGTAAATGGAAAAGACAGCTTCAACTGTTATGCTGCAAATAACTCTTCAACTGACTTAAGTTCATCCTCCCTCTCTCTTATCCTCCCTCCACCTCTTGCTGCTGTTCATATATCCATTGGTCTTGTAAAAAGTTCCTATGTGTAGCCTTTTTCTAGGGCTTACATCCTGATTGATGAGTCATATATAAAGCAGTTATTTGGTGTTAGGTCATTTGGCGTGTGTATTTGTTAACTGGTTCACGTGTGTAGTGTTAGGTTCTAAATCTTGAATAAGGAAGTAGGCAAAAAGAATCTTAGGAGCATCTCGTCAAGTTTAAGTGTTTATTAATAAAATTATATGATAGGTTTAAAAAGGACACTCGGCCGAGGTCTCCTCCCATTAACTGGTCCACAGTCCACTTTCGAGTGGTCTACACTTAAAAGGAAGATGTCCCATTCTCTGTTTACGAATAACTTTTCTACCCTGCATTGTTGATTTATTCAGATCTTCAGATGACTTAATCAAATCTTCAGTTGCCCTAAAAGAGAGGTGTAACTAAATAACACCCTCATTATATATCTCATAACACTTCTTTGGCTAGGCAAATTACATAATTAAGCACATAGTGACATTTGATATATTGATTATTCTCACAGTAGCATTTTTAATGGCAGTGTTTTGGAAATGGCAAACAAAGTGAATCTATCAGATTTCTGTGTCTTACTGAGAGAACGATGTGCAGCGTCTTGCAAAACGTGCCAGGTTGAATTGCAAATTCGGTGCAGAGTTGAAAATGTGTTTAGAGTTTTGGATATTGGAGCTGAGGTTTTGCTCTTTGAATGTCAGTTTATATTAGTGTGCTTTATGTGTCATTTTAGTGTGTTAACACTGTGTCTGAATCTATTTCTCTCTGCAATTCATTTGATGCTATTACAGTGTGAAATTATTTCATTTTCACTCAACATTATTTGTGATTTCAAACAGTTTGAGTGTACAATATAATTGTCAGTATTGCACATGCATCATGCCAACTAACAATAGACGTTGGGCACTCCGCTCTGCTGTCAAAAATCAATCAATGCCAAACTGCAGTTAATTACATGTAGCTCACATCATATATCTGCAATATGACTTTGGTATTCAGGCTTGAAACAGGCTGTGGCGATGCGACTGACATCTCAATTTAGTCATGTTGTATTAGGGGAGGTTTTTTCAGACACTGTAAAACTCCCATAAGCTATTTATTCTCCGTGCCCAATCTTATATTATTTAAGATTCGTTATGCCCATCCAGGCTGTCTGCTGTATCCAATGTGCTACAACAACCGATCCCCGTTTATTTTCAAACACCAAACTGTTCAGATGACTCCCTGCTGACGACAACATAAAAAACATATTTTTAATGATTAAATTATTCCAAATTAAAACGTTTATTTTACGTGCATTAAGAATGGTAGTGTCACTTAGGGAAATAATAATCTAAATTTAACACAGCACCCAAGAAGAAGAGTCACACACGCAGGTATTATGCTAAATATTTGTTTTACTACAATACTATTACAAGGCAACATTAATGTATCCAACAAGTTAATAATAAATAATCAATAAGTTTTCAATAACTCATTATTCAACAGTTAACACAGGAAAAGACGTCTCAGTTCCGCATCAGCACCATGGACAGGGAGCCTCGGGGAGTGGAGAGCGCGATCCGGTCTGCGCCTTTTCACACACACACACACACACACACACACACACACACACACACACACACACACACACACACACACAAACACACACACACACACACAAACACACGTTAAAATCATAATATCTGCATAACTATCTTGTAGCTTCTTGATGAAAATCAACTAAACCTCCAGCAGCTCAGATGCTTGTCTCTGAATATGAGACGTTTTTGATGCATCTGTATTTCAGTGCATTGATTATAACAAACTCTTGAATGTTTTAAAATCAAGCGAGTCGCTTTGTCCGCAAATATTCTGCATCATATTATAACTGCCTTTAGGTTTTTGTTCTGCAGATAATAATAATAATAATAATAATAATACTAACAATAATAATACATTTATTTTGTAGGCGCAGAAATAATAATAAAAAGACAACAAATAAATTAAAGTCAAAGTCAGACTAAAATCGAGCAATAAAACACAAGATATTGTATGTATGTTTTTCATAAACACCTGTAAGTGTGAACATTAAAAGGACTTGCATTGTCTCGTGTGTGTGCACCTGTTCTTCACTTTATGAACAGGAAGTGTGTGTTGCATGGAGCTGTAATATTAAATAGATATATTGTGGATGTCTCGCAGCTCCTACCTGTCTAGCATCCCAGCCCGCTGAAGGAGCCGATCCTCTCCAGCCGGACCCCGAAGCAGCTCCGCAGCCCCCCCTTCTTGTTCCGGCTCCATGAGCGCTTGGAGGTCCTCGTGAGCTCCTTGAATAGACGCGCGAGGATGCTTTCTTCAGCCAGAGCCGAGTTGCTGAGGTGTGAGGGCCCCCTCCAGTGCTGCTGTGGAGCTCCGAACAGAGCCTTGTCTGAGCTCCCATCTCGCCCCCCCCTCTCTTCCTCCGAGGTGCTGAGCTGCTCTACGAACAGCTGATCCAGAGTCTGTTGCAAAACAAAAGCACCATCTGAAAACGTTTACATCATTATTATTTCCCTGACATATGAGGCACTGCGTGACAAAGTCATGAACTCCACCTGGGTCTAAGGATATTGGTCTTTTAACTCTTAGTAAAATAGAAGTCACTATTTATAAAACTGACTTCAGACGCAGCTGTTATTGCATTCTTTGAAATGAATATTCCATGTTCCTCTCATCATCAGTGACTTACCTGCAGGTCAGAGGGGGGGTCTGCCCCTGCACAGTGAAGCAGGACCAGCAGGGACAAACAGCACGCGGACAGGTTTTGGCTCATTTTCTTTTTCCTGTTAGGAGAACTATAGCTGGCGCATGTCTCCGTCTCTGGGCCAGGTGCTCCTTTATACAAACCTGATTCCGTCACGAGACATGGGAAAATGTACGAGGTGTGACTAATGTTCCTGCACGTGGGAGTACAGGCCGACCTGCTGATGGAATTTTCCAGGTTAACCTGCAGAAGTCAGCTGCTGCTCTGGAGGAAAAGTAATCTCAAGAAATTTAAAGTAAGTTGATAAGAGCGCTTAGCTTCCCCTGCCAGATCCACACACTATTTTGTGTTTTTATCATAGGAAGTTTTGAGTAAAATAATCACCTGTATTCAGCTGTATTCAACACTTTGAATATTTAAAAGTATTTTGCTTACATTTTTTTCAGTAATCACTGCAGGTTTGGTCTTGAAAGGTCCCCAGCAGAGTGAAATCCCTTTTGACTTTAATGTAAATGAAATCTTTCATACTGGCATTTTCTTCAAACCCCCAGATTGTGTTCAATAACAAAGTTTTTTTTAAATGTCTTTTCCACAAATCCAAAATTGTGCTCTGGGACGTCAAAGCAACCTGCTGTTGAACAGTTTCCTGTCAATGAGTGCGGCACCTGAACAGTAGCTCCTCAACATCACCTTCTCTTTTTCCTGCTTTGCTTCTGAGTGTAAACATAAGTACTTTGAACCAATTGTTGCTGACACTCCAATAGTCTTAAGGGGTGAATATGTACGTGTGTGTGTGTGTGTTTGCCTCTATGGACCCTTGTTAATTCATGCCCCCCCTCATCCTAGCCTCTTGCAGCGCAGCCCCCCTGCATTCAGGCTCGGGGCTTAATGATGAGCGATTGGCCCCGGCCCCTGTGAGCCTGGATCACTGTGGAGGTGGATGGCGGCTAATTGGCATTCAGCAGCTTCTCAACTGGAGGGCTATCAGATGAAATTGACTCAGACCTCAGGGCAGCAGTGAGCGTTCCACATGTGGAAAGAATCTGAACTCTCGTCATTCCCCCTGTGGCTCCTGTCAGGCAGAGACAGGTGTAGCAGGAATCATCAGAACATAAAGTTAAGTTTCTTTTGTTTACGGTCAAAAAAGCCGGGAAGATGCCATGCAGATCATGCCACACCGTCATCATGCTTCACTACAAGTGAAAAGTCCTGAATTAAATGTATTTCTAAAGTAAAACCAGAAGTATTATCAGCAAAATGTTACTCAGTGTGAGAAGTGCTGAATAAGAAGCATTCAACTGTCATAAGTGAAGATGACATCCTTTATATATCTATATATATATATATATATATATATATATATATATATATATATATATACACACATATATACATATACATATATTGTTGAAAAGTTTAATCTAAAACAATGCTGTCATTTATATACCAGATTTAATCTAAGTTTAATAACATTTTTAAAAGTGATTTTTAACTTTATGTGTTGGATAAATCCAGCAAAATAAAAAGTACAATATTGCCTCCTGAAAACGTAGTATATGAAACCAAAATACTCAAAGAAAGTACACTACCTCAAACCTGTACGCTACCTTAGTACTTGAGGAAATGTACTCAATTCCATTCCCTTGCTGCTAAAGTGTACTGCTCATGAAAAATTAAATCATTTTACTTCACATTGGCATTTAGATACATAATCCACCGATTTTCCACATTGACGGTATCAGTGATCAGCATGCTGCAGGTTGCTCTGCAGGTCTCCAAAGCTTCAGAAGGACTGAGCTGGTTGTTTGGACAGGCTGACATTCAAACCTCTTAACTGTCACTTAGATGAAGAATGTTCCATCCACCCTCACACTGGTTCCCCTCCATTAAAGGCCTTAATTAGAACATGAGTGCCTCATCATCTAACGATGGAGCCTGCTGAACTGAGGAGAGGAACTCTGAAATGAGAGACCACCATGATGAAGTCAGAGCCTTCTGTTAGACAACCAGTGGTTCCCCACGCTAGTCCTTCAGGATGAACTCCCCCTAACATGAGTGAACTAAATAGAGTGGTGCAGGAATGAGTCCTAAAACCCGGAAAAAACAAACAATTTTACCACTTGTCTCGAAGTCAACCTTTTTTTGGATGGATTTCTGTCTGCATTCTGGATTTTCCTCCTCTGCCTCCCGTGTTTCTAAGTTCTCCTGGTTTGTTTTTTTGTTTTTGTTTGCTCCCTTTCTTTTGGTGAACATGCCTGCTAGTAGTGCTGCATACCTGGACTCACATTCAGGTTCAGGTCCTGACTCAAGTCCAGAGGTTCAGGTTCATAAGTCCAGACCTGAACCCATGGCTTGTGTGAGTAGGCCTACCTAAAGTGAACTTATTGTAAGCTAATTATCAATTGAAAATAAACTCATAATCATCTGAAATTCAAACTCGTCCAGTTTATTGTGTTCCCTGCTACTGTCCTTCCAACTTGTGTCTACATTTCTCTACAAAGTACAAATGTAAAAAAAAATTACAAACACTTTTTGCCACTTAGTCTGCAAATGACTTATGACATCAACTACAGTAAACTACTAGTGTACTACAAAGTTCAAACATTTATTTCATTTACCAAACTAAAGTAACCAAACCAAAAGCTCCCCGCACAAGAAAAGATGACGCTGAATAAACGCCCTAGTCGGCCAGTCCCGATGCTACTACTAGTATATCTTATAATATAAAGCTAAGAATGCCTATTTTTTACAAGCCTATTTAAAATTAAAGCTTATTTTCCAAAAAAGTATTGTTAAGCTTACCTCGATCGTTGTTATTTTGCTCGCCAAACATCGCCGCCAATGTAGCTGAGGCTGCATGTGGAGTAGTTTCTATTTTGTGGTTTTGCCTCAAGTGCCTGAGCCTCGCTATGTTCGATGTTACCCCAGTGCACTTGATCACTTTCCTGCACAGGTTACACTTCGCAGTATCAAGCGGCAGTTTCGTCACATGATCCCACACCTTACTGGATTTAAAGCCCCGCGGCATTGTGTTTACATGACCCGTGACGCTGTAGACCAAACAAAGGAGCTAGCTACACTACCATATATCCAACATGGCGACCACAGCAGCCCACGCTCTCCACTATGTCTAAGCCAATCACATCACTAGCTTCGCTTGACGTCACACGGATCTCGCGAGCAGTTGCGATACATTCTGAGACTTGGTGAGTTCAGTAATGGCTGCCATATCAGAAGCGCACACGATGTTTTTCGTCTTTTCTCAGCGCAAATGTATCGATCTATGGAAGGTTTTAGATGGTTTAGAATAAAAAGGAGAATATACGTAAGTGCTAGTTTTTTTGCGAGTCCAAGTACCGGTTCCCGACGTTCCGGTTTTAACCGGACTTGAACCGAAACTTTTTACAAGTCCAGTACCGGTTCGGCGTACCTGTACGCAGCACTATCTGGTAGTCAATTTTTCTAGTATTTGTTTGGCACTGCTTTTTATTTAATAACACTCGCTTTTTGTTGACCTGACATGGACTCATCACATAAACACCATCACCAAAACAGCTCCACAGCGGCTCTTCTTCCTCCGCAGGCTGCCGAGGTTCAACAGGGACTCCAGAATACTCTGCAACTTCTACCATAGAGAGCATCCTGACCCTCTACAGGTGCACGATAGGCCTTGTTGAACCAGAGATCGGAGGAGAGCGGGCAGACTGGTTCAAGATGATAAAAAGGCAACAGTAACTCAATTAAGCACGTGTTGAATTATTGACTCAGGGCCATCACAACACATGAAATACTAAAAACTGTTCGTATATCACAATTTAATACAGACACCAAAACCAAATTCACACAAATGCACTACATAATACATCAAATTATCTTTTACACAATAATCAGACTTAAAAAGAAAACATCTGGACAGAAGATTCAGTCCTGATATTTATTGTCGTGTTGTTTATGTTGAACAGTAAAACACATATTTCAGTTTGTGTTACTTCAGGGTCCATCCTGCAGCTAAATACCATTTTAACCTTAATGCTGTCTATTCCTGTCCTGGACTGATCCCACACTCACATGCCATTACATCATGCCCCCCTCCCCCTTCCCAGTCGTCTGTGGAAACACTAGCCTGTATATGTTGTAAATGTGACCCCTCTAGTGCCACCTTTACACAGATAAGGATATTTTTACACAACAAGGATGTTGCTGCATATACTTAACAGGGGTTCATGGTATTCTTAATACAGATCACAGAAATAGGAGGAAGAGGAATAAGAAAGGACTTGTTTAGTCACTATTGCTTTGTTATTGGTCAACGATCGGGTGTTGGTATTTTTTACGAGTAGAAGCATAATAAAACTGAATTTAATCTAAAAAGCTTAATTTCACCCGGTCAAATTCTGTATGTGTATACAGGTGAGTGCTGTAATATTCATCATAAAGTCATACAGTGCTGGTATTGAGAATCAGTGTTAAGGCCTCTAGATGACCTCAGGTGATGGCTTTGATGGGTCTTTCTCAGTAGCTGTGCCTCTAGTCCCATGCACAGGGAATAGAGAGCCCTCCACTCACTTCACTCCGTGTCATTTCATGTGTCTTATCCTCTTCATCTTGTTACATGTCTGAGCTGAACTGTTTTAATGTGCTGTGCTCTTTTTCTTAAAGTCGTCACTTCTTCAAAACAGACAATCAAAATATATAAATAGTCTGACAACAAATGCAGTTGAACATATTTAATCAATATATAAACTCAAATGTAGTATGACCCTAACCCATAGCCGCTCATCAATAATAAATGCTCAGGTGATTTTAGCTCTTTAGAGGTATGGTGGTATATTCATTTTAACAACAGGTTTAAAACATGTTTTAAATTGTTATAGTGTTGAATGTACTAGTGTTGCTCCTTCAGAAGTGTTAAGTCCCTCTTTTTACATTAAGCAAGTGTTTCTCCAAAATCATACATGTTCCAGTTGTACTGAGGCTCAGTTCAGCTCTGGCGGAGGCATGCGATCTCTTTAAGAGTCTCATGCTTTCAATGTCCCACTTTCCACACTGTAACTCCTCTGGCCCAAAAAAATATTTAAAATATGTTCTAGTCTGAGGTTCTACATATGCCTCCAAGACATAATTGTCACACTGATGCAAATAACTACTTACAATGTCATTAAAACCTCTTTAGCCCCCCCTCCCCTCACCACTGGCCTCCCACTGTATCCTGACAGATATCAACGGCATTACCTCAGGCTACCAGGACCCCCACAGTCACTAATGCCCTGGCAACAACACTTAGTGTCTGCATGAAGAGCCAGGCCAATCCACCCGTTTATAAAGGTGAAACACTCTGAAGCCATTTCAGTTCCTCTTGATATGCTCATTTGAGTTATCAAAAGCATTTGGGATTTCTTAGTACTCCTTTACCGTCACCACTTACATTGTATAACATGATGTGTCAAAGAAGTACCTGTGGATAGAAGCATGATACAGACCCCTTTGTAACGACTGTTGTTTGGCTTCATAGTAATGCGTTGTATGTAATGTTCTGTTAGGGTTATGCAGATTAATGGTAGTGTGTGTGGAGAGAGTGCGAGTGGACTGGAGTATCAGCAGACAGAAGTGTTTGTACAGTGAGCTGAGGAACAGTCACACATACAGTGGGGCAAAAAAGTATTTAGTCAGCCACCAATTGTGTAAGTTCTCCCATTTAAAAAGATGAGAGAGGCCTGTAATTTTTATCATAGGTATACCTCAACTATGAGAGACAGAATGAGAAAAGGAAATCCAGAAAATCACATTGTCTGATTTTTAAAGAATTTATTTTCCAATTATTGTGGAAAATAAGTATTTGGTCAATAACAAAAGTTCATCTCAATACTTTGTTATATACCCTTTGTTGGCAATGACAGAGGTCAAACGTTTTCTGTAAGTCTTCACAAGGTTTTCACACACTGTTGCTGGTATTTTGGCCCATTCCTCCATGCAGATCTCCTCTACAGCAGTGATGTTTTGGGGCTGTCGCTGGGCAACATGGACTTTCAACTCCCTCCAAAGATTTTCTATGGGGTTGAGATCTGGAGACTGGCTAGGCCACTCCAGGACCTTGAAATGCTTCTTACGAAGCCACTCCTTCGTTGCCCTGGCGGTGTGTTTGGGATCATTGTCATGCTGAAAGACCCAGCCACGCTTCATCTTCAGTGCCCTTGCTGATGGAAGGAGGTTTTCACTCAAAATCTCACGATACATGGCCCCATTCATTCTTTCCTTTACACGGATCAGTGGTCCTGGTCCCTTTGCAGAAAAACAGCCCCAAAGCATGATGTTTCCACCCCCATGCTTCACAGTAGGTATGGTGTTCTTTGGATGCAACTCTGCATTCTTTCTCCTCCAAACACGACGAGTTGAGTTTTTACCAAAAAGTTCTATTTTGGTTTCATCTGACCATATGACATTCTCCCAATCCTCTTCCGGATCATCCAAATGCCCTCTAGCAAACTTCAGACGGGCCTGGACATGTACTGGCTTAAGCAGGGGGACACGTCTGGAACTGCAGGATTTAAGTCCCTGGCGGCGTAGTGTGTTACTGATGGTAGCCTCTGTTACTTTGGTCCCAGCTCTCTGCAGGTCATTCACTAGGTCCCCCCGTGTGGTTCTGGGATTTTTGCTCACCGTTCTTGTGATCATTTTGACCCCACGGGGTGAGATCTTGCGCCGAGCCCCAGATCGAGGGAGATTAGCAGTGGTCTTGTATGTCTTCCATTTTCTAATAATTGCTCCCACAGTTGATTTCTTCACACCAAGCTGCTTACCTATTGCAGATTCAGTTTTCCCAGCCTGGTGCAGGTCTACAATTTTGTCTCTGGTCTCCTTTGACAGCTCTTTGGTCTTGGCCATAGTGGAGTTTGGAGTATGACTGTTTGAGGTTGTGGACAGGTGTCTTTTATACTGATAACGAGTTCAAAAAGGTGCCATTAATACAGGTAAAGAGTGGAGGACAGAGGAGCCTCTTAAAGAAGAAGTTACAGTTCTGTGAGAGCCAGAAATCTTGCTTGTTTGTAGGTGACCAAATACTTATTTTACCGAGGAATTTACCAATTAATTCATTAAAAATCCTACAATGTGATTTTCTGGATTTTATTTTCTCATTTTGTCTCTCATAGTTGAGATAGGCCTATATCTATGATAAAAATTACAGGCCTCTCTCATCTTTTTAAATGGGAGAACTTGCACAATTGGTGGCTGACTAAATACTTTTTTTCCCCCACTGTAAATGCAATGGCTTCCCAAGGAAACGAAGACTACAGAGTCATCCCCTGCTCCTCCACTACTGTCTGGGAGCCAAGCAGGAAAGTTCGACAGGAAGATACTGAAAGAACAACCTGAATATGCAAAGTTGCAAATAATCTATGACAGTTTGGTCAGCTTGAAAACCAACCACATTAAATTAAACTTCATCAACGTTACAAATCATATCTTACAGGCGTCACAGGTAGTGTTGTGTATTTACTCCTGTGACGGTGGTGCTCCTTCTCTGTGATTGGTCAGTGAGGTAGCGCTGGGGATCCCTCTGTCATTGGGATGATTGTATTCAGACTGCCTGCAATGCTGCCACACCTCCCTCTCTTCCCTGCCCCACCTGCTGTGAAACACTGGGCTTTATGTAGCCCAATAACAGCAGTGTTACACTTGCTTTCAGATGCAACATGCATATTCAAAGTAAACATTTTATATCAAGCCCTCCTACCAGATGACACAGCATTCCTGCCCTAGGCATGGGGAATTAAAGTGACAGTTATGAGCGCTCCGGTCACAGTCAGAAATGCACGTAAAACAAAATCCCACAATAGTCTGTATTGGCTTGTGTCCCACTTCAACTATTATTTATATATCATCATAATGTATTACCAACTATCTATGCATATTTTAGGTTAACTTACAAGTTTACAAACAATGAAAATGATTATAAGGATTAATAATACTTGTTTTTATCTTAAAGGTCCCCTAGTCTGCAAAATGCACTTTTTGCTGTCTTTTATACATAAATATGTGTAAAATACAACCCGTCTCTCTTCTCCTCCTTACCCACATCTCTAAAAACGGGGGTACAAACTATCTGATCCAGATTTGCTGACCTTATGACGTAATAAGGGAAATGTGGGCTGGCTTTACATTGAACTCCTGGCAACATCCAGCCCACAGGACACCTCCCAACCTATCGTCCCCCATATGCAGTAGGCAAGCTGAAACCACTCTGTTCTGGAAGTAATATGGTCTGTGTTTACATTAGCAAGCATGCTAACACTCAGAGCTAATGCTGTACTGGAGACTGTGTGTAATATAAAGGTCCTGTCCTTGTGGTAAACCGAGAGAGAGAAACGTTTGAGCTCCATACTGTTTCAGAAATAATGCTGGATGTGGTTTGAACATAATATGGCGTTTAATCACGGCAGCGTTTAGCTGAGTTTCTCCCGGTAGAAAACTCTTCAGATGAGAGATCATGACGCTCTAAAGGGGCGTGGCCAGCATGACTCCAAAGGGGCGTGGCCAGCAGCAGCTAGTTCATTTAAAGCTGTCACAGAATCAGCACTTCAGGAACAGGGCTGAAATAGAGGGGGATGAGGCATGCTACAATGGGGGATCTGTTTGCTATTTTGAGCAAAACACTTCACAGACATGTTTTGAATAGACCCTACAATATTCTTATTCTTGTTCTTTATTTCAGTATATTGTTCAAATATAGCATAATCACAGAATTTTAAGGACTTTTACTTATGTTGTCATTTCAGTGGAAAAGCACTGATAAAATTACCTCTACACCCCTTCAGCGGAGAAAATAAAGTAGCCTGTTTCAGTGCAGCCTCTCCTGGGTCTCCCTCTATTAGCACACAGAGTCTGCTATTCTACCTGAAAAAGCTCAAACACACAAAATAAACTTAAAACCTGGCTATTTATGTTTAAATGGTTACCACAAATCTTCCCTCTTGTCCAAATGGCTTTTAAGAGATCCAGCCTTAAGATGATATGTCGCTTCAGAAGTCAGGGTTGAACAAAGCAACGTTTTTTTGTGTCTCTCTTGGGTTTGCTGTGACTGTGTCCCTGCAGAGAAGGCATCACATAAATGGGATTACTGCCACTTTTCAGAATGCATTTTGAGAGAGCATGGTGGATTTTGTCCCCCATCACTTATATTGAAAGTTAATTCAGGAAGTATTGAACCAAGTAACCTTTCCATATATAGTGTTTTATATACAGTGTATTTGTTTGTGTGAGTGCCCTCCATAATTATTGGCTCCCCTTTGTTAAAAATGAACAAAACAAGTTGAAAAAATTGTCTTTATTGTTTTTCCTCATGTTATTTCATATAAAAATATTAACAAAAATCAAACTTTTTTACTGAAGTAAAATTATAAAAAAAATAAAAATAATGTTGACTTTAAATAGATTTTTTTTTTCAAAGCATGTGTGCCACAATTATTGGCACCCCTTCATTTAATATTTTGTGCAGCTTCCTTTAGCCAAGATTACAGCTCAGAGTCTCCTCCTGTAATGCCTGATGAGGTTGGTGGACACATGGCACGGAATCTGAGACCATTCTTCCATACAGAATGTCTCCAGATCCTTCAGTTCAGATGTTGATGCTCGTGGACTCTCCTCTTCAGCTCCTCCCAGACATTTTCAATGGGATGTAGGTCTGCGGACTGTGATGGCCATGGCAAAGTCTTTATTCTGTGGTGAGTTAACCATTTTTAAGCAGATTTTGAGGAGTGCTTCGGATCGTTGTCCTGCTGGAAGGTCCAACCATGGCCCATCTTAAGCTTCCGAGCAGAGGCTGTTTAATATCCACCTTTGACGTTTGTTGCCCAAAAGCTCTGTTTTGGGCTCATCTGACCATATAACCCAGTCCGATTCGAAGTCCCAGTTACGTATGGGAAACTGAGGACGCTTTAATTTGTTGTTAACTGAAAGCAATGTTTTTTTCCTGGCAACCCTCCCAAACAACTTGTGGTGATGAGACTTTCTGACCCCAAGACTCAACTGACCCCTGCAATTCTCCAGCTGTGATCCTTGCAGATACTTTTGCCAGTAGAACCATCTTCCTCATGGTGTGTGGTGTCAATGTACACACACGTCCTCTTCCAAGCTGATTCTTAACCTCTCGTGTTGCTTGATGGTTCTTAATTATTGCCCTGATAGTGGAAATGAGCATTTTCAACTGTTTGAAGATTTTCTTAGTATCCATTTCCTAATTTGTACAGCTCAACAACTTTTCGTCGCAGATCATCACTGTGTTCTCTGGTCTTTCCCATAGTGAGGGAATGTTGGCCTCATATTTATACCCCAGTGAAACAGGAAGTCATGGTTGACCTCTTAAGAGTTCCTAATCAAACAGTTGAACGTACAAATGTAAGTTATGACTGGAAATATACTTCAGTCACATCTTAATCAAATGATTTTCAAAGGGTGCCAATAATTCTGGCACACATGTTTTTGGAGAGAAATATTTATTTAAAGTCAACATTTTATTTTAATAATTTTACTTCAGTGAAAAGGTTAGATTTTTGTCAATATTTTGAATGAAATATTATGAGGAAAACAATAAAGACAGTTTTTGCATCTTGTTTAGCTTATTTTTACCAAAAGGCTGCCAATAATTCTGGAGGGCACTGTATGTATGCCGAGCCAGTGAGGAACACACATTCTGATGAGGACTGTATTTGAATTAGCTCCCTTGAAAAGAAAATAAATGATTTGAATTGTGGGCCTTTGTGTCACAGCTTCTGCAATTTAGTTCAGAAAGCCAGAAATGGTTTTACACTCACTATTTTTTATTTAAATAAAAACATTATAGAACCAGAAGGGAGAGCATTTGAGAAGTGCAGCAATCAGTCCGACAGAAAGCATGTCGCCCCCCCTCCAGTGGTGCACCAACACGCTGACCCCTCTTGTGACAGATTTATTATCAGAGCTGGTACGCAAAGTAATTTCCCCTAATGATCTCAGCTGCCTTCAGCACCTCAGGACAAGTGAGTGTGGCTGACATGAGAGGACGGGAGACAGAGAGGGAGAGAGGAAGGGAGGACAAGGGAGGAAGATATCTTATAGGAAGGAAAAAACAGTTGTGTATCAGACTGAACTGAATGAGTTCATCTGATATTTAAACATCAGTTCTAATGCCATCATAACATTGAACTACATTAAATGAGGTCAACTCGAATGTGTGATAACATTTACTCAATAATGGTCCTGAGAGGATGTTGACTGTTCTCACTGTCCTTTCTGTGTCGGTGTTCCCACTGGCATAGTCCTAATGTAGGTTAACAACAACACCTGCTGCTGAACAAACAGGGCTAACCCAAGGCCTGAGCTGATTATGGGTTTGTACAAAGATAGAGTTTTTAAAAATAAAAGTAAAGGCCTGTATCGCTCTCCTTTGTAAGGAAGCTTAACTTTTAATCATGAAGAAAGGATGAGGTCAAAACTGTTGTCCAGCACATACTGTATATTAGATGAATAAAGGTCATTTGATAGGTTTAGTTTTGTTTTGCCCCTACAGAGCTTATACTAGGGATGGGCATTCGATTAAATTGTCTTAATCGGTCGTCGGGAGAATTAACGATCGATTTTCGATTAATCATTAATATTTTTATATTAAAATTCACTATTTATTGGCTATATTAAAAATGCAATGAACATACAAAAAAAGAGTGTGTTTGCTCATTGAGAGATTTATTACAAGATGAACAACTCTTGTGGCAGTTAAACTTACAAGATGGACAACTCTTGTGGCAGTTCAACCGGATCTGTTCAATGGTTGAACTGAAAATATGCGCTGCTGTGCTCTTAAGCAGCGGAGCTTGCAGCTAGAAGCCGGTGCTTATGAACACAACTGACCCTCGTTTTCCCCCAAAATAATAATAATAATAATATAAAAAAACAATCATGTTAAACAATAACTTAACCAAAAATATATAATACTTTTAGTCTGACAGGTTTTGCCAAATGTAACTCAAAACTATCCAAAAAGGTGAGAAAGAGGGTGAGAGAGAGATTAGCCAACCTAACAATGAATTAGGCTAATTAACAAAGCTTCATAAAAATAACCAGTAACTCACATACAACTTCAGCACCAGTCTACTGATTTGTGTTGAGAAAGATAAGCACGTTAACATGCTCTGGGGTCAGGCGCGAGCGCAGCCGGGTGACCGTCAGTCCAGCCGCCGAAAACACCCGCTCTGAGGGGACAGACGTCGCCGTGATGCACAGGTACCTCCGTGCTAACTCGGCAAGCCTGGGGAACCTTATTCCATTCACTTTCCACCAGTCTGTAGGGTTGCAATCCAGGGGTGGGGGAGCCTCCCTCAGAAAGTTATGAAGTTCTGCTCCTTCGATGCCAGACTCGCATTGAATGGTATAGTGCTCCCCAAGGAGTTGTGTCATAGCACAGACCTGGGACTGGGAGGCCGTGACTCCAGTGTTTGCGCGCCCCTCGTCCGTGTCAGACAACGCAGGCTCCTCGTCTTCCCCAGCCATTGCGATAGCCACCCTACCGATCTCCACTGCCTCTGCCAGTTCAACCAGTTTCACATTAGCAGCCATTTTCTGTGTTGGTGTGAGAAAGCCCAGGTGCTTGTGACGAGGGTCCAGCATTGATGAGATCATGGGGGCGGATGACACAAACTCTTCAGACTGAACCTGTAAATGATGGGAGAAATCAATAAGAAAAAAATGCTGTATCTAAATAGGCAACACAACGCAGATAAGAGGCAAGTATGCATTAGAGAAAGACAGGCCTACTCCAATTGGCTATTTATTATGGAAATCATTTAAAGTAAGATAAAAAGTTTAGCTTACATTCATTCGCTTGATGAGGGAAGATCGCACGTTTGTCTTGAATTCGATGAGTCTGGGCCCGTCTTCTTCACTGGGCATGAGGTGGATATTGATGAGGCCGAAGGTGACGGGATAAGTGTTCGAGATAGAGACGTCTTTCTCTGCAGACATAACCATGGTGGCACATTTAAGTGCTGACAGCACAGGCTGTGTGTCCTCCATCATCTGCCAGTACTCATCCTTAAACTCCAGGATCCTGGCATCTTGAAGCTTGGTCACGGTTCGGTCCGACAGCACAGCAGCAACAGCCCACCGCTGCTCCACCAGCCGATCAAACATCTCGCACACGGAGTTCCACCGTGTTTTACACGACTGGATAAGCCGGTGAGTTGTGAGGCCCATTTGCTCCTGTTTCTTTTGCAGTGCATTGGTTGCTGCAGTGCTGTGATTGAGGTGGCTAACAAGTTTACTAGCCGCTGATATTACCCGATATAGATACAGTGCAAATCCGTCATTTATGGCCACCTGGAGTGTATGTGCAAAGCAGGCAACTGAAATCCAGTTCACTGTGGTGGGACTGTTGGCAGCAACAATATTGGCCGCGTTGTCATGAACGCATGCAATAACTCGGTCTTCAAGTCCCCATTGCTCTACAGCTTTATTCATTTTCTCAGCGAGGTGGTCAGCTGTATGCCGACCTGGCAGGCTTTCTGTGAGCAGGACCGCTGAGTTCATTTGCCAGTCATCACTGATGTAGTGGCAGGTGATTGTGATGTAGCTCTCAGCTGTTAAAGCCGTCCAGCAGTCTGTGGTTAGAGCAACTCTTTCAGCTGTGCTCAGTTCTTCTAACAGCTCCTGCTTCCGTTCTTCGTAGTGAGTTTCTATCAGTCTGGTGATGGTACGTTGTGACGGAATGTGATATGCTGGTTCCAATAAGTTTATCAGTTTTCGAAAACCTTCGCCCTCAACAATACTTAATTTTCTCTGCTCGTTGTGCATCGCAGCTCCTCCGTGCTAACATCGTGTTGATGCTAGGTTGAGACCGAGAGCAGGATGCACCGCCACTAACCAGGGTCGGATGCGCATTTTTCAAGTGGTACATCATTTGAGTCGTGGACGAGTTGTACTTATACACAGCTTCGCAGTGTTGGCAGTGAACTGAGTCATTCTTTAAATCAAAATGGTCCCACGCCACACTTCGCCGTGACCTCTTCATGATTACTTTTGAAATACATGGAAACTCCCAGGTATCTGAGTAGGCCTGTGGCGTTTTTTTTCAAACATTGCCCCCATGTGGTAAATGTTTGATTGCTGCCACATAGCGAAATTCATTGCATTCCTTCAAGACTCACACTACGCAACAGAACCTGCATTAGTTTTATCGATAAAAAATGAATGTCATCGACGAAATTCTTAATGATCAATTAATCAATCGTCGATTAATCATGCCCATCCCTAGCTTATACCATTAAAATGACCCATTGTTTAGCTTTATTTTATTTTATTTGCATTTTAGGAAATTATTCAAAAAGCATACACAGCAAAAAATAAATCTAGGTACATAAATTAACTACATAACAGTTGACAAATCTGAGATTAAATAATAGTAATAATAATACTACAAATAAAATAATGGATATTATATGGATAATGAATATTAATACTAAAAATCCCTATTATAGTGTTCTATATTTTACTCATTCCCATCTTTCCTCAAAGACATGCATCTGGTTTCTAATTCTCATAGTTGTTTTCTCAACACCCTAGATTTCCTTTCCATTGTTTAGCTTTCTAATCAGTTTTCAAGTCAGTTTTTACCCTTGAACAAACTAACCCTTTGCAATGAAGTTTCAGGCAACATTGATCTATGCATGGATCCATCCCTTGTGTGACAGCCGCTCCACTTATGAGTTGAATTGGACACCTTCAATGGGACACATGTGAAGGAGTTGAAAATGAAGCCTGATCTGGCCGTACGACAGATGTGAATTGAAAAGAGAGGACATGATGGAGCGAATGGAATGATCCTTTCGGATCTCGAGGTGGCATACCAGTCACACCTTTCTGCCCGCAAGCTTTAGGTCCCTTCTGTGAGTAATTATAACAAGTAGAGATGATATAACTGGTGTCAGATTAATTTTTTTACACGGCATACGAATATATTTTACAGTATACTGTTTCTTCTACTCTTTCCTAGGTGATCCACTATAATGATAGAGATTTGCTTCCACACATCCACTCAGCCATTACGCAGTACAGGCTATGGTTATATTACCCCACAGGTCAAAGGTGGGCACTGTAACTGGCTGGAGTAAATAGAGGTAAATGACAGCAGTGCTTTCAATCATCATGGAGGCATGGTAGGAGCCTCTTGTAAATATCATCTTCAGTCATCTTGATGTTGAAGGGTTTTGGGTCAGTTACAGCAATTGGAATATGAAGGGCCATAAATAGGTCTTTTTGATATGCTCACTTCTTGACAATAAATTGAATTCAAAGGAACTTAAACTTCTGGATTCAGAAACATTTTTCTTTGTCATGCAGTCAACTGCAAAAACTGAAAATGATCTTCAGAACTGAAAGAGACAGTGGTTTGTAGTTCCACCGCAGTAAACTGGCAGTGAGGGACAATAATAAACACCTTACCAGACTAAATATAGTCTCTGTTAAGAACAAGTAAAGTTTTCACAAATATATAGTTTGTGTAAACATATGACAAATGTGCGAGGATGATGATGTCAGAGCATCAGCCTGTGGCCCCATTCATCCCCTGCTTACGCCTGTGTCTTTGGTCTGTCTTACAGAACTCATCAATAATTTTTACATTCTTTTTTCTGCCTCCATCTCTCCCTCTCTCTCTGAAGATGTCTCTGTGGCAGCGGGGTGTGGTTAGAGCGCCGGCTGCTGGAGTGATGGGAGTGGCTCGGCTGGAGACCAGACAGCTGATCAGAATCAGGTAATTAAGTCATGACATAAAACATGTTGTTAACCCGGTTCTGGTCTGTCTCGCAGTAGGCTGGGTTCTGGAAGGACGTGTGTGCCACTGAAAACATCGGCTAACTGGAACACGCCGTGTCCATGCCTATGTTGTTTTGTGTTCATCTTTGTGTGCCGCAATAAAGCATTTTTTTATGAACAAAGGGTCACTGCTAATGTAGGCTATATGTCGTAGAACAAAACGTGATCCGTCTCTTACATTTGTGTCAACAGACCTTATTTCGAGCTATTTTCCAAAATCCTACGGAGAAATCCCACCGACTCTGAGACGAGGGAACCGGAAGTGGTAAAATGCTAACTCACTTAGGACTTGTCCCTGCACCACTTTATTATCTTTTGGAGTGAACATATATGTGTGAGGTTTTCACACATTTATTTTCACTCCAAAAGGACATGCAGACTTCATCTGGATGCACACTTTTTGCTCTCCATCTCTATGGACATTGCTGATTTATTTAGCTTGAACTAAAGGAAGATACTCACTTACTGTATATCACTTAATCTACAGAAAAAAACAGTTCTCAGACCCTGACTTTAATCTTTTTCAATTTCAAATCTCTGT